>NW_027270895.1:2932500-3532500 GCF_040938485.1 Diadema antillarum
TGGGTATAAGGACCATCAAACTCTCAGATCGCAGCTCAAGGGAAACAGCTTTGAACTTGATGAATGCATGCTATATGAGAGTGGATGATTTCCTTTAGGTCCAAAGTCTTGCTCATTATTGTTCATGGTGGTGCAGTTTTTGTTTTGTTTTTTTCTTTAAGATGAACATAATAAAGATGGTATCATTATTGTTTATTCCTTATCATTATGATTAACATTTTGACATATAGTTGTAAATGTCGGCCGCCTATGCAACTCAGCCAATACAACCCCTCCCCCACCCCCGGTTATTAATGATGTTGATAATTATAACAATAAGCAAAATTATCAAAATTACACGTATATACATATATAACATGATTTTATTATTTTTGATTGATTTTGATTTGGTTTTAGGATTCCTCTTCTTTTTTTTTTTCCTCCCGTCGAGTTTTTGTACACATTCAACAGCAGGACCTACTCTGTTTTCTTAAATTCACAATTTTACTTCTTGGTGCTCAGGTTATCTAGGGAGGTGACCATCACTTCTGGATTATCTGAATTTTTTCAGTACATACTGTTAAAATAAGACCACGTAGAATGTTTCCAACATCCACCTTCTTCGTAGTTTATCATGCCACATGAGGAAGATTCGAAATCACATGTCCAATCTCCTATCCACAGAGGAAAGAAAAAATAAAGATATGTTTGTTTATTAAAGAACAACATTTCTATATCAAAGTAGTAGCAGCAGTAGAAATGGTTGTTGAAGTATGGTAGCAGTAGTAGTAGAAGTTGAATAGTATAGTAGTAGTAGTAGTAGTAGTAGTAGAAATATTAGCATTAGTAGTAGCAGTAGTAGTATTATTAAAAGGAACTAGGTGTTGGAAAATAAATCCCACTTTTGACCCTTAGTATTTCAAAAACTATATATCACATTACTCTGCTATTGATATGAGTAATAGCTGAATAGTGCGCAATTTAAATGGAGTTGATTTGAATATTGATCATAATTCAATTTCTCTAAATCCATGGTTAATTTTGCAGTTTGGTTTCATATATTGGTCAAATTTAAACCCTCTTTACACAGGCTTGAGCTTTACATAGGAACCAATGATGTGTATGTGAGTGTGTGCTTACAATGATCCTGAACAATGGACATGAAAACCAGCTTTTCAGAGCTCTGCTGTCTAGGACTCTGGTATCTTGCTCTAAGAGACCGGACTTAGATTTAGATTCAGAGTTCTTCGGGTATTCAAATAATAAGGTAGGAGCACTACTGGACGTAGGCCTATTGTTTTTCAATATCTTTACCTTAAAGAATTATTATCATCACTCATTCTCAAAGATGATTATGTTGTAGTTAGAATTGGAATGTAAACTGCCTATATCCCCATGAACATGGAATGCCAAAAATCTTTTCCAGCTTCTTGCGTCTTTTCTTTTGTTAGTCCTATATCATTACCATGCTGCGTGATCGCAGAATTGGCTTTTACCTACAGACACATGTAATGATTATCATTCAATGACTAATCAAATGTATTTATGCATGTGAAGTAGAACTACGCAATAGGTGAAAGAACCTTACCTCTGGCTGAAGTCGCTTGCTGTAAGAGGGTCAGCGTAATGAGATGCCAGACGCCCATGTTTAAACTCAAATTGTCATTTTCAATGCTGACAACTGTCCTTCGAAAGCTCGCAGTTAAATGCAGCTAGGCATTCGTCTTCTCAATTAGTCTGGCCTGCCTCCTTGATATTCAAGAAGTAAGCAAATTTAAGTGGAAACCACTGCTGAAGGTATATGGGCACAAGAAGGAAGTAAGTTGAGATGATCTTTCAATTACTTAATCACTTTCTTATTCTCGTTATCGGATATAACAATAGAAACTCAAACGCCGGCGACATTATTCAATTCACGAAGCACTATTTCTACCTCCAAAGTACTATAGTTTCGTGGACATTCTTGGTAATTGACACGTGTCGGGAAAAACATTATCAACTGAAAGGCTCTGAAAGTGCATTTCTATTGCGAAGTGACAATGTTTTAGGCAATGTTATGAATTGTGACCGCGTTTATTGTTAGTAAGATCGTACGGCCAACTTTAATTCTCACCCAATCCCTAGCGACTAAATATTTACATTTACATCAGATCCATCTAATAGATTATTGTTAATTGAAAGCAAACGATGCAGTATGATTCTGTAACTATTTTCAAAGAGTAAGTGCGATTGCAAACAGAACACCAGCAATTATGATCCCTCATTACGTTTTAACACTTCTGTAGACATAACTGAACACTACTGCGATGCAAGACGTTTCATAACCCATCACGTACGCAAAAGTAATTTCACACAACCAGTATCCGTACTACAATATACCTGATTCGAAAATAGAGATAATAAAAAAGATTACCGTATATGTTCTCTGTTAGATCATGTTTCCTTGTTGATGTTGATGTTGATGTTGATCGTATTAATTTCATATCTTTATTGATTTAAAAGTTTATTTAGAAGTTTACCTGCATCTTATTACAATTACCCTAAACAATATCACATAAGAGATACTGAATGCATGATAAAGCATGTATAATAATTCGGATGACAATAAATATCGCAATTTATCATGGCAATCTGCCTGGATGTAATAGTCGTTATATTCCTTATATCATGCCAAATCAATTCATTCTCTAAATCACTTCCAAAAATTTAGTAGACGTTCGTTCAACTAACAATTTTGCATCTATACAAATATTATATTAAAGGCATAATTTACCATTTGCAGATGAAAAAAAAAACAGCATTAGGTGCTTTGAAATAGTTCTAAATGTGAGTTGAGATAGAGACAACCGCTGTAAAAAAAAAAGAAAAGTATTGTTAAGGACACAAAATGTGAACAATAGTTATAATAAAAAAAGGTTCTCAGAGTAAACCGTCTACGGTTATGGTTTATTGAGAAAAATAGTGATATCTCCTTATGTTTTAAGCTTTATTGTAAAATTGTAAATGTCATATGTTAGGATGTTTTGTGATACTACAGACCTACACATATGCATCAAATGTGATATCTTGAACATTTTTTTTTAGATCATTGTTCTTATTCCAAAGGCAAACAGGACCTTTAATCAGCTTGGGAATGTGAACCATTAAGATACATTTTATTAGTTCTTGAAATATTCAATGATAATCTATTATATGAATTGATTTTCAATAATTCAATAGTTAACATGCCTAGAAGGATATTAAGACTTTTGTGAGAAATTACAATGATATTTGTATCATCCGCAAAAAGTGTGAAATGTAACAATGGGGTCGATGAAACAATATCATCGTACACCATTATTTTTCACTTCTGATACCAACCTATTTTACCTATCATCTTACATTAATAAGCATTCTCTTTGTGCACACAGATGTAATATGTCAAAATGTTTTGGTTATAAGTATAAGTTAAGGGTGAGTCAAGTAACTTTCAAAATAAGTCTTGCGTAGAAGGTAATGAAATGCAAACAAACATATACAAGCAACACACATACACACACACACTCACACACGTACACACACACACACACACACACACACACATTTGGACAGCTTCCAACGCCATTTATTGCAACTAAATGTCAAGTTTAAGTCTACTACACTTTTGTTATAATGTCTAGAGGATTTTTCAATCTTTTGTTGTTCTGTTTGAAAATATTGAGAGATATAATTATAACAAAGAAAAAATGTATAAGGACCAAACTTTACCGGGATCAAGCCAAGAAACAAACAAAGAAAAAATCACTGAAAAATTTTCCCCAAGGTGATAAGTAGGCCTTAGAGCATTGCAATTCATATCCAGTGGGTTTTCCCTGATTGACGAATAAACCGTGGGATTCTCTTTGATTTCCTGTCAGTGCCTGCGATGATGGCAAATCATAAACATGAATTTTCAGGAGAAACATAGGCAATAACATGTTGGCGAACAGAACAACAGGGAGATCCATTGACAGACAGATAGAAATGCAAGTAGATAGATAGATAGATAGATAGATAGATAAACAGATAGACAAAGTATAAAGATAGACACTATTGAACAGGCAGATAGATATATCATAGGGCAACATGTAGATTGATGTTGTCACAGAAACACAGAGAATATAATATACTCTTTGTATGAGATGAGACTTGATCATGTGAATGATATATTACATCATCCACGTCAAGCTCTGCTTATGATCACGGACCCCTGTATTGATTTCCAATTTGTTCATATAGCGTGCCTTAATATGTTGCTTTGATTTATATGTTATTACAGACTGATGTTATTATGAAATTGACATTTCTTATATTGATTTGTATAATCATTACTAAACTCTCATTTTTGCATACTCTGTATCACTTTGTTTCTATTTGTTATTGTATTTGGAGAAAGAAAATGCAGAAATAAACCAAACCAACCAAACCATATGATAAACAGGTCTTAGAGAACATAGAAGCGTGTGTGCGTATCTGTGCACTACCAGGCTAGAAAAGGAGTCGCTGCATTTGAACAACATATAAACTAGAAAACACATTAAAAAACACAAAGAAACACACACACACTCAAAATACACACGAAAGTAGCAAGCAGACACATTATGTCCCCGTAGGTTTCCCAGACACACGTTCTTGGATTAAAGGGGGGGGGGGGGGACATACGTCTCTCTTCTACCGCGATGGATTCACAGCGGAACACATCGAGTGATTTATGGGGATCTTAAAAGGAATGGGTGAGTTTTGGTTGAGATGAGATATTTGCGAGATGATTAAAAACCACTTACAGCACGCAATTCTAAGAGGAATTAAAAGTTTACTTGATCAAAATCATTTTTAAAATGGCTGAGCTATCAAAAATCAAAGTAAAACAAAGTAGTCCCACTTTCCTTAGGACTTCTTTGTTTTTGGATTCTGTTTTTGGATTTTTTTTAATTGTATAGTTAATTGGTGGAGATGAGAATTGGGCTTTTAATTTTTTTTTTTTGTGAGACACCAAGAAACCACTTATAAAATAGTACAATGCATACCATTTTAAGAGGGATTCAAAGTTTATTAGGTGAAAATCAGTTTTGGAATTGCTGAGACATGCAGTATAGAAATAAAACAAATCGATCCTAGTAAAATATAGGTCCCGCTTTTTATTAAGAATGCTCTTTTTTGATATCTCAGCCATTGTAAAACTGATTTTCATCAAATAAACGATGAATCTCTCATGGAATTACATGCTCTTTCATATTCCATGAGATTTTTCTCATTATATCACCAAAAACATTACAAACCTGAAGTTAGGTCTCAACCAAAACTATACGCTCCCTTTAACTTTTGTATGAAAGACTACACCCAATATTGTTGTAAGGAAGCGTCATGTCGTCAAAGGAAATGAAATCTCAACGAAAATAGAAACCGATATTTCAAGTACTGAAATAACAGCTATGGTGTCTGTAATCATGATGTTAGATATTTTATACATTTCTACATCATTTGGAATTCACCGCAATAAAATGAACAATATGGTCTACTTTATGTTCAACATTATATTCAGATTTATTGTACACTCATCATTAAGAAATACAGTGACAAATTATATTATCAAAGACAGCAAAAATTTAAATATGAATAAAAACGATTAATTATATACAAAGGCTTCCATGTAAAGCACAAGGATATTATATTATATACAATGTAGGTGATAAGTTATCTATATATGATACCTAAAGCTCTTGAGGAATTTATACAATCTTATTTTAGAAGATAATCAAACTCCACATTTCAGCACCTTTGACAAATAAGAAATTCCTCTGTGATCATTGTTACAGAGTATCTTGTTTTAGGATATTGACAACTTGCAGTATGTCTAGTATTGTAATTAAGGAATCTCTCTTCAGTCTTAAACAGTTGTAGGAGAATCAGAAAAAAAAACACAGAAAAATATCATTATGAAAGTTCGCAAGATGTTTTACCTTTAATATAATGAGTTTATGTAAATAACGATATGTGGTTCTAAGCACTTACTGTTTTTTTTTTCTTTCAGAGTTTAAATACACCTTCCCGTCTTTGTCGTAGTAGAATTTGCCATAAGAATTATACAGTCACTATGATAGGGCGATATTACAGTATGAGCTCAAATGCTTGAAATACATCCAGCATGAATTTAAATTTTCTTTAATTAATTTTTTTACTTCATTAACTTTTTTTTATTTTCCTTTGTTCATACATTAAACCTCTTCAACCGTGAAAAAAAAATTAAAGATACATGCGAATTATCTACTAACAATGTTTCCGTGACAAAAATCATAGAACATACATGATACAGCAATATTATCTTTTTTATTGTTAATCCCAGTGCTTGAACGGAAATATACAATACTCACAGCCATTCAAGTACCTTACCCATGCATATGTGTACAGACATATTCCGTGAAGGCCTACCTTTAAATTTAAATCTAAATTCAAATTCAAATTTTACTTCATTTCACTTTTTTAAAAAGAGAATGTATATATATATATACATATATATATATATATATATATATATATATATATGATAAATCTAACATGCGAGCCGTTGAGAATATACATAGCCAGCCCGGTATAACAACATGTTCATGTCCACATGCTACTCAGTATAAAAAAAAAACAAAAACATACACTCTTTATACACCCTGCGAAAAAGTGTAGTTACCCACTGAAAAGACTATGGCGTATTATGTGGGTACCTCTGAGGGAAAGGGACAAATAGGGGAGGTTGGAATTAAAACGACACTTGTTTCCATTCCAGGGGCTTTCCTAAAACTGCATACAGGTTTAAAATAAGCTATAGCTGGACAAAACAAATGTCATCGAATTACGCATCATTACGCAATTGCAGCTCGAAACATGCAACGGAACAGCGTAACCCCTCAGAAGCACGTGCTCTGAAATGCAACTAAGGCAATTTACTCAGCGCAGTCCGTAGTAGTAGTCAAAGAGTCAAGCTAGTTCTCCGTATACATCACTGCTCCACGGTGGTTCATGTCGAGTCGGAGCATTGTTTTGGAATCCGCAAATGTCAGACATCATCACAGAATAATAGTCACTGGTACTAGCAAACGACGAATCGTCGTCGCCATGGCGAAGCGGTTCCCCTATAAAGTTCTGATAATGTGTGTTTCCAATGGTAGAACTGCTACGAAGAACATCATAATGATTGTCATCGAACAAATTGTCCACCGAAGGTTTGTCTCTCATCGCCTGTTCTGTTCCCAGATTCTGGTATAGAGGATGTTCGGTGGCAGATTCATCCTCGTTGCCATGCTTTCGTGTAATCTTCGATATCGCGTCGTTCCAATGCATTTTCGCACGAGTCTTGACGTCAGGCGTGCAGGCTTGTGCGAGAATTTGATACTCGTCAACACTGTCCGTTGGTCCATTGCCCTGCTGGCTTTTACCAACCCTTCCTTGGCATTGCTTTTTGGATCTAGTTTTCAACGCACGCACCAGAGGATCGTACTCCTTGCCATAAAGAGCTGATGCGGTGTTGATACCCTCAGTCATGTTATATAACGGAGTCCCATTCCTTCTATCGATAGTGCCACAGGCAACGTCGCCTGCGTTGCCGGATGCACCTACATCGTTGAGTGAATTGGTCTGAGCTGCCTTCTTGTCTTGGGAAACGTACACATTCTCATAGGGTCCGTTATCTTCATGTAGCTCAGCAATTGAGGATGATGGGTTTCCATGGATATCGCCAGTAGAATCCAACTGTTGGGCAATCTTCGATATCAAATACTTCCTAGGCGTCTTCGTATGAGTCTTAAAGTCAGGCAGGTTGTTTTGTGCAAAAGTTTGGTACTCGTCACCAGTGTCCGTTAGTCTATTACTCTGCTGGTTTGTACCAACATTTCCTTGGCAATGCTGATAGGAGCTAGTGCTCAAGGAATGAACAAGAGAATCATACTCCTTATCGCTACGAAGAGTTACCGCGGTCGTGACATCCTCAGTCATTTTGTGTAACGGCATCACATTTCCCATATCGATAGTGCCCCAGGCAATAACGTCTGCGTCACCGGATGCACATCCACCGTTTAGTAGACCGGTTTGATCTGCCTTCCTCTGTATGATGCCGTCTTGGGAAACGTACACATCTCCACGGGGTCCGCTATCTTTATGAAGCTCAGAGATTAAGGATGATGCATTACCGTAGATAACACCAGTAGAATTCAGTTGTTGTGTATTCTTTGATATCGCATATTTCCAAGGCGTCTTCGTATGAGTCTTGAATTCAGGCTTGTCGGCTTGTGCTGAGGTTTGGTACTCGTCAAAAGTGTCCTTTGGTCCACTGCCCTGCTGAAATGTACCTACCTTTACTTGACCATGTCGACTGGATCTGGCGTTCAACGCACGCACCAGACAATCGTACTCCTCGCTATGAAGAGCTGCAGCGGTCTCGCCGGAAACACCTGCATCTTTCTCTGAATTGGCTTGAGCCACTTTCCTTTCTAGGATGACGTCTTGGGAAACGTAAACATCCGCAAGGTGACCGTTACATTCATGTAACTCGGCAATTGAGGATGATGGGTTTCTATGGATACCGCCAGTAGAATCCAACTGTTGGCCAATCTGCGATATCGCATAGTTCCTAGGTGTATTCGTGTGAGTCTTGACGCTGGGCGTGCGAGAATGTGCTAAAATCTGGTACTCATCACCAGTGTCCGTTGGCCTATTAACCTGCTGATTTGTACCAACATTTTCTTTGCCATGCTGACGGGATCTAGTGCTCAACGTTTCATCGTTTAGTGAATCGGCTTGAGCTGCCTTTCTCTCTAGGATGACGTCTTGGGAAACGTACACATCCCCACGGTGTCCGCTATCTCTATGTAGCTCAGCAATTGAGGATGATACGTTACCATAGATACCACCAGTAAATTCTAATTTTTGGGCAAACTTCGGTATCGTATCTTTCCTACGCGTCCTCGCACGAGTCTCGACGCCAGGCGTGACGGTTTGGGCAAGAGTTTGGTACTCGTCTCCAGAGTCCGTTGGTCCATTGCCCCGCTGGTTGGTACCAACCCTTCCTTGACATTGCTTTTCGGATCTAGTTTTCAACACACGCACCGGATTATCGTACTCTTTGTCGCTATAAAGAGCTGACGGCATTTTGTGTAACGGTATCACATTTCCTCTATGGATAATGCTACAGCCAACGTTTTCTGCGTCTCCGGATGAACCTGCATCGTCTAGTGAATTGCTCTGAGTCGCCTTCCTCGCTAGGATGACGTCTTGGGAAACGTACATATCCCCACAGGGTCTGTTATCTCCATGTAGCTCAGCACTTGACGATGATTGGTTACCATAGATACCACCAGTAAATTTCAACTGTCGGGCAAACTTCGGGATCGCATCTTTCCTACGCGTCCTCGCACAAGTCTCGACGTCAGGCGTGACGGTTTGTGCAAAAGTTTGGCACTCGTCTCCAGAGTCCGTTTGTCCATTGCCCCGTTGGTTTGTACCAACTTTTCCTTGACATTGCTTTTTGGATCTAGTTTTCAACACACTCGCCACAGGATCGCACTTCTTCTCGGTATAAAGAGCTGGTGCGGTTTTGATATCCTCAGTCATTTTGCGTAACGGGATCATATTTCCTTTATCCACAGTGCCCCAGGCAACGTCATCTGCGGCCCAAGATGCACCTGCATCGTTCAGTAAATCGGTTTGAGCCAACTTCCTCTGTAGGATGACGTCTTGGGAAACGTACATATCCCCACGGGGTCCATTATCTCTATGTAGCTCAGCAATTGATGATACGTTACCATAGATACAACCAGTAGATTTCAACTGTTGGGTAATCTTCGGTATCGCATGGTTCCAATGCCTCTTCGTACGAGTGTTGACGCCAGGCGTGACGGATTGTGCAAGAGTTTGGTACTCCACACCAGTGTCCGCTGGTCCATTGCCCTGCAGGTTTGTAATTGCCTTTTCTTGGCCATGCTGATTGGATCTAGTGCTTAAAGCATGTACCAGAGAATCATACTCCTTCTCGCTATGAAGAACTGCGCCGGTCTTCATATCCTCAGTCATTTTATACCCCGGTATCCCGTTCTGGCTAAGGTTAATACCCCAGGCAACGTCGTCTGAGTCGCAGCATGCACCTGCGTCATTTGGTGAATCGGCCTGAGCTGCCTTCCTCTCTAGGATGACATCCTGGGAAACGTACATGATATCTCCATCGAGTCCGTGTTCTTCGTATAGCTGAGAGATTGAGAATGTTGGGTTACCATGGATACCGCCAAGGGAATACAACTGTTGGACGGGATTTGAGTCATGTGACTTTCTCCTGAAAAAGTGAAGCACATGTGGATGAGAGAAAAGAAAATATAAGAACTTTATTAGAACTTGTACGGAGAGATATATCATTTTCACAAACTGTAAAGGGATCAAGTGATCTAAGCTTCAAAATAGATGACTCTCTTATTTGTCTACTGCTTCAATTTCATTTCGTTCTTTGCTCGTGAAATTAAAAATCAACATTTGAACAATGCGTGAATTGATTAATCAGCGTAGCATTTACACAGATTTTCTCAGAAAATGATGTAAATTATGTGCATAATTACAATTATTACAATCGATCTTTCAATAATTGTCGTTTTAAGCTGAGTTACCGTACGGAACCACTTCAATGCAGCTCTTATAAAAGGCAATTCAACGGACCGAAAGCTTTATGTGTGTGTGTGTGTGTGTGTGTGTGTAAGAGAGAGAGAGAGAGAGAGCTGGGTTGAGAAGTTTGCTGCTCGTTTACGTCTAGTTGAGGAGGATATGAAGTAACTTGAAGTAACATGCCACCACCGAGAGCCTCTCGGTAGTGACATGGCTCTAGCTCGAGTGACAAGCACATGCTAGCTTCTCTCGCTATCACTCCAGAGGAAGAACCTTTAACAAAAGATTTCACTCCTAATGACTTTCGGCACCAACCATCTCCCTGATTATAACAACAGTTTGACAACAGTTACAGGAAAAAGAAAATAGCGCGATCCATAATCAGTCATATATTTCTTCAGAAATGCCTAGATTGTCGAATTGTGACTGACTGTATAAGTCGAGATTTAAACTTACAAAGCTGACATTCAACATTCATTTCAGCCGGACGTGTTCTTGGAATAAGTGTCCACACAATATTTTTTAAAAATTGCTGTAGTTGTCGGTATGCCACTACAACTGTATCAGAATTCAGAACGCTTCGTGTATAATCACGATAACATTTCCCCTTGCCATCAAAACAAAAGTTTGGTTTTATAATTATCTGCTCCATAAACGTTTCCATACAAGATGATAAACGTAAGTAAGAGTCCTTTTGTTGCTTTCGCCATACGCAGTGCCCTGTATGTAACTTTGATATAGCAACTTGTCTTTCATTTGCCCGTTGAATTAGGCGCTTCATGGACAGCGATGGAGGAAACTCACCTTGTGCGACGTCGGCGAAACAGGACAACAGTTGCAAATATGGCGACAACAGCTATTACTACGACGAAGCTCACCATGATAGCGATGATGACCTCATTAGGATCACCTGGATATCAATTACGATTATGTGTATGACTATCAAGTTTCTTGATTGTACAACGCATGTAAAATCGACATTTCAACGTTAAAAATCTATCGACTTACTTAAAGGACAAGTTCACCTTCATAAACATAAGGATTGAGAGAATGCAACAATATTAGTAGAACACATCGAAGAAAGTTTGAGGAAAATTGGACAATCGATACAAAAGTTATGAATTTTTAAAATTTTTGTGTTGGAACCGCTGGATGAGGAGACTACTACAGCTTGTGAGTCATTTGCGTACAACAGTATAAAGAAAATGTATAGGAAAATTCAACATATTTTCATTTTTTCGCATAATAAAAGAGCACTTGACTTGCCTCTTTCTAAAGGCAGGGGGAATGATATTACCCATAACATTTGTCGGTAACGAGTCAGGGGAATGTGTACTTTTTTCAAAAGATGGAATTTTGTGAAATTCTCTTTATATTTTCCTTATATTGTTGTACGCATGTGACATCGTACACTGCAGTAGTCTTCTCATCCAGCGGTTACTGCACAAAAACTTCAAAAATTCATAACTTTTGAACGGATTGTCTGATTTTCCTCAAACTTTCAATGATGTGTTCTACTAATATTGCTACTTTCTCTCAAACCTGATGTTTATTAAGGTGAACTTGTCCTTTAACTACGGCAAACGAGAAACTATTTCACTAAACAAAACATATATATGTACAACTTAATGACTTTTCATATTTGCTAATAACGCAAATTTGAAAAAGTATCGTTCCAATCTAAACCTTTCATATTCTATTGCTAATTAAAATGGAAAATATTATTTTATTTCATGACATTAATCCCAACATAAACAACCATTGTGTCTGTCAACCGATTACAGCTTTTTTTTTCTTTTTTTTTCTTTGTTTAGTTTAGATGAAGGGAACGTACCACATTGCAATTCGGACGCTATCACGGGAATGGAAGTTGAGACTTCGCTAAAAGATCTCTGGCTTTCTGTATTGCCCTCCCCTGGAGGAACACGGAAATTGCGTGATGTAGAAGGAGTCGTGATAGGTTGAGAGATGGGGAATGTGTCGGTTTGATGGAAAAAGTTGTGGTCTGGGCTGACGGCGGGATTAGTTGTGCTTGTGTGAGAGGCAGACGAAATATCTGTAGCTTTATAAACAAAGACAAAAAATACAAGGTGCTCTACCGAGTGAGCATTTACAGACGTACAACCTGCAGTAGAATAAAAAGAAACAAGCAAACGCACTTATTTATTGAACGTTTATATCTTTTCGTAATTGTATGATATGTCAACAAAGGTTGCCGACCAAGACTTACATGGTGTAATAGAAACGGAAGTAGCGTAGACGGAAGATGCGACTCCGCTTGAAGAACTATCGTGTTCAGTATTGCTCTCGGCGGGAGTTACTGGTAGCCTGTGTGATGTAGGAGTCGCCATGGTCTCAGATGTAGGGAATGATTTGGTGTGATGGGAATCGGTGTGGTCGGAGTGAAAGGCGGTATTAGCCGTGCTTGTGTGAGAGGCAGTCGAAATATCTGTGGCTTTGAAAACAAAAGCACGAAAGATATGGTTCACTCTTGAGTGAACAGACGTATATAACATGCAATGAGGCAGAAAGTTAACAAGAAAACGTACTTATTGTAGGGAATGTACCTTTTCGTCATTGTTTATGTCAACACAGAGTGCCGACCAAGACTTACGTGGAGTAATAGAAACGGTAGTTGCGTTCACGGATGATGCGACTCCGCTTGAAGAACTCTGATGGTCTGTATTGCTCTCGGCTGGAGTAACAAGAAGACTGCCTGATGTAGGAGTGGTGATGGTCTCAGATGAGAGGAAAGTTTTGGTAAGATGAGAATCGGTGTCGTCGGGGTGAAAGGCGGTATTAGTCGTGCTTGTGTGAGAGGCAGGCGATATATCTGTTGCTATGAAAACAAAGAAACAAAAGTCATAGTACACTCTCTAGTAAGCATTTACAGACGGACAACAGAGGAAGGTAGAAAATAAACAATCGATAGCAATTACTGTATGGAATAATTCTTTTCGTTATTGTATTGTATGTCATCGAAAAGTGCCGACCAAGACTTACAAAGTGTTACAGAAACGGAAGGTGGGACTCCGCCTGAAGATCCTTGGTGGTATGTACCATTGCTCTCGGCCGGAGAAACGGGGAGTTTGTGTGATGTCAAAGGAGTCGTTATACGGTGAGAGGTGGGGAAGGTGTCGGTTTGATGGAAAAGATTAAGGTCCGAGTTGGGGAAAATTTTATTTGTGCTCGTGAGAGAGGCAGGCGAAATATTTGTAGGTATGGAAACAAAGACACAAAAATATACTGTACTCTCTCGAGTAAGCATTTGCAGAATTACAACAGAGCACGATGTTAAAAAAATGCAAACGCACTGACTGAACTGTAGGGAATGCATCTTTTCGTCATTGTATTATGGTATTTCAAAAAGAGTACCGACCAAGACTTACAAGATGTTACAGAAACCGAAGTCACGTGAAAGGAAGATACGTCTCCGCTTGAAGATCCGTGGTGGTCTGTATTGCTTTCCACTAGGGCAATAAGGAGCCTGCTTGATCTTGAAGGACTAGTGACAGCCTCAGATAGGGGAAAAGTGTAGGGGTGATGGGAAAGGATGCTGTGGTCTGGGCTGAGGGCCGTAGTAGTCGTGCTTGTGTGTGAGACAGTCGAGACATCTGTTGCTATACGTAATCAAAGACAAAAAAAAAGAAATTGTATACTCTCGAGTTAGCAAGAACTAACAGACGTACAATTCATACAGTAAGACATTAAATAAACAATCAAAAGTACCAACTGTAGGGAACGTATCTCCGTCATTGCATGGTATGTTAACAAAAAGGTTTGACCACGACTTACTTGGTGAAACAAGATTTCTGCCCACGCTGATGTCGGCAATTGCTATAAACGGCTTCCTTTGCTCTCTCACAGCGATAAACGAAATCTGGGTTGAGTGAACAAAATTGATCAGAAAATTCAAGGTTATCTTGGAAGGAAATAATTAACGATGACAATACCTTAAACTGTAACAAGCACTTGCAATAAAAGGCTGATACTACTATATATTTCTTTAAAGGAACTCTCACTGAGGGCCCACATTTAGGCCTATATAGTTATTGGAAGTGCAAAACCAGATGATCACTCAGACTTTCTAGCAAAGTCATTAGGAGAGTCAAGACCTCTGATCTGTACCAAGACAGCGAAAAAAATATATATATATATGCAGTGTAAATACGTATTACATGGGACCTCATCTAATCCATCATTGTACCCCATTCAATACCGCAATTAAATCCCAGTGTTTTATAGTAAAAATCACTATCAATTGGCCGAGCACAATCCAAAGTTGAGTAGCTACATCAAGCATTTTTTTTTTCAGTAGGATTGTCTTGTGTCTATTCATGATATCCTCCACATGTGGTGCACAATAATCTAAATCGTAAATCTCATCAGACAATTTCTTCTGAACAGAGCAATCATATTTACAGAGCGTCTCTGCAAAGACGAACACTTCACATTTTAATGAATCTAGATATAAGTCGCTCTATTCCTTTCACTGTCTCTACCAATCACCGTTTGTTAGGAAAACTAAATTGATTTATAATATGTTAATCAGAAATGAAATGTGGTTCGTATGTTCAGAAGCACTCAAATTCTGTATGTCCACCAAAATGTTCGTTAATTCTAAAATGAAACAGAGTTCGTTATTACGATCCATTGTGGCGTCACTCTGGAAGTTCGTTACGCCTAATTTTCGTAAAGCCAAAAAAAAAAAAAAAATAAAGCTCGTTATCACGTAGGTTAGTTAATCTTGAGATGCTAGGAATCTTCGTTATTCCGGAGTTTCGTTAATAGGAAAATAAATCTGTTGCGTTGATCCGAAAGTAAAAAAAATTGATATAAAACAATTTCCCTCCCAATTTCATCAGATTTGCATTCGATTTCACAAAGCAATCATTCAAGTTCGAGTGAATTTGAATAATCACCGAGATCAACATTAATAAGGTTAACTAGTTCACTCAAATTAATTTAATTGGCATGCGATTTCACTAGTTTCTGAAATAAACATGGAAAAGGGGCGTTCAAATTGAAAATGGGAATGTAACTCACTTAAAAAGCGCATCAGCTGGGTCAGTTGGTCGTAAATAGCGGTAAGGATTTCAAAAACACAAGGCAAACATATGGTAGTGCTTTTCGTTGTTGCTTATTTTCTATGTAATTACTCACCTTTATGAATATGCAAACACATGGTACCTTAATGTAATTGGAATTTTACCTGATAATAGCTAATATCTCGTATAACTCAACTTTCAGACATTATACACGTACATTTTACTCATACATGACTTAAGCGGCAACTAGAGCAGAGTTTATATTACTACCAGTATGAACCTCTCGAATTTGGAGAGAATTAGTGGCTGAAGCATTTAACAACCACACGATTATATCACTGGCAAATCTTTGGGTGAACGGGGTCCCCTTTCATAAACCTTCTTATCAGTGAAAACTGCCATATTTCTGTGACCAATTTTTCCTTAGGGAATCAGTTGCAAGGAATTTGTTAGCTTATAACAAGTATGACAACTTGTCATTGATAACAAGTTTTATAAAACAAGGCCCCAGTCTACAGCTGAGCCGATTGGTGCAACTTAAATGATTAAGACACTGGCAAGGTAGGAATGGAATCCAACATTTGAATTAATGGATGTGGACACACAAGAAATTCTGAGATAAGGCCATTCCCTAAAATTAATTAATGCTACATCCATGCTATTAGGATATAAATCGAAAGTGGAGTAAAGTTCGACAGTAAAGCAATAAGGCCTACATAAAATACAATTATTAAAATCAACTGATTAAATGAAGCTTTGAAATAAAAAAAATGAGATTTTATTATCCAATATACCACAGGGAAAAAACAGATCCCGTAGGACTCGTTTAAACTTGTTTATGTTAAAGGATTTCAAAGGGTTAAAATACGTAGTTGTGTATCTATCTATATTAAACCTTCGGATGAAGTAGAATGCAAACATAACAGGCTGTATGCCGGTCATCTTAAATGTGGGAATTCATGTGATTTTTGCTTATCAATGCTTACATGCCTTGTGATAATAACTGTCAAGATGAGGAATTTGTGGAAATTTTGGATGAAGTAGAACAAATTATACATAGAATTAATCCCTCACACATATTGTTTGGAGGGGATTTAAATACTGACTTTTCTAGAAATTCTCCACATTCTGTCGTTTGAAACAGTTCACTGACAATGTAGGTTTATCTATAGGGATTGATGTTGAGAATGCAATTGTTCCTTATACTTTTATTGGTGGGAGATCTAATTCACGAATTGATCATTTTTTTAATTTCTTCTGCACATCATGTATCATATCATGTCATATTATAGACAATCACTTAATATCAGACCATGTCCCAGTTGAACTGGTCTTTGATGTGGAGGTAATTTATAGTGATTATGCGCATAGACCAAATGTACAGAAATTAGTATGGGAAAGAGCCTCAAATGAACATATTTTACAATATAAAGCTACTCTGGATAATATGTTGGATAGGATTGTCTGTAATAAGGATGTGCTAACATGCACAAATGTACATTGTATTGAGCATCTTGATAATGTAAACAGTTTATATCAGGATATCATTTCAGCATATATTGATGCTTCTGAATTATGCATCCCCAAGTCTGGTCCAAGTAAGGACAGTCAGGCAAGTAGAAAATGTGAAAATATTCCTGGTTGGAGTGAATATGTTGAGCCCTTAAGACAGGAATCTCTTATGTGGCACCACCACTGGAAGGCATCTGGTTGCCCCCATGTTGGTGAGATTGCTGACCAGCATAAGTTGAGTAGGGCTAGATATCACAGAGCTGTTAGGAAGGTTATTAGAGACTCTGAATTGTTAAGAATGGAAAGTATGGGTGCTGCATTATTTGATAATAGATATAGAGATTTATGGAAAGAGGTTAAGAAATTAAAGGGAAAAATAAGTTATGTGCTAATATAGTTGATGGTTTAAGTGGTGAGGAGAGTATTGCAGAGGTTTTTAGTGCAAAGTATAATGGTCTTTACTCCTTGCTACGACACAATAAAAAGACATGGAAAACCAAATCTGCGGTTATGGTGGTTTAATCGTGGAAGCCATAAGTTATATAATCCATACAATCGAATGACAACGTGCTTATCCATAATAACGAGTTCGATCTTGCATATACATTTTGATATAGTGAGAACTTCTTACACCATTCCAAACACGTACAATAGTAATACACTTCACAGCATTATGCATCCCGAGATGAAGGGGGTTTATAGCCTCTGTGACAAGGGCCCTTAATTCATATAGTAAACCAATAGTTACGTTCAGACGGCAGGCCCTAACCTCGAGGTTAGGAAACCTCGAGGTTTCGCTCTTGCCCCCTAACTACGACGTGTGTCCACACGACGAATCTTAACCTCGAGGTTACGAAACTTCGAGGTTAAGCTTCTGCCCCCCGTAACTACGAGTGGGTCCTACTCGATGTTAAAACCACAAAACCGGAAGTTTCAGCCCACACTGCTAACAAGGCGTCTATTTATTCTTTAGTCGAACCCTGTCGGACTCGCTTACGGGTACTCTTTTTCTCTGTCATGGTATGCAGAGATAGCACTGCACTGATGACTTTATGCCTTTATGAAGATATTCGTCGAAAACATTTTTTTAGCGTCGGAGAAGAATATAGAATACAGTTTGATAGCGAGTAAATGTTAATTCGACGTGTTCAGTTTCAGAGATCAAGCGCATGGGAAGAAAAGATGATGTTGTTGTGTCATGCGTCATAGGTTTTTCACGTGTGGTGTATTTGTGGTGTACGTTTGGGAGGTTGACCCGGAAACAGAGGGAAATTGTGGGGGCCGGAGTTTACGGCGAGGTCACTCTTAACTTCGAGTTCGTTGTGTTTTGTGTCCACACGGTGCTTAACTACGAGTGGGGACCCCCCGCGGCTCGTGGTTAGAGCGCTAACCATAAGATTTCTCGTGGCTCGAAACATCGAGCAAACTTCGAGGTTTGCTAACTACGAGTGCGTCTTCACGGTCCCTAACTACAAGCTCTAACCTCGAAGTTTCCTAACTTCGAGGTTAAGGGCTCCCGTCTGAACGTAACTAATGTTACTCAACTGGTATATCAAGCGAAAGCAAAGCCACCCGTAAAAGTCCATCTGCCCCGCCGCACCGATAGCGAAATTGGCAGGAAATAAAACCCAAACACCTGTTCTGGTCGCATTAACAAGTGCTTCACGAGGGCACATATACCAACTCCGATCCCTTGCGTCCGCGCCTTGAAGCAGTCACCGACCAGCGCGACTGCCCCAAGACTCGCATATTTACGGAGGGCTTAGATAACAATCCATCCTCGTGGTACTAAGGTCAGCCTGCTTCGCTACTCGCCGGTAAATAGAATTGCATCCAAAAGTATGTTACCAGAACAAAGCCCCCTTTACCTCGAGAGGAATATAATTATGAACGATTCAAACTGTACTTTAAAGCAGATGTTATCCTATAGCGGCTTAATTTTTTCAAAATACGGCCGCAAAGTGTGGCAACCCCCAAGCAGGGGCGAAAAACCAGCAAAAAACCCTTCAGCTTTCTCAACCACCCTTATTATGAAGGGAAAATGTCGCCGGAAAATTCCCCTGCGGTCCACCTGCGCGGTGCAACCAAGCTACGCTCTTGAGAATGGCCACACTATCCCCCTGTTACCTTACAACCCATGCCTCCCTGACATCCATTCAAATATTGTTATCATTAATCAACACATCCGTTTCCATCAAAACCGAAACGTCCATTACGACGACCGTATGGAAATACGTAGGTAAGCTTGCCCCCTATGTACTTTGTTATCAATTATCGAAACACCCATAAGAAATGAAATACCAATCCAAGATTTGCAGGAGGCGGACGGGGAGGAGGTGGGTTTCGAAGTTCAATGTGTAAGACAATGCACGAAATCCAATATTAGGAGCCGCCTCAATTACTTCCTGCTTCCACGACAAACCACCATCGAATGACGCTACCTAAGCAATTTCTTCACCGCGTGCGCTTACCCCCGCAAACGAGAGGGGCAGCAAGAGCAGGGGTCACCTGTTGCGTAATCCCCCCTTCCCTATATCTGCCCGGCAACATCGCTACTGTGTCCTTCAAGAGTAAATTGTTTTAACTTCCTTGCAGTCCGTTAAAACCCATTACTCCTTGCTACGACACAATAAAAAGACATGGAAAACCAAATCTGCGGTTATGGTGGTTTAATCGTGGAAGCCATAAGTTATATAATCCATACAATCGAATGACAACGTGCTTATCCATAATAACGAGTTCGATCTTGCATATACATTTTGATATAGTGAGAACTTCTTACACCATTCCAAACACGTACAATAGTAATACACTTCACAGCATTATGCATCCCGAGATGAAGGGGGTTTATAGCCTCTGTGACAAGGGCCCTTAATTCATATAGTAAACCAATGTTACTCAACTGGTATATCAAGCGAAAGCAAAGCCACCCGTAAAAGTCCATCTGCCCCGCCGCACCGATAGCGAAATTGGCAGGAAATAAAACCCAAACACCTGTTCTGGTCGCATTAACAAGTGCTTCACGAGGGCACATATACCAACTCCGATCCCTTGCGTCCGCGCCTTGAAGCAGTCACCGACCAGCGCGACTGCCCCAAGACTCGCATATTTACGGAGGGCTTAGATAACAATCCATCCTCGTGGTACTAAGGTCAGCCTGCTTCGCTACTCGCCGGTAAATAGAATTGCATCCAAAAGTATGTTACCAGAACAAAGCCCCCTTTACCTCGAGAGGAATATAATTATGAACGATTCAAACTGTACTTTAAAGCAGATGTTATCCTATAGCGGCTTAATTTTTTCAAAATACGGCCAAACGGACCCCCAGGGTCCGCCGCCATAGGATAACAGAGTCACCGAGAAGTACGGACATCATTATCTCCAATCATCCAAGGAGCTCAACGGAGCAGCTCCTTTATAATCCCCTAAATTCATACGCAACCAATCAAGACCCTACTAGAGCATGCCCGCTACCCCCAGACTAGCATATAACATATATACAACCTATAATAGTGAAACATGAATGTACACGGCCGAACAATAATCCAGATGGCACAACACTGACGGGCCGCTACTTTACGAGTTTGTATTATATTTCTAATTTATTTACTTACTAATGTATTCATTTATCTACGTGTTTAGTTGTAATCCATGCCAATAGAGTTAACATTATTATATGAGAACGGTTGGCCACAATATCAAACTGTGTCTTGAAGGGCCCAAACAAGGGAATGTATGATACAAGGTAAAACAGTCAAGTATGTAAACCCGAATAACGCGGAAAAGAGGAAGCAGAACCTACAATCCTGCGGGGAACCGGCTTCTGTCGAAAGTCAATGCCATGGCCTGTTTGGGTCCATTTAAGAATATTGCTCCCTGCCGCTAAATACACCTGTGCTCCAGCCCATGGCTGACATTATAATGACGCGAGAATATTGCTTTATTTATTTATTTTTTTTGGCTTGTCTGTTTGTTAGTTCGTATGCATCGTGCTTTAATCCATTCGGAACAATGTATAACACAAAGACCAGGCAGTTCGAGATCAATAGTGGGATGATATCATGGTTGCCTGACAGCGACTACCAAGGAATGATAGGATAAATTCAGTACCATATGAGTCTTATGAGATTAAGGAAAGTTGTGAGGAAATTGATAAGAAATTAATGGTTGAGGGGTTAGAGAAAATAATAACTGTTAATCATGTTAGAGAGGGTATATCAAATTTGAAAAGTGGTGAAAGTGGGGGCGATGAGGGTATGTATTCTGATCATGTCATAAATGGAACAAACTCTCTGATTGTTTGGTTGACATGTTTATTTAATTGTATGGTAGTTCATGGAGTCTGCCCTACCAGCATGTCATGGGCACCATGGTTCCTATACCGAAGGATAAAAGAAAATCTTTGGCATGTTCAGATAATTATAGAGCCATTACTCTCAGCAGTATTATTGGAAAGGTATTTGATTGGGTGATTTTATTTTTGGAAAAAGATCATTTGAGTACGTCTGATATGCAAGTTGGATTTAAAGAGTACTCATCAACAACTCAGTGTACGTTTGTTATGTCTGAGGTTATCTCTTATTATGATTATAACAGAAGTGATGTATATGTTATGTTATTAGATGCATCTAAGGCATTTGATAGGGTGAATTATTCAGTACTTTTTAGAAAGCTGTTGCAAAGGAATATATCTCCAGCAATTTTGGGGTGTTGGTGAGTTTATATATTAATCAAATGTTACATGTAATATGGGGTATAAAATGTTCAGATAGATTTTCTGTGCAGAATGGAGTAAAACAGGGTGGGGTATTATCTCCTGTATTGTTTTTGGTATATGTTGATGATTTGTTTTTAAGACTTCAGGAGAGTGGAGTTGGATGTACAATGGGTGACAGTTGTGCAGGCTGTCTGGGTTATGCAGATGATTTGTCACTATTAGCTCCAACAAAAAGGGGTTTAAAAAAGTTGATAGATATATGTGAAAATTATGCTCAAGAACATAATATATTATTTAATGGTAAGAAGAGTCAGTTTCTGATTTTTAAGGGAAGAGGCAACCCACCCATGGATTGCCAAGTTATAGTTAATGGTACTTCTGTCTCAAATATTCAAAGGGCTACTCACTTGGGACATTGTTTGAGTACTGTTGATCAGGAAAGTTGTGTACATGAAGCCATTACTCAGTTTTGGAGAAGTTTTAACATTTTCAGATCTGATTTTGGACATATTTACTCATCTTTACAGTGTCAGCTTTTTAAGCAATACTGCTGTAGCTTTTATGGTTCTCCTATTTGGTCTGTTTTGAGTAAGGGATTTAGTGATATTTGTATTGCATGGAGAAAGGCTCTGAGAAAGATATGGAAGATAAGTAATAGAACTCATTGTGATCTTGTGGCTGAGTTATCTAATAGTGTTCCCCTTGAGCAAAAGCTCGTACAGATTTTTATGAGATTTCATAGCAAAGCACTTCATTTTGGTTCAAATTTGCTGAAATCTACCATTAGGGTTGCATGCCTAAATCCGAATTCTATTTTTTGTAGTAATGTGAAGGAGGCTGAGCGCCTTAACGTTGGGTATAACAATACTAGTTTAAATATAGACAGTGAGTTACAGTGTAAAGCCCAGTCATTGAGGGATTTAGTAGACATTAGGGATGGGGTCAAACATTGTGATCTTTTTAATCGAACCGAATTATGTGAAATTATTGATTCTTTGTGTTTGACTTGAAATGTGATTTTTAAATCTGTCAACATTTTTTTGTCATGTTTTTTTATTGTATATGTGATTTCTATGTTATTTGATTGCCTTTAATTGTGCGAATAAAAGATATATATATATATATATATATATATATATATATATATATTAAGAACCTTATATCGGTTTCCAATAAACGGACCCGGAATAACAAACTTTATTTCATATTCATATTATCAAACTTCCGGAATGATGAACCTTATCTTATTTTTGGATCAACAAGCATTCAGAAAGACGGTTCTTGGTTTTAAATGATGAGTTTTCAACAAAGAGCATGTCTTATACGTATGGTTGCGTGTTTTCGTCACATTCTGTATTCATTTTGAACGAAAGAATTAACATTAGAAAACAATTCTAAATTTTGCTTGGTAACTATGACTGACCGTAAAGTTGGAGGAACAAAGCAAACCCATCTGGATTTGTTCTGGATGATAACTTTTAGTTGGATTCAAAGTTACAGGTACACTTCCGTGACAGTGACTTGTGACGTTCAGAAATCCGTTTCCTCTTGAATAATATCTGAAGGAGAGTTGCCATCGTCCAGGGCCGAAGTCACGTGGTATCGTGGTATGTACCATTTGTTCACGTTCACCAAACCAACATTTTGAGTTTACGCGCAAATAACCTGTTACAAAAACATGATAATTGACCTGGTGATGGAAATGTTATAAATGAAAATGGCGACAGGTAAAACAACATGAAGTAATTTCGTTAGGTAGATTTTGGATGTTTCACTCAAAACGTATACTTAGAGTTGATAAAGATTCTTCCCTTAAAAACTGTTATTGTATGCGTGAGTTCTCAGTTTAGAAAAAGTAAGTTTCGGGAGTTGTTTGTGGCAGAGTTAATAGTTAATGACTAAAATAGAATCATTCTTCTCACCCTGGCGTTATATTTCCTATCTCATCGGTAGTATCGATGAAACATAATATGAATTTAGAATTCTGAAATAGTCGAAGCAGAAGAACTGAATGCATTTCCAACAGATGCAAGTTTTTCGGTCTCTCTTTCTTTACTTTCTTTCTTTTTTTCAAAGAAGTTAGGGCTTAAGAAGTATGAGAGTACGAAGGATAATTATTCTTAATCACATCAGAGCATGCGCGTCTCAACGAGGAAATTCTCGCGGAAACCTTTATGAACTTATTTAGGCCTGGGCTTATGCGTAGAAGGATGGAAATTTTGCCGAAGATATCTTCGCTTTCGTTCTTGGAAGTTCAGGGCCCCATTTCACACACACACACACACACACACACACACACACACAAAAATGGGTTAAAGCATTTTTTGCTGTAATGGCAACTTCTCATAGCAACAGCCAATCAGGAAGTTGGATTCCTGTTATTACTATGCTAATTGCCATTCCAGCAAGAGTTGCTATCTTGTTAACTTTTTATGAAATTGGGCTCTGGTTTGCGTATAATGCCCATAAGAATGGAAATATCATTATTGTATCTAACATCGTTATCATGATGTACTATTGCCATTCACAGTTGAATTGCAACCATCACTGTAGGATGGTTAACCCCTTCCCCCTCCCCACGGTTGTAGTTATACCGATAAAAATTACCGTAAAATAATTAATATATAACTATTGAGAATGGTCATCTGCCTTACGTGGCAAACTACGCCTTAACATTAGTGTTCGTTGCATCAATCTCCATCATGCACAATGAATTGTGTCTGTATAAAGTATGTATACATAATTATGCTCAAAATAGGGTCCATAGTTCTTCCCATGTCTTCCCATGGTATCATAATCATGATTATGTTGTGAGAATATTTCTATTCAAATTCAAAGTGACTGCTGCGAGTCTGTATAGGAAGGTAATCACTTTGTAAATACTGTTATGGGTCTATTACAACTGGCATCATGGTGTTCCTGACCTCAAGTGACTTTCATATACAGCTCTGACAGAAGAGCCTACTGCGATCACTATTAATTCCAATGTAATCTCCATTCTAATGAGATTATGATCATGGTGAATTCTCTACATTGTAATTAGGTAATTAAGGTACATACTGCTATTATGAACGACCGTAAGATGCCAACATCCAGCTCCCCCGTCATCTATCATGTCGCATGTAGAAAATTCAAAGTCGCAGGTCCAATCTCCTATCCAGGGAAGAAAGAGAAATAGTACATGATAGATGCGTGCTATTTTCACAGCATTTCTTCGAATGTAGACAATGGAGTTGCTGCAGTAAAAGAATAGTTGTATTATAGGTTTTCCCCACCTAATTTCCTCAGATTTGGATTCAATTTGACGAAACGATTTTTTAGGTTCGAGTGAATTTTAATGATCACCTAGATGAACATTCAAAAAAGCAACTAATTATCAATTTGACTTCCATCAGCATGCGATTCCATGAGTTTCTCAAATAAACGTCAGCATGCCATTTCATGAGTTTCTCAAATAAACGTTAAAAAAGCGTTCAAATTAAAAATGCACGTGCAGCGCATTGAAATTTCCATCAGCGCCACCTTGAAGAACGTTCATATGAATTCAAATTCACGATGAGGCAGTTACAACATACGGGCAGTTATTTTCGTTGTTTCTTATATTCTTTGTATTTGCTCATCTCTTTGAATGATAAACCAACTTTAGTACTGGGAAATAAGACTTTTGCGTTATAAAAGATGATACCTATAGCTCGTATAAATCCACTTCTGCCCCGGATTGTCTTTAAAAACACATACATGTACATTTTATTCACATAACGACTTTAACGCTGCTAGAGAAGAGTATACATGAGTATCTCGGATAGACCCTGCAGACAGAATTATTGGGCGAAGCAAAATAAATAATCTTCATCATAAGTCCCGATATTCAAAACTAAATGGAAAACACACACACACACACACACACACACACACACATATATATATATATATATATATATATATATATATATATATACATATATACACGGACCTCTACCAAGTAACTCAGTTCCACACATACGGGCATTGTAAAAATTGTCCTCATTTCCCAATGATAAAGAAGCATTTTTGTCATGGTTTGTCGTGTCGCAGAATCTACCTCATCAGTCTCTAGCTAGCTGCACGGTGCACCTCAGCTGGAACTCCCTTGTAAGTTGGCCCTATTAGCCAATGATAGTCCTTCAGTATTGTTTAAGCATCCTGGATCCAGACAGCTGAAAGGATCACTACCAAATTTTATCATCCGTCCCTTCAGTCATTATTAACTTTTTCTTGTAAGTTTCATCCACATCCGTTGAAAGCTTTTTGAGTCATTTTGCAGACAATCAAACAAATTACCGTCCAAACCATAACCTCCTTGTTGGAGGTAATAACTCTTGTACACCTAATTTCTTACATTATGCTGTCACATTCAATTATCCTAACAACAAATATCAACCTGATAACATACCGTTAATTGTAATGGTCAATTCTAACACCATTGTCTAATAGAAGCATTGATTGTAAAATATTCGCTCACTCCCCTATCTTTAAGGGTTTTTTATTCATTTTGCATGAATTCCCATAGTTAGTCAATATGAAACTCAGACAGAATGTTGTACAAGATTTTTCAAACTGTACGCATGGAATGCAATGTCTGTATAAGAATCATCGCCATTTTTTAGTATATAACCATCAAACGGATGCATGAAAAAATAATTGCAGTTACTATAGACACACCTATTTCGCAATATCAAATTTTTCGACCCAATTATCTCGGGTTTTTTTTCCTTGTTGGTGCTATTTACTGACTTACTGCAAGGGTCGTCACAGTAGCAGATTTTACTCATAGATACAGTGACATCTAAGTTAAACATGAACGGTAAACATTACACGCTATACTGCACGTAAAGAAGTGCTAAAACAAGAAGTGGTAAAGCAAGAGGTAGTGGAACCTTACCGCTGGCTGTGGCCTGGTGCAAGAGGGCCAACATAATGAGATGCCACACATCCATAATTATTTCCTCTCAGATAATTGAGATACAGACAACTGTTGTCCTCACAAGTGCCTCAGTTCACTGCAGCTAGGTGTTTAACCACTCCCGGATTTTTAGGCCAACCTCCTTGGTACACGGAAGAAGTAAACAAATATTTAGTCGAAACTATAACGCTGCAAGCAAGACCCTGGCAAAGAAGGAAGTGGAAATAATACAACTGTAGCTGTCTATCTGTCATCATGTATGTACGCACACACAAACACACACACACACACACATACACACACACACACACACACACGTATATATATATATATATATATATATATATATATATATATACATACATATATGTGTGTGTGTGTGTGTGTATGTAAATGTTTAATTCAGTTCAATTCAATGGTTTCTTAATTTCCATCATCAAAGAAGAAAAAGAAAACATGATTCAAAGCGGTAGAAGCTGTATATATGCGTGTGTGTGTGTACATACATATTCATAGAATTAACTCATCCTCCCCTCTGCCCTGCTGGCCTGAATTTGTCGAAGTAGAAAAGCAAGCATGCTTGAGTTCAGGATGATATCCGTGTAGTTCCGCCACAATGTTATTATGAATAATAATGAAATCGAAATCCAAACATTGAATGTGCCACACTTGGGATACTTATAATGTTTGCGATCATTTCCGTATTTAAAAGCCAAATGACCGAAATCATTATTCTCGATTTCTATGTGATATTCCCATCCGATATCAACCAATTTTAGTTTATGTCTGACAATGATGCATCAGTCAGTTATACAGGTGTACATTATTTTCATTATTTTAGTAGCTAGGACTTTTTTTTTCTGGTCCAAGTTGCGGGTGAGTCAAGCAACTTTCCAGCAGCCTGCAGCCTTTAAAGGAGGCATTAAAACGCATGCACACACATACCAAACACACATGCAAACACGCACACACAAATACACAGACATACACATACATATTTGAACAGATTAGGCTTCAAACGATATATATTATGTTTTATGACGTCGTCTTGACTTTGACGACTATCTTACTACATATTTTAATTCCATTGGAGTGTTTTTGTTTTTGTTTACAGTATATCCCAATTTGAAAAAAAAAAATACAATCAGTTTTCCGCATGGAAATCTTTCAAAATTATAAAACAATGTGACTTATTTCAGGGTATGAAACTATAACTTGTTACCTACTTCTTGGAAAAAAAAACAACATTCAATTTGAGTAAGAAGACACACAGAAAATGTGGATTGTTGTAAAGCATGTCGTGGTTCCATTCTTCAAAATTTAGCACTTGGATACTCTCAGCATTTTGTAAGGTGTGAGCACGATGGAGAAAACTTGGAGGAAAGGATACTTGAAATGCTCTACAAGATCCAAATTTCTTCGTGACTGCCGAAGCAAATCGAATTGGGTTTTCTGTAAGATATACATAACAAGTCATAGTTTCATACGTTGCAATTGCATTTTTATTGATTCACCATTCTCAAAGTAGAAAGTTCAATTGGATATATATTCCTCTTTTTTTGGGGGGGGGGGAGGGGAAACGGTATATCAATTCTGTATAAAGCTATAGGGAAAGGGTTTATAAAATAAATAACATATGATTGTGATGCCATCAAATAGGGTACGATGTCAAAATTTGACAGGATCAACCCATGAAAAAGTTAATAGCTCGTAATCCTTGCGATGAAACTACATTAAAATCTTTCTGATGGACAAATAAACCTTGGGTATACTTTTGGTGTCATGTGATGAGGGTAAATATTTAGAAAATGCAGCAATACATAAATACAAGATGATAAAAACAGGTCGAAAGGTGGATTGATAAGGGGGATACATTATTACAAAGATAGATAAGTAGACATAGAGATTGGCAGACAAATAAAGCAAATGCTATGCTCAAAGAAAGAGAAAGACAACCGTGAACAAGTATGAACGTAGGTGTATTTGAACAAACACTCTAGAACACGCAAAAATAAACACACTCACAAATGCAAACATAGTGCTTGTATGAAGACACTTCCCAACACGCTTTCTCTGATATCACCGGGTTATAGGTGAAAAAAAAGAGACAGAAGTTTTTTTTTTTTTTTTTTCAACTTTCATCAATTGACGGTACCGGTCAGAAACAACAACAACAACAACAACAACAACAGAGATAATAATGTCAGAAGTAAAAATGATAAGAATATAGTGGAAAATCTCTGCTCTCTCCAAAACCTGTAGACAGAGAATACAGATAGGTTGGTCGATAGATAGATTCCTCCTCCTTTGAATGGATTCACAGCAGAACATATCGCCTGACTGGTAGTAATCCACACTACTTTTGAAGATATATGGACTGTTCACACCTTGTTGTCATTGGTAGGCGATTAGTATCATACATGGCCATACGAGTGAGATGTTAAATCAAAGTATAACACAGTACCCCCTCAAAAATTCTCCACTCATCCCCTCATAACGTGTCTTCCCGAAGAGGAATTCTAGGTAGATTTTACGTGTGATGATGTGTGGGTTTTAGTTCA
The DNA here is from genome assembly GCF_040938485.1 of Diadema antillarum. Lineage (NCBI taxonomy): Eukaryota > Metazoa > Echinodermata > Echinoidea > Diadematoida > Diadematidae > Diadema > Diadema antillarum. Next base: position 2,961,910 of record NW_027270895.1, read on the forward strand.
GAAAAAAAAAAGCTGGTTATGGGATAATAATGACTTGACCCTTGGTGAGATGTAATAAGACTAGTGCACTGCAAAAACATCGGTCGATCAAGTGTCGATAGAGGACCACACCCACAGGGGTAGAAAATATGTTGGATGGTGTTGAAAAGTGTTCAACTGGCACTTCATGGTGTTAATTCCACACTGTATCTCGTCATATTTTGACACTGCGCTGGTGTTTATTCAACAATTGACAACGCATGGTGTTGATTTGATATTGTTGGTGTTAATGTTAATGGTAAATTACCCGTCCAGCTTCAATATGAGACCACACCAACTGGTGTAAATGTGTTAACAACTTTAAAAAAAAATCATGAACTTTATGGAAAAATTCCTGATCGTCTTGTTGAAGTTCCAAATCAACAAGAAGAAAAGTAACTAACAAACTATTCAAAACGGAGACGATTTTATGTTTTCAAATGCCACCCGGAGGTGTTATTAATCTAACACCATACATGAGCACCGGAAATTTAACACCAGCTCGGCATTTCATATTGAACACCGGATTATTTGCAGTGTGTATGTCGATATTTGAATCACTATGATAGTGGGAATTCTCTCGCTCTCTACTTCCTCTCTCTCTCTCTCTCTCTCTCCCTCCCCATCTCCTTCTCTCTATCTATCATGACTAGCTTTTAAAGCTATCTCGCTGCACCTCTCTCTCTTGTCCTTTTAAAACCAGGTAACCAGAAGTTCACACTTCGTTTGAAAATGTATGCTTCGGTTGTCGAACCTCGAAGAAGGAAGCGATTTCTTGCTATCGAGAGAGAGTGGGGGAGGTGGCGCTCCACTTCTCTACACGCTTTACACATTGATCTCTCCGGACTCTCCCTCACCCACTCGTGGAACTCTAATTCAGCTTTTTGAGGGGAAAAAAGTGCAAAGTTACAATTCGTATATTGTGAGTCGCATTGCATGCATTTTAATCGATGTACAGAGTCCTTACACTACATTCGCTTAAATGATATTATGTAAAGCATGATTAAACATTTAAATTACATACACATCTATATCATATTGCATACTCAAATGTTGTCATGCAATATTTCAAATATGTCATGCAATTATAGATTCTAAATGATTAACTAAGTACACATCTTATATGCTTTTTGAAATAGACGTTTGGTTTATGAGAAATATCCAGGAAAGAGCCACACCTAATACGCGTAAAATCATGTTAAAGGGATAGTACAGTTTTAGTGGAGATGAGAATTGGGTTTTTAACTTTTTGCGAGATACCAAGAAAACACTTATGATATATAGTACAGAACATACCATTTTAAGAGGAATTCAAAGTTTATTTGACGAAGATCGGGTTTGGAATGACTGAAACATCAAAAAACAAAAACAAAGTAAAACAAAGCGATCGTAATGCACACTTTATTAGAATCGCTCTTTTTTGATGTCTCAGCCATTTCAAACCAATTTTCATCAAATAAACGTTGAATTCATCATAGAATTACATGCTCTTTCACATTTTATAAGAGGTTTCTCATTATCTCACCAAAAATGGTTAGAAACCTGAAATTAGGTCTCAACCATAACTGTACAATCCCTTTAAGTATCTAGTCTTTTTACATATTACTGCACCATATCTTTCACCTTTTGACTGTATCATAGCCATGGTCGTCTGGGTCAGGGATAACCCATTGGCCCGAATTCACGAAGGTGGTACAAAATGAAACCATGGTTTAAATCATGGACAAAAACCATGCAGCGCCAAGTGTCGCACGGAATATGACGTTACGAAATTGGTCATTTCATCGATGAAATGATTATTTTGTAAAGAAATGATAAAACTTTGTAACGAAATGACAACATTTTGTAAACTAAATGAACATTTCGTATACGAAATGATAATATCGTTAACGAAACGGTCATGTCATTTTTGTCAACGAAATGACCAATTTCGCAACGAAATATTCCTTGCGACACTTGGCGCTCCATGGTTTTAGTCCATGATTTAAACCATGGTTTCATTTGTACCATCTTCTTGAATTCGGGCCATTATGATTCGTTGGGTCTACCAGTTCAGTGGGGCCTACAGTGAATTGCCTCGAACTACCGCCGCCGTCCTTGGTGGCGTCCTCGTATAAAACGCGTACGTCTCCACCGATTTCGTTGTCCTCTCTTAACTCCGGACGCGAAACCCTTCATTTCTGTCACAACCACAGTGACCGTGCACCACAAAACAAACAAAGAGTCGCACCCCTTGATTTTACGTGATGACTCAAAACAGGTGAAATGGGTCAACTTGAGTTTTTCATATTTTCTGAAAGAGCTATCTTTCTTCTACATTATCCTTGAGTTTGGGATAATAACACGAATGGGAAAGTGTGTTTTCAGCAGTTTTTTTTTCTACCACTCCCTTTCTTTGGGAGAGTAAAAAAATGATCAGGTATGTATTAGAGGTCGTTTTTATTTCTTGAAATCCTTTGTACACTCTTCACTTTTAAGCGTAATAACCTTTGAAAGGATACTGCTACTGCTTTGTAAGTTGGAATTAATCATGGACAAAATGTGCTAATAGAACATGCTCAATTTTGATAATCTCTTCATTCTTGTTGCTCCGATGGTTGACATCATGTGTTTTGTACCCTTCATCGCACAATTAGCGCGCCTTGGTGAAAGATTATAAGCGCTTGAATAGACTCTGTACTTCAGAGCCTCTTTTCTCAGTTCACACTTTTCCATGGTGCGTGCCATCTCTTTCCAGTATTTGGTAGGTTAGGGGTATCCACTTGAATTGAGTTATACATCATTTTAAAGTTCAGAATATGTCCATAACTGAAAATTCATATCTGGCGACTTTTTGTTGGTTTTGTGCTGCTGGGTCACATATCGTCTGTTGAGCATGAGAAGGGCGTTAAATTGTCTTAAACACTATGGGTTTGGTGGCCACTTAATGTCACATGAAATTGGATGATAATTATTCAAGCTACACAACTCTCACAGTGTTATATGTGCACAAAAATATCTTTAGAAACTAAATTTTCGTCGATTTGCAACCAAATTATTTAAGCCCCTTGCCTCCTTTGCATGAACCACAATCTCCTCTGAGGTTTTATAAACTTATACACTTCTTCATGCAAAGATATTGCTACTATAATCATTACTTTGAACAAGTTACCTCAATGAATCTGCGTATCAATGTTATCTTCATGAATAAAACACTGACATTTAAAATCACGTGGCTCTTTGGAAATTTCATGTTGTAATCATTTGCTATGTTCTTCCTGTGCACTTACATAATTCTTTTCGTGCATGTGATTTCACTCTCATACACCACAGTCAAACATTGGACATGGAGTGGTGTTTTCACTGTTTGCTGCTTCAAGGACACCATAGGCAGCCAGCCACCTCTGCAACGTTTTCCTTTTCTAACTTCAGGCTAAAATCTCCCGCCATGATTCTCTATCTCATTTCCTCATTTCTAATGATACTCGGCCCAGTGTCATCCTTCTAAACTGATGTTGGTTGGATCAAGGAAGTACTGAGGTGTGAAATTTGACCCCCTTTTTTAGTAGCTGCCTTTGCACTGAATGCATGGGATTTGACTGTGTGTGAAGTAAATCTCATTGTAGTCCTTACCGGGATTTTGGAAAACTATAAATTTCATTTCAATTTCATTTCAATTTATTTTCATATTTCTCACATATATCACAATATAAAATAAATTGATACGAAATCTATACAGAACATAATTCAAAATAGAACTTCACCGGAATGTTCAAAAGTTTGTCTTGGTATACACAAGGTCTGTATACATGCGAGTTAAACTGAGATCATAATGCGAAAAATATGATGGGGCCTGCGTAAAAGCAAGCTTGTATAGAGCCGCAGGTCCCGTGGTAAATCAGATTAGGGGAAGCATAAGTACAGATATTTTTAGACCATACTATAATTGTAGGATCCGATTAAAACGAACAAGATCAAATCAAATGTTGCTATATAAAATACAGAAGAAAACACTGAAAGGTCACATGTTGCAACTATAACCTACTACAAGTAAGTAAGTAAATGCCAGTGATATATGCAAAACGATAAACAGGAAACCGGTAGATACAGTGTGTGCAAATTGATTACGTCAGAAACTCTTCTACGCTATTACTTCACAAGGAATCTGCATAGACATGCAAGGAACAGAAATTCCATCTGGTAATTATATTTTGAAGAGTCAGAAGAAGATAAAGTGAAGATATATCGCATGTAAAATATTGGTTATTTCTTATGCACTGTTTTGTCTATGGCTAAACTGCTATGCAACTGTTATATGGGCTTTCGGAAAATGTTTGATAAGTTACAAGACATCTGTTCTATGAGTTTCGTTGTATGCAATTATATGAATAATTATCAACATTAATCAAGCGCACAAAGTTACATTACTGCATTACAATACCACATCACTACACACTAGCCTCAATTTGCTGTTTACAGTGTGACGAATTGGAAACAAGATTACAAGTATAAATACAATCATTTTGGGGTGTATGTTAAATGATTTAGTCACGTGTCAGTAGTGACTATACCTTTACTGTTGCCTGCAAAGCTGAACCCGATCATTCTGTAAACTAAAAGTGTCATGTCGTCAAAGGAAATAGGGTCTTAACGAAAATAGAAACTGATATTAGATGCACTGAAATAACAGCTAAGTGCACGTAATCATGATGTCAGATATTTGATACAATTGTGCATAGAGTGAAATTCTCAGTAAGAGCATGAACAATTTAGCCTGCCTTATAATAAACTTTAGCTTTAAGTTTATTAAACACTTCACCTTAAATTAACAGTGCATATAATTATACATGATACATATATTTCAAAACACAATGTAGGTGATTAGGAGGAAACATAAGAATGTATATGCAAGCAGGAAGAAATGAATTCCTCATAGTGAGTTCGCCCGTTTACAAATTAAGGAGCAGCAAAGTGTGATACAGCAACATTCAATACAGATCATATAAGCCTATATGTGAACATTTTGATATAGACTGAATTCGTCTAAAGATAATCATACTATAGATGATACATTTGTTTATACTTGTGCCTAAAACTATTGTGGAACTTATATAATATATATATATATCGTGGCACAAACTTTTCCATATCTCAGGACCTTCAATAAATCTGATGCGTCACTACGAAAGCCATGTAATGTAGCATAATCTTCTCGATTTTTTTTTTTTTTTTTGGGGGGGGGCAGATATGAATTTGCCATATATGCTAAGTTCCAAATCGATATACAGTAAGCTGGAAACCTACTTCATTGCATGGAAAAGGTAATACTGGTTAAAAACCGTGAAGGTTATTTTTTTATTTAATTTGATTTAATTCTATTTTATTTCATTTCATTTCATTTTATTTTGTTTATTTTATTCTATTTCATTTTATTTCATTTATTTCATTTTATTCGATTCCATTCCAATTCATTCTATTTCATTTTATTTCATTCCTATTTGCATTTCTGGATTTCAATGAGACACGCACCAATTTTTTTTCACATTTTACTTGACATATTACAACAGTGCAAATTCAGTCATTCTTGACAACACTCAATGGCAGTATTAAATAATACGACATCAGATCCATTTTTGTTTAAGTTTACAATACAACATGTGAAAATATCCATACAATTCGAGATCCTATACAGCTACAACAACAAAAAAGACTCCCACCCAAAAAAAAAAAAATCAAATAAAAAAAATGAATGACAGACCTGCCACAACTGAATATGGGGGGGGGGGGGGGAAAAGGAGGGGGGGGGGGGCAAGAAGCAAAGATTTAATTAGACTATGTGCCCAGCCATCTGTCTTCCCATTGAGCCGGGGAGGTGCCCAGGGTAATGGTGTACAGGTAAACTCTGCGTTGTAATTGTTCGGGTAGGAAAACAAAACAAGTCACTCCATCAGTATAAATGAGGACAATAGATGCTATTTAATACAAAAAGAAAGTAAAGGTTATATTACCGAAGTCGGTCTTACGCCCATGTTCTTCATTTATATATCCTCCGACTTACTAGGTGTAGAGTGATGACTCGCCGCAAATAAGAAATTCCTCTTTCATCGTTTTTTATATTAATGACTGTCATGTTTTAGGACATTGATCATTGATGACCTTTAGTATCTTTCAGTATTGTATTACCTAAGAGTCTAGAATTGCTGTCGGGAAGCCAAGAAGTTGTTCCATTCAATAGGAATAATAACAGAAAGCTTTGAACTATGAAAGTTGCTATGTTCATTTATCTTAAATGCATTAATTTTATGTAAGAATTAATGTGTGATCACCAAAATATAGATGAGTAATGATAGGTCCTGCTTTATTTCAGAGTTTATGCATCCAAGTTATAGTCTCTAGCATTTGCCAAAGTAGTTATGAAAAGGAGGTATTGAAATATTATCAAAAAAATGAATTCATGATTTTCATCACAAATGTATTTTAAGCATTTGATGTTTAGAATATATGCAGATGATTCTAGGAATTTATAGCATAATATGATACCTAAGTATTCATGCCGTATTGATTTGTAATTTATCCAGTCCAAAATAAATCTAAGTTGCTGCATATACATTGTTATCTTACTGGATTGCTCGTTGCTAAATTCTGTATTTCTCTTTTATGATATACTAGACCTCTTTAACCTTTAAAATAAGCAACAGGTACAGATGCGTGTGAACAAACTACTAAGCAATGTTTTCGTTGCAAAATGTACAAAACATCTATTTTTTGTTATTGTCAATACCAGTGCTTCCACTGCAATATGCAGTAATCGCAGCCATATGCGTTTCCGTACCCAATCATGTGTGTATGGATATCATACTCTGTGTACTTGAAAATTAAAGCGAAACTTCTCACCACTTTCGAAACGCTGCCATAAAACTGTATGCAGGTTATGAAAAAAATACTCTAGCAAGACCCAACAGCTGTCATTGAATTAGGGATTGCAGCAAGATTACGCAATGTAGCATCGAAACGGCTAAATGACATTTGCTCCTGCAACAATTGCTCCCTTGACATATCCGTATGCTGAACAAAAGATCAATTCTACTTACAAACATAACCCTATCACAAATCCTAATTGTCACATCAAACTAAACCTACAACCCTCATCATAACGGTAACCCTAACCTTAAGTCCTCGGGAAAAAAAGACGCAGATGCAGAAGGAAATGCCGTGTCACTCATCGAAACATAAAACGGAACAGTTAAACTCCCTCAGAACCACTGCTCTGAAATGTTCCTAAAATCTTGCCCAGCGCAGTCCCTTGTCGTATTTTAAGAGTCAAGCAAGTTCTCCGTACATATCACTGCTCCACAATGGTTCATGTTGGGTTGGAGCAATCTCAGATTTCATTACCGAATAATAGTCACTAGTGTCAGCATCGAACGAATCGCCGTCGCCTTGGTGAGGTAGCTTTCCCATATCATGATCTGTGCTTCCGATAGTAATATCACTATGAAGAACATCATAATAATCGTCATCTAACAAATTGTCCACGGAAGGTGTGTCTCCTATTGCCTTCTCTTCTCGCAGATTCTGATATAGAGGTTGTTCTGTAGCTGATCCATCCCCGTTGCCATGGTTTCGTGCAGCCTTCGATGTCCCGTCGATCCCATGGTTCTTCGCATGACTCTTGACATCAGGCGTGACGGTTTGTGCACGAGATTGGTACTCATCATCAGTTTCCGTTGGACCATTGCTCTGCTGTTTTGTACCAAACTTTCCCTGGCCTTGCTGATTGGACTCAGTTTTCCACGCATGCACCAGAGAATCATACTCATTCTCGCTATGAAGAACTGCCACGATCTTGCTACCCCCAGCCATTTTATGTAACGGCATCATAATTTCCTCTATCGATACTGCCACAGGTAACGTCGTCTGTGGCGCCGCATTCAGACATTGTTCAGTGAATTGCCCTGAGCCACATTTCTCTCTAGAATGACGTCTTTGGAAACGTACACATTCCCACGGGGTCCGTTATCTTTATGTAGCTCAACGTCTAAGGAAGATGGGTTACCATGGATACCTCCAGTAGAATCCAACTGTTGGGTTATCTTCGAAATTGCATCGTTCCAATGCGTCTTCGTATGAGCTTTGACGCCAGGCGTGTCGGTTTGTGCGATCGTTTGGTACTCGTCACCAGCGTCCGTTGGTCCTTTGGCCTGCTGTTTTGAACCGAACTTCCCTTGGCCACGCAGCAGCTGATTGGATGAAGTGTTCAACGCACGCACCAGCGAGTCGTACTCATTCTCGCGATGTAGACCTGCTGTGGTCTTGATATCCTTAATCATATCATATAACGGTATTACATTTAATCTATCGATAGTGCTACAGCCTGATTCGTATGCGGTGAAGCATGCAACTGCATCGTTTAGTGTATTGCCCTGAGCCGCCTTCCTCTCCCGGACGACGTTTTGGGAGACGTACACATCCCCATCAGGTCTGATATCTCCATGCAGCTCAGCGATTGAGAATGATGGGTTACCATGGATACCGTCACTAGATTCCGACTGTTGAGCGGGATTTGAGTTTGGTGACTTTCTCCTGCAAAAGTGACGCACATGAAAATGAGACATGAATAAGAAATTGTTATTAGAACTTGTACAAAGATTTGAATGAGTTTGCAGAACTTATATTGATCAATACAGTGGTCTAGGTGATTACTTTTTTTTTCAATTGTTTAGCCTCGTTCTTTCTTCTACTTTCTCCCTCTTACAAAAACAAACTTGAAGGATGAGCAACTTATTTGATCAATGATCGCCCAAATGATACTCATCATCCCAGAAAGTATAATGAGATCATTTCAATCTTCTCTCTCGTAATCTTTATTTTAATCGGAGAGTTGCTGTATTAAAAGAGTAGTTTTCTGTTGTCTGTCAATGTCTCCCTTTGGATGGTCGATAAAACGGACCGGAAGCGATTGAGCAATAAGATACCTGTTGAAATGTTGGTATATAAACACGCGCATCGCACATAAGCACACACATGCATATATGTGACTGTGCACCTCAAAAACGAACTTAAAGTCGCATACACTGATTTTGCGTGAGGACTGAACATAAGTGAAATGGGTCAACCTAGCCGAACTTGACTTTTTTATATTTTCTGAAAGAGCGGGTATTCTTTTACATCATGCCAAAGTTTGGTATCATAAAACGGGCAGGAAAGTGTGTTTTTTTAGCAGTTTATCTCGAACATTTTTTGGTAGAATAGTGTGATTAGATGTGTCTTTAGAATCCCTTTTTCATTTCTGAAAAACCTTGTCCACACTCTTCACTTTCAACTCTAATAACTTTTGAAAGGATAGTACTACTGCTTTGAAAGTTGGCATTAATTATGGACAGGATGTGTTACTGAGGCATGCTTAATTTCAGTCTAATCTTATAATCCCTTCATTGTTGTTGCTCTGGTGGTTTACTTCCTGTTTTTTGTCCCATTCATCGCACAGCCAGCACGGTTTGGTACAGATTAAGAGCTTGAATAGACACTGTACTTCAGAGCCTCTTTTCTCAGTTCACACTTTTCCTGAGTTTGTGCTTTCTTTCCAATATTCAGATAGGTTAGGAGAGTCCATTTGATTTGAGTTATACATCATTTTAAAGCTTAAAGTCTGCTCTTTCAGAATATGGTCTTAACTAAAAATTCATGTCTGGCGACTTTTTGTTTGTTTTGAGGTGCAAGGTCACATATATATATGAGTTAGAATTTTGAACGATGTACAATTGAGCCAAAACAAGGCAAAATTTAAAAAGTGGGAAATTCTCCAAAGCATTTATCTTACGAGAAAGAGTATATCTCAAGCTTTAATATGAACCCAATTATACTAGGATTTTCCCAGAGGAACAAGTTTTTATTCACCGCGGAAGTTTACCATGTCCAGAGCAGCGAACGTCCGTAAGGAATATTACTGCACATATATTTGAATACCATTTTACATAGTTTGCAAAGATCTGATTCAGTTCAAAATCGTAACGAAATATCTTAAGGGACATGTGTACGTGTTGGCAGAATATTAAGCTTGTACCCTTAACCTGTACGTAATGGTAGACAACTGATGATTTAACCAAATTCGTCATTTCTGTTGAAATATTGCTCTTCCGCTAAACACTTGCTTCACTTTACGCGCATTTTACAGAAACTCAATATTTTGACCTCTTATTTCACTATCCCATACTTTAATCCTCACTCCCAAATAATAACATACCTTTTTAAGATGTATCTGATCTAGGCAGTCTCTATAACCCAACAAACATAGCATAGTTTTCATCACGGAGGTTCGCATATAGCTCACGGACGTTCGGAACAAACAAGATATTGAACAATGCAGCTCTCTTGAGTTGGAAACGAATTCTACTCACAACAAACAGCAATTTCATGTCGGGAACAAACTCCTCTGCAAAATCCTGAATAGATATTACCAATTGTCAATTATAAAAGCTTGTTTATCTTCTCATATTTAGGAATCAAAGAAAACAATTTTTCCATCTCTCGCAAATGAACGTATACAAACGTACGTGTAATCTCAGTGACGTAGTCCATCCTTGAGAACGAATTAATTTATCAAAATTCTGTTATCACGAAGTAAAGATTCAGGTCCTAAATTTGTTATCTCAAGTCTACAATGCAAAATTTGCTTATAACGAACACGGTCACGGCTAAATATGACAAAGAATTAACAGAAAAACAAAAGAAATGTGCTCCGTTATAGAAATACGAAGTTTAGCTGGGGAGGGTAAACGAATACGTTAGGAAGAAATCCCTCTGCGTTTGCTCCCTGTGTTACACACTGTTACCGAGGAGAATGTGTGTTGTTATATTAGTCAGAAATGATATTAGGTTCGATACTGCGAAGTTTCGCCCTAACAAGACACAATTAGTCCATATAACTTGGATGGATGTTTGTGACCTCGATATCGTACAATATGGTTTGTTATAACAAACATTTTGTAGCGCGTCATTTCGGAGGCTCGTTATTCATACAGGTTGTCAATCCGAAAATTGATAGATTTCGTATAATCATGAAGCTTTTTTATTCGGTAAATGATAGGAATCTCCGAAGGTTAATCGAAAGGTTTATTAATTGGAGCATGAAAAATCAGGTTCGCTTATCCAAATGTGGAGAAACAAGTTAATAACAACCAAATCCTCCAAATTTCAAAACCTCATGAAAACCGTTTTCACCTAAACGAATATCGGGCCCATTCCACTTTTAGAAGAACGGACCTAAACATAATGAACCATAATATTAATTTTCGGACTAAAAAACTTTGGGAGTAAGAACATTTTTAATAAGAAACCTCCTGAATTAACTAGTAACTATTTTTTCCCATTTTCGGAATAACAAACCTTTGGACATTCGGAGTAACGAATCTTTGGAAGAGCGAACGTATCAAAGTGCAACCTTAAACCTATTCTTAATCATTACTTTTTTTAAGCATGTGTTTTCAAAGTAAGCACAAAAAAGCACAAAAGCACAAACAAATTGACGATCTCCCTGTCTCTTAAATGTAAAATATATAAAAAAAACAAATCTTGGAAAGAATTACAAATTAATATTGCTTTTCATTGATGAGTATAAAAACACACCATGTCATGATAAGCAGAGGATTTGCGTGTTTTCATCAGACAATAATTGTATACTGCATTATTTTTGTTCGCTTGTGACGGCATTTCGATGAATAAAAAAATAAACAACAAAAAAAAACACTATTTCAGAGGAATTTGGTATAACGGGAGTGCACAGGCAATTCTTTTCTCTGTGTGTTGGAGCTCGATCACTCTCTATTTCTTCTCATTTTCATTCAACTGCTTCCACGTCCTTTTGAAACTGTTCCGTTTCTTCTTCAACACATGCCCATTACAGACTTCTTCCGTCATTATCCTGAATGTGATTGCGTAGCACTTTTCGGATTTGTTTAGTTTTGTTTTGTTGTGTTTTTGTTTTCTGTTTGGTCGCAGCATGTTCAGGCTACTTAGGGAATGAGAGAAAATCGTCGTGAAGAGAAAAATAAGAATGAATTAAGGCATTTAATATCATGACAATTACAGCGAACGTCCGTTATGGAGACCAAAACTGGATGTGATCTGTTTGAGACGGCAGGTGCCATACTCAAAAGATAAACACTTGGAGCATCTGTCACTAAAAGGTGGCACTGTTCTTCTTTCTCCTACTATGTAATCCATTTACTTAATCTACCAACGAACATCCGTGACCAAAACGTTTTCCGTTTGTTATTACAGGTAAATTGAGTGCTGAACGTTATTCACTTTTGGGTATGAGCGACTCGGGGATTTGGTAATATTTTCAAGTAACAGTAACTTAATGTGCAGTGATATGTTTGTAATTATCAGAAATTTCCTTTCTCGGACAGAACGTCCGTGAGCGAAACTTTCAGAACCTGTAACAGTACAAATTGTCTCCAGAACCTCATTAGAAAGAAATTTAAATGCACAGAAATTACAGATTATACGCAAAATTCCATTTTCTTATAACTTTGTTTTCAGTGTTAAGCTGTTTTTGTATAATTAGAGGGAAAACAAGCGTAAAATTGTGAATAAATTTTTAACTGTTTGTTCATCATGATCAAATAACGCCTTTAAAATACTGAAACTACTGCTCTAAACTCATTGTTTACATTGTAAAGCTTTATTTGTCGCTATTGGAGCCAAAAGTTTTAAAGAATACAGGACATCGGTGGGATTGCATACGTCACGGACGTTCGCTGGAATTGTCACGGACGTTCGTTCTACTGCTGGGGTCATGTTCCAGGACGGATAACTAATCGGCAGAGAGTACCTATATCCTTCCTTACTCTTTCAAAAATTTGGAAAGGTATTGTCAATGCAAATTATAAGAAATTTGACATCCTTACAACACATGTATTGCTCAGAGGGGGATCAGGAGGTGAATTTTTAGAGAAAATATCAATTATTTGCTTGGTTTTTGGTGAATTGCATGGTTCAAAAACTGTGGACGAGCGTCAGTCCGCTCCAAAAATGACATGCAGCTCCTAGGCTAGAGAGCCAAAGGTAAAATGTACCTTCGCCATCAAAGCAAGATGGTGTCCCACTCGAAAACGTTTTAATCATCACGGACGTACTTTTTTTCTCGGAGGTTCGTCTAAAAATACAATTTCGGTTCCTATTTGACAAAGGATGGACAGAAACTCAAAACAATCATATTATCGTGTGGCTAGATCTTAGTTGATTACGACTCAGAACAATATCGCCAATAACGTTTAATGAGCTACGATCTTTATTAGAAAATAGCGAAAGCACGTCCGTGACGAAAACTGAGTATAATTTTGCATAAAAGAATGTTACGTCCCAAGTACAGCCAGCAGACGTACAATTTTTGCAGAATATGTTCATCAGGTAGAACACCAAATTTTCGTATACATTACAGTTGGGACAACAAAGTAGAATTTGCAGCAGCGATAGAAATAAAAGCATCACGGACGTTCGTCTGTTTAGGGCTTTGATATTTCAATTGTTCTCTGTAATTTTATACGTGCTCATAAAGTTCTTATAATTTTGTGGTTCATACCCATGATATGTCAGATCCAAAACATGATCGGATATTAGATGCCACGTACCATAGAAAAGGCACATCATTAGTTTGAAAAACAAAATTTATTGTGAAAATAGCGTTTTTACCGTATTTTTACGCTTTAAGTCCTTGTCAAATGAAAATTATCAGGCAAAAGTCAACCAAACCATACATTTCCTGAAAGGAAATTTACCAATCTTTGAGATGACAAGAAAAAAAAAATGGTTTCTTAGATCATCCTGGCGTGTTCTGTGGGAAAGAATGTCATAAGGTGGGAAAATTGGCAATTGTACATCGTTCAAAATTCTCACCCATATATATATATATATATATATATATATATAAAAGTAACAAAACTGCAACAAAGTTCATGCTGTATTCACCAACGGTTTATTTCTTTACAAAAATTTTCGAGCGTCTCGCCGCCCTTATATATATATATATTTTATTTTTATTCTACTTTTTTTTTGAAACAAGGAAGGAAAAACTGACCAGAAACAATTGTAATAATAAATAGCGAAAACTTTGAGCAAAGAAAATGGGTTTTCATCGGGATTCGAACCCGAGACCTCCGGATTACTAGACCGGTGCTCTACCAACTGAGCTATTGAAAGCCCTAGATCGGTGTTCGTCCCAAACCCTTAACTCTCTTTGCTCGTGTGGTCAGAAGGTATAGTGTGTGTATGTGTGCCACACACACACACATTAACCTGACATAAACCCAAATGATGTAAATCAACTTTGGAATAAATGTGAGGGATCGCCGAAGCGATGCAGCTTTTTGTAATATATTTTGAAACAAGGAAGGAAAAACTGACCAGAAACAATTGTAATAGTAAATAGCGAAAACTTTGAGCAAAGAAAATGGGTTTTCATCGGGATTCGGACCCGAGACCTCCGGATTACTAGACCGGTGCTCTACCGACTGAGCTATTGAAAGCCCTAGATCGGTGTTCGTCCCAAACCCTTAACTCTCTTTGCTCGTGTGATCAGAAGCTATAGTGTGTGTGTATGTGTGCCACACACACACACATTAACCTGATATAAACCCAAATGATGTAAATCAACTTTGGAATAAATGTGAGGGATCGCCGAAGCGATGCAGCTTTTTGTAATATATTTTGAAACAAGGAAGGAAAAACTGACCAGAAACAATTGTAATAATAAATAGCGAAAACTTTGCTCAAACTTTGGGGATGAGACTTCGCCAAAAGATCTCTGGCTGTCTGTACTGCTCCCGACTGAAGGAACAGGTAGTTTTTGTGATGTAGCAGGAGTCGTGATAGCTTGAGGGGTGAGGAAAGTGTAAACTTTGTTAACAAAGACACAAAGGATATGATACACTGACTCTCTACTGAACATCTGCAGACGTATTACATACAATAAGACAGAAAATAAAAAAGGAAGAAATAAAACGCACTCTAGTGTATGGTATATACATTTTCGTCATTGTATGGTATGTCAAAAAAGGACGCCGACCAAGACTTACTTGGTGTAACAGAAACGGAAGTCATGCAAAGGGAATATACGTTTCCACTTGAAGAACTCTCGTGGACTGTAGTAATCTCCGCTGAAGTAACAAGGGGCTTGCGTGGTGTAGAGGTCGTCGTGATAGCCTGAGATGTGGAAGTGTCTGTGTGATGAGAAAGGTTGTTGTGTGGGTTGAGGGCCGTATTAGCCGTGCTTGTTTTAGCCTTTTGGCAAGGCCTCCTGCCTGAAAAAGAGAATAACTGCGAGAGAACGGGTGAACGCGAGACCGAGCTGCGCCACTCGGTCTCGCGTTCACCCGTTTCTCGCAGTGCTCGGTGTGGCGAGTTCGTCTCAATCTTTAGCCACAAGGCATTGTCAGAAGGCTATGCTTGTTTGAGAGGCAGACGAGATATCTGTGGCTACGTAAAACATACACACACACACATACACACACACACACACACACACACACACACACACACACACACACACAATGTAATACACTCACAGACGTACAACATACAGCAAGACAGAAACAAAAACGAGCAAACGCACTGTATCTCGTCATCGTATGGTATGTCAACAAAAAGCCCAGACCCAGACTTACATGGTGTGACGAAATGTCTTTTCACGATGATATCGTCAATTGCTACATATGAGCGTCTTCTCAGTCTCAACGCCCTGAATGAAATCTGGAGGGAGTTAAAAAAGAAACAGACAAAAAGAAGGCTGCTTTAAATAGAAAGTGGATTATAATCAATAATGGCAGCAACAAACATTTAAAATAAAAGGATGATCTTAAGTCAGTGGATTCCCCCTCCCCCCCCCAAAAAAAAAAAAAAAAAAATGCTAACCGTGAAGAGACTGGAGAGGATCAATTAGAGCATCACTCCTTGAGGCTTTCTAACCACACTGCATGCGGGAAGAGTCAAGACCTCTGATCTCTATACAGAGACCCAGGGAAAGGATGAGGTTCAAGGGCATATGTGAATATGTATAACAGTGTATGAGATCTGTTCTAATTTCTCAAAGTGCCCCCTTGAAATACCGAATTTCATTTAGACCGTTTGGAAGAAAACGTCACAATCAATCACCCGAGCAAATCCGACACACTAGTATAAGACAGTTCGGAGTTGCACTTTGTGCATGAGCAGAAAGCAGTCGTTTGTACCAACAGGCAAGTTGTTTTTTACATTTACTGAGATAAGCATCTGTGATTCATGTTAAAAATTTAAATGTTGTTTGCCAGCACATCCATATGACAGCAAGCCTGGTATGCATTAACGGTATTGATAAGATCAAAGTATGTTGCTACCTCGATTCAAGATAATGAAATGGATCCCTCCCTATTAAAAGCATCTTCCTAAATGTTTATTGACGGACCATTCTGATCTGCTCCAGGTTAATCGTTGTTTGAACATGATTGATGAATTACATATGAATTCTTACGTTTCCAAGATTATGCAACATGCAGCTTTAAAAACGAGTGAATTGCCTGACCAACTTATAAAATCTAGAAAAGCACTCTGAGAGCGCAGACCTCCGCAAAGCCTGCAGCTCATTTCCACCAATTATCTTGTTCTTCCATAGAGATATCAGTGATTTCCACCCATACGTACTTATAGCATTGTGTGCTGAAAGTCGCCCTATATTTCCCAATATAGAAGCCTTTGTTACGTCATAAACCCTCAGCTGCACGGCGCGCCTCGCCCAAGCAGAAACCGGAGCACGCACTTTAGTGCACGCATGCAAACCTCAAATACGCGTAGCCTGAACTTCCAAGTTTATTGACCCTACCTGCCAAAATATCAGAAATCCTTCATAAATTCCCCCAAAATTGTCAAATCACTACCAACATTTAATCATCTATTACTTGTATCATTCTAAACCGTTCCTGCAAGTTTCATCCAAATCCGTTAACTACTTTTTGAGTTATTTTGCACACGGACAAACAAACAAACTAACTAACTAACTAACTAACAAACGAACGAACAAACCAACGGTAACGAAAAGATAACCTCCCCCCTTGGCGGAGGTAATGAAAGGTCTGCATCAATGTGCAAATTAGCCCTTTACCGAACTCATGGCTTATTAATCAGTCACTCATTTATGTAGTCGGTGATGCACGGGTTAAGCTTTCTCCCGACCATGCACTTAAAATCATAGACCTCTAAGGACGATCTCACGGTGTTCGTTTTTGGCTTTTTGGTTCTTTGCTCAAAAATATCAGGGCTTACAAGGGCATGAGGGTCTTGAAAAAAAAGCTTCAACAGCAGCTGTTACTCTTGTGAATTTCTACGAAGTATTCTACACAATTCCTCAGAAGAAATCATGTCAGATGTTACATACATACATCATGCTTGCATGTATAAAATAAGATGACTCTCACCCATTCTTTATTGTGATGAAACTGTTCCCCCCCCTTTTTTTTTTTGCTCCTAACGTGTAAAGAAAAATTTAAAAGAACCTCCAAGGGTTACGAGAGCAAATAGAAGCTTCCGAATTTACCTTCTAACACACAATTTTGTTCTTTACTACGAATCTCTCCATGTTATTTTCAAATAATTGAATAGAATTGTACTTACTTAGCCCAATGTTATGAAAATAACTTGAAGAAAATTGAAATTGCTTCACAACCAACCTTATAGTATTGGCAGTAGGATGGACAAATAAGATCCAGCTTTTCCTCAGTGAAAAAGCCTCTGTCAGTGTCGAGTGTGAAGAGTTTTACACTTCTGTCGCAGTAACTTAATACTACCGTCAGGAATGAGTTGCCAGTGGAATGATATGTGAAGGAGAGTTGCCATTGTCCCGAATCGATGTCACTTGGTATCGTTGTTTTGCGCCATTTTTTCATATCGACGACCCAAACAATTGTAGCCCATGTAGAAATGACCTATGATGAACGATATTATATTTTGGACAAAAAAAAAAAAAAATCCTCTGGTGATTGGTTGAAAGAGCTTAACGTGATCGTAGGTATTTTCAGCTATTTCAGAAAAGTGGACGGTTCATAAAGTACTATTTGCAAAATGACGTCACTTCTATGACGACATTTTGCAAATAGTATACTATTTGCAAAATCATGTCACAAAGCAGTTCTGAAATTGTGCGCAGCTTTGGACCGTCATTCTGTGAAATGTAACAATTTCTAGCAAAACAATTGTGACGTCACAAAGCAATTTTGACATTGCGCACTGCTCGTACCGTCACTCTGTGAAATATATCAATTTCAAACAAAATAATTGTTACCTCATGAAGACAATTCTAACATTGCGCTTTCCTTCGCACCTTGACACCGTGCGTCGCTCTTGTCAATTTAACATTTTCAGCAAACATCACAAAGCAGTTCTGACATCGTGTGCAGCGACATGCTTCTTATGGTACGGTCAATGCAGGATCCCTTCACAACATCGCATCCACCGTACAACTTCTCTCTTTGCATTTCCCCCATTTCTCCTTCTTGTGTTTGAATTTTTGATCCACAATATAAGAGAAATATATTTGCCTAATATCGAGTTTCTTGTTTACACTATAGCCTCGGTGCTGCAAAAAGAACTATTCTTTTGGAGTCACCTCTGACCATAGTTTTAACAAGAAACTCTCAAGGCGAAGCATATTAATTGTATATTATTATTTCAGCGGTGATTGATATGATAACAAGAAAGAACACATAATCATAATATTGTATCAAACGATACTGAAAATATATGTATGATTAGTCATATCAGAAAACACATACAAAATAAAATTCATGACATTTGCATAACTTTCATTTAAGTACATTACCCGCTGTGTATGTACTAAAAGTTACAAAAAAAAAACTTCCCACTTTTGATCCTTAATAGTTCAAAAACAATATATGAGATTATACTGACATCGATATGAGCAATAGCTGAATAGTGTACAATTTTGTTGGAGGTAATCTAAAATTGAAACATAAATCAGTCACTTCTAAGTTAGGTTTCAGATTTTGCTCTATTTTCAAACCATTGTACAAAACTGTAATTTTGCACAAGGGTCAATTGGTGTGTATGGCTGTGTGTGGTTGAAACCCAGACAATGGTCCTGAACAATGACCAGGGTTTGAATGTGTACAAGGTTTTTCAGAAATGAAAAGGGGACTCTAAAGACACACCTAATCACATTATTCTACCAAAAATGTTCGAGATAAACTATTAAAAAAACGAACTTTCCTGCCCGTTTTATGATCCCAAATTTTAGCATAATGTAAAAGAAGACTTGCTTTTTCAGAAAATATGAAAAAGTCAAGATAGGCTAGGTGGACCCATTTCACTTATTTTCAGTCCTCACGCAAAATCAGTGTGTACGACTTTTCGTTCGTTTTTTGATGCACGGTCACATTTATCCTGAAATATAGCGTATGCAAACGCATGAAAACATGTGCTTTGTTTGTTTGTTTGTTTGTTTTTCATATGCATTCATACATGTTTCATGATCATGCATTCTACCTTTTACCAGGAATTCAGACTAGCAGTGCTTCGGGCAACCCATCATGAACAATTATTAAAACATTCATGTGCCTTGGAGCAAGAGTCCAGAAGCCTAATCAGCAGAGCTCTGAAAAGGTGATATTTGTGGTATTCATGTCTGTTGTTCAGGGTCATTGTATGCACACACTCACATACACATCGGTTCTTGTGTAAGTTCAACCCATTTTGTACAGAGGTTTCAACTTTAACCAGAATCTTGAACTTAACTTTAGAATTGATTATGAATTCAACGAAACTGATTCATGCTCTTATATTCAAATTACCTCCTGTACACTGTACACTATATCAATGACGATGTTACCTGACGTATAGTTTTCGAACTATTAAGGATCAAAAGTGGGAAATGTCTTCTTGTGACACCTAGTATGATCTACGAAAAACATGATATGAATGTCTATAACATCAGACAAAGAGGGGGAAGGATGTAAAAAGAGGAATAACTCCTCTCCCTCTATGTACCCTCCCCTATCGACGCCCCTTGCCATCCATAAGATCAGTGCAATTCCTGTTCTATTTAGTTTATGATTTATTTGCTTGGTTGGAATGTTAGCTTGAATCGGCGGTACTTGAAACGCTCCCGTCAGAATAGTGAAGGTGACCACGTCTCCAACATCCATTTTCATCGTTGTCTGTTATGTCACATGTAGAAGATTCAAAATGACAGGACCAATATTCTATCGACAGAGAAATGAGAAATATAGATACGTGCTACTTCAGCAACATTTCTACTAAAGTACATGATATGAAGTAGAAGTAGTAGCAATACTAGTAGTAGTAGTGATGGAAGCAGGCCTAAAGCAGTAGTTGTTCGAATTTCTCGCCAAATCAATACACACACACAATATATATATATATATATATATATATATATATATATATATATGTATATATATATATATATATATATATATATACATTATAAAAATTCCAATGTCTTCAACTTTGGTGAGTTAATTCGGTAATATAAGTCATGTATCAAAGCATAGGCGTGGAAAGTCAATGGATAGTCAATAACGGCAGTAAAATACTTGATGAATATACGTGTATATTTTGTATGTGTACTGCCTAGATGCATACGTATATCTAGTATATATGTATATATATATATATATAATGCTATTTTGGGGCGTAGTGGGACTTATGTAATTTGTTAATATTTTTTGTAATAATTCGTTAATGAGAGGGAATTTTATAAACTACAAATGTCGCTATGGCGACTGATGCCTCCGCCATAATGCATGATTCTCCTAATAGGTGTATAGTATGATGTCTTCACAATGTGAGATAACAGTTTCACATAACTGGCAAAATATTGAAATGACAGGTTTGTCAGAAATATCTTGAATGTATTTTTATACGTAATTTTATTTGTAATTTTATTTGTAATTTATTTATTTATTTTACTTATTTTATTTATTTATTTATTTATTTTATCTATTTTTTTATTTTATTCGTAATCTTATTTGTAATTTATTTATTTATTTTATTTTATTTTATTTGTAATTTTATTTTTCCTTGAACTACGTTTGCTATATTTGTCTATTAAAGGGTGCAGGTACATGTATTTGGGGAATTGAGGATTTTTACTTGACTTCTGACTGACCCTTTTATGAGTTTATGCATTGAGTAATTTTCAAGGTATAAAGACGGAGTGTAATTACAGTATAAAATAGATTTTTTTTTTGGCTTGAAACCTGGCCTTGACCCTTAACATTTGACCTTTGACCTTCTGGCAGGAAGTTTCCAAGAGAATCTCCATTAGGTAATGCATGTATATTAAGTTTTAAAAATAATGATGCAAGCATTGCATGTACTAGTATATGAAGGAAATAGTAAAATTTTGACGAATTGACCTTGACATTTGACCCATGACCCCTACATTCCCTAGATAATCCCTGCCAGTCAGTACATGTGTATGTACCAAGTTCCATGAAGATACATTGAACAATTTGTGAGAAAAGTGAAATTGTAACATTTTCACCTAATCTTTGACCTTTTGACCTTTGACCTTAGGACATGAAACTCTCTCTAGAGAATCTTTATTCAATAGTACATGTCTACACTAGGTTTCAAGAAAATACCTTTGGGCATTGCATGGATATGGGGAAATAGCAACATTTTGAGCATTTGACCTTGACCTTTTGACCTTTGACCTCTTGCCAATGTCACTAAAATCTACTCAACTAATTGCCATGTCATACATCATCCTTGGACCAAGTTTGGTGAAAGCTGCTTCATCCAGTTTTGAGTTATTACGTAAAAAGATAAATTTTAGGATTTGACCTTGATCTTTGACCTTTGACCTCTGTCCGATTTCACTCAAAAATTAATCAAGTAATTCTCGCTATCGCCAATGACGTAAAAAGGACCCGGATATGGCTTTTTTGTCAAGATTTAGTGCACTTCGTGGGCAAGGGCACTTCCGGCGCGGGGCATATTTTGCACAGCGCTAGCGTGTGCATACGCGTACCTTACCTATAGCGCCGCGCCGACCTCGGATACCAGTACAGTATATAGGCGGCTGTACCGCCCGAGCCAGCGAGTGGCCAGGCCTGTCATACTCGTACACTGTAGCCCACCGCATGCATTGCCCTAGGCCGGCCGGTTTTGCATTAGCATGCACCACCGCACGCATATAAGCTAATACATACCGGTACCGTACTGCTTGATCATGCGATCGATGTGCTCAACACTGATCAGTCATCTCTGCATACGCTGAAAATATGCTGGAAAATATTCACCCACCTGGATACCGTCATGGAATGCCCATTTTTTTTTTTTATTTGTTCTCTGTCGAAGTGTCGCGAACACAATCGGGAACGAACCGTGATCTCGAACTTATCCTGTCTCCGAAGCAATTTCTTCCAATCAAGTACGTACTACTACTACTAGTAAGTCGCGCGCGCACGTACTGCGCTGTGTAGTCATCCGCAAACTTCACCCACGTGGCCATGTCACGTCTCGCATGCCAGTAAGGGTCCTATTTCTGTAGAATTTTTTCATTTATTGTCGTGCGAACAACACATGGCATCTTCGCAGCAACAACCAATAGTCGTATTAACAGCAATTTCTTAAGAATGGAGAAATTTCAAATCATATTAAAGCTGAAATTCAAGTCGAGAAAACAGGAAGTACACGTAGAATACAATCGGTTGTGTGTGTAAATAGCATTAGTCACGTATCACGCGCGTACGAACGGAAGTGACTTTGCTACCGGACTATCCCATAATGCACCGTAAATGACGCTAAAATCAGCATCCGGGTACGTTTTACGTCATTGGCGATAGCGAGAATTGTCCCACCATACATCATCCTTGGACAAAGTTTGGTGAAATTTGCTCGATCCAGTCTTGGGTTATCGCGTAAACAGATACAATTTCATGATTTGACCTTGACTTTAACCTTTGCCCTTTGGCCGATTTCACCCAAAATCGCCGCGCCGTATCGATTGAGTGCATGGGGGCGTACATCTGAAATAATCAAGTAATTTCCCTATCATACTTTATACTTGGACCAAGTTTGGTAAAATTCCAGTCAATATTACTCCAGTTATCGCGTATACGAATGCGGATGGACGTACGGACGTACGGACGGACGTACGGACGGACGGACAACCTGAAAACATAATGCCTCGGCACCACTTCGTGGCGGAGGCATAAAAAGACAAAAACAAACATTTTAATGAAACAGTTGATCCCATAATTGGTAAATGAAAACTAGCAGCCTAAAGGCCCGGTCACACCGCCCGAACTTTGTTGGAGCGTTCCTTGAACGGTAGGGAGAGGGGGCCGAATTTCGACAACGCTCGTCACCGCGCACAAAATAGGAAAAAAAAATCGAAAACACGGGCGTTGCCTTTTAGCGGTGCACCTCTGAAGCCGGCGTTGCTTTAGCGTTGGTTTAAGGGTAGCGAGCGGTAGCGAGCGGTGGTTTAGCGGTGACGCGAGCGTTGATAGAGCGGCGTTCTGCGCATGCGGGCGTTGGCTCGGCGGGTGTTTAAAGTTGGATTAGCGGCATACCGCTTTTGACTACGGAGCTGAACGGATCGCTTTGATAGAAGTTGTGATAGATTTTTGACAGAAGTCGATAGTTAAAGTTCATCATGCCACGTGGACAAAAGAAGAGGAAGGCTGGAGAAGGAAAGGCATCAGCCTCCAAGAAGATCATTACTGAGCAGGCAACTTCTTCTCTCTCTTCTCCTTCTGTCAACAGCTGGTTGCAATCTGAGGAGGTTCTGATTCTGCTGCTGGACTAGCGCACCAATCATAGCAAGTCTCTCAGCATCCATGGTAGTACAGTTTTACAGTAACTTTGAGCAAATTTGATATAAATGAGGTGTGCACTCAACGGCAGATCGATTCCAAATGGGCTCCTGGTCCATTTCTCCCCGTATTTATAGCCAAATTCTGGTCCCGCTCCGACACCTCCATACCAACGCCAAACCAAAGTTCATCACCGCAATGGATCGCTGCTTCAACGCCCGACACCGTTCCAGCACTTCCGTGTCCGCTCGTAAAACGCTTACAACCGCTCCACCAAAGTTTGTGCAACGTTTAATCACCACCCGGGCTAAGCTGGCGAAGCAGCGGTGGTCCAGCGTTCAAGATTTCTGCGTTGGCCTACCGGACCCAAGCGTCCACGAACTTGCGTCTAGCGGTGCCAAACTTTGACTGGGCGTTGTTGGAGCGGTGGTGAACTTTGCCGGAGCGGAAAATTGCCCGCTCCTCACCGCTCGCAATATTCTGTGCAGCTCAAAACTCTCGGAGCGGTAGGAGGGACCATCAGCGGTGGCCGAGCGGATACGGCGTTACCTTAACGGGGGCCAACTTCTGTTAAACGGTGGTGAACGGTTACGAGCGGTGATGGATTTTTTTTTTTCCAGGAACGCTCCAGCAAAGTTCTGGCGGTGTGACCGGGCCTTAACTAAACTTTACTGTATAACAAAAGGATATCATTTCCTTTGTTTTAAAGGATTAATATTGCATCACAGATTTTCGTACATTAACAATTGCCTTAGTGCATTAAAATGGGCTAAGGTGATTTATATGACAAATCCATGAGGCAAAATAAAGGGTTCATTGGGAAAACTCTCCTTAAGTGCGATATTCGCTGCTGCCCTCTACGTTTCATTTCGTGCAGTTTAAAGAGTAAAGGGGTACAGGAAAACACGTAAACAAGCTTGAAAACCCTAAGCGGAATCGAATATTTCACCGCAAGGACGGATTCCCCTTAGGATACCTGGTTTTCACCCGGAAATTCCCCCTATGGCCCAAATATATATATATATATATATATATATGATATATACGTATATATATATATATATATATATATATGATATATACGTATATGAAGAGCTTGATTCCAAAAGGCGCTAAATCCATCATTTTTCAATGGATTTAGCGCCTTTTGGAAGCAAGCTCTTCATATATATATATATATATATATATATATGATATATACGTATATATATATATATAGATATATGACCCTGCACCTCAAAACAAACAAAAAGTCGCCAGACACGAATTTTTAGTCAAGACCATATTTTGAAAGAGCAGACTTTAAGCTTTAAAATGATGTATAACTCAAATCAAATGTGACCGTGCACCTCAAAACGAACATAAAGTCGCACACACTGATTTTACGTGAGGACTGAAAATAAGTGAAACAGGTTAACCTAGCCGAACTTGACTTTTTCATATTTTCTGAAAGAGCGAGTCTTCTTTTACATTATGCTAAAATTTGGTATCATAAAACGGGCAGGAAAGTGTGTTTTTTTTTAGCAGTTTATCTCGAACATTTTTGGTAGAATAGTGTGATTAGGTGTGTCTTTAGAATACCTTTTTCATTTCTGAAAAACCTTGTTCACACTCTTCACTTTCAACTCTAATAACTTTTGAAAGGATAGTACTACTGCTTTGAAAGTTGCCATTAATTATGGACAAAATGTGTTAATGTGGAATGCTCAATTTCAGTTTAATCTGATAATCCCTTCATTGTTGTTACTCTGGTGGTTTACTTCCTGTTTTTTGTCCCATTCATCGCACAGCCAGCACGGTTTGGTAAAGATTAAGCGCTTGAATAGACACTGTATCTCAGAGCCTCTTTTCTCAGTTCACACTTTTCCTGAGTTTGTGCTTTCTTTACAATATTTAGATAGGTTAGGAGAGTTCATTTGATCTGAGTTATACATCATTTTAAAGCTTAAAGTCTGCTCTTTCAGAATATGGTCTTAACTAAAAATTCTTGTCTGGCGAATTTTTGTTTGTTTTGAGGTGCAGGGTCACAAAAAGTCGCACACACTGATTTTGTGTGAGGACTGAACATAGGTGAAATGGGTCAACCTAGGCGATCTTTGAAAACCCAAATACTCTTGTGCAGACAGTTAATTCTGAATTACAAAATTTATGTGAGTGGATACGAGCAAATAAGTTGTCTTTGAATATCCAAAAAACAAAACATATGCTTTTCAGTAACACTTTAGATAATTTGAATGTGGACATTTGTTTTGGTAACGCTGTCCTAGAAAGTGTTTTCCATATAAAGTTTCTCGGCATTACAGTTGATAATAAACTCTTTTGGAAATTTCATATTGATAATATCTGCAAGAAAATTTCCCGTATTATATAGGTGTTATTAACAGAGAAAAAATTTTCCATTCCTCAACATTCTTTATTCACATTGTATTCATCTTTGATATTACCTTATTTAAATCATGGAATTTTGGTATGGGGAAACACGCATCAATTATTGTTAGATAGGGTTCTACTGTTACAAAAGAAGGCTCTTCGCATTATTTGTAATACCGTTCCATATTCTCATACAAATCCTTTGTTCTTTGATAATAAGATTCTGAAAATTAAAGATTTGTTTTTATTACAAATGGGGCAATTTAGATATACTTATAATAATAATTGCCTCTCGTTAATTTTTAACTCTATGTTTATGTGTAACCGGACATACCATAGATATCCAACTAGACAGTCAAATGAATTTCATTTACCTCTGTTAAGAACCTTGCTAGCTCAACAGACTTTTATTTATGTAGGTCCTAAATTCTGGAACTCCCTTCCCATGGATATAAAGAATGCACCTTCATTGCATTCTTTTAAAAACGAGATTGAAAATGTTTCTTTTGAAGTTTTATTTCAAAATTATTATTATTCATTTCGTAAGCACGACATTGTCTTTTCTTCTTTCACTATAGGCTGCATTCTCTTGAGGCATAGATAATTCTTACTGCGTGCTAGTGTTCCATACGTGCTCTCGTCCCCACAGTTACAATCTCTTCCGCTGGAAAGCAGCTCGACAATGTATCACTTTCGAAGACGCTTGGCTAAGTGTCTCTGTGGGTTTTGCCCTTGGTGATTCCATCAAAATTATTTAGGCTTTTCTTTCTCTCCCTCTCTCTCTCCCTCTTTTCCCTGTTTTTTGTTCCCGCTTTCCAAACTTTTTCCTTTTTTCTCTCTATTCCCGACTTTCCCAGTTTCCCGCACTCTTTGTAATTGTAAGCTTTTCACCCCCTTATTTCCCCCTTTCCCTCAGAGGTACCCACATGATACAAGCCTAGTCTTTTGAAGGGGTACCTGCACTTTTTTTCGCAGAGTGTATATAGAATGTATGTATCTTTTTTTGTCCTGAATTTGTAGACATGAACATGTTGTTAATCCCGTCTGGTTATGTATACTTTGTTACTCCCATGTCAAATTCGTAATATTGTTTCTTGTACATTCTGTTGGAAAGAAAAAGTGAAAATAAAGTTTGAATTGAATTGAATTGAATTGAATTGATCTTGACTTTCATATTTTCTAAAAGGGCAAGCCTTCTTCTACGTTATGCTCAAATTAAGGATTATAAAACAGGCAGGAAATTGTGTTTTTATAGGTAACGTCTAGTTTTGGTGGAGACCTAATTTCAGGTCTCTAACATTTTGGTTATATATTGAGAAACCTCAAATAAAATATGACAGACCATGTAAATCCATGAGTACTTCAACATTTATTTGATCAAGATTTATTTTGAAGTGGCTAAGATATCCCAAACAGAGCGATTCGAATAAAGTGTGGGACCCACACTTTATTAAGATCGCTTTGTTTTACTTTGTTTTTGGATGTTTCAGTCATTCCAAACCCAATTTTCATCAAATAGACTTTGAGCTCCTCTTATAATGGTATGCTCTGCATTTTTTCGAAAGTGTTTTCTTGGTATCTCACAAAAAGTTAAAAGCCCAATTTTCATCTCCACCAATACTGTACAATCCCTTTAAACAGTTTATCTCGAATATTTTTTGATAGAATAGTGTGATTAGGTGCGTCTTTAAAGTCCCCTTTTCATTTCTTAAAGACTTTGTACACACTCTTCACTTTCAAATCTAATAACTTTTGACATGGTGGTGCTACTGCTCTGAAAGTTGGCATTAATTATGGACAGAATGTATTAATAAGGAATGCTTAATTCCAGTTTAATCTGATAATCCCTTAATTGTTGTTACTCAAGTGGTTTACATCCTGTTTTTTTGTCCCATTCATCGCACAGCCAGCACGACTTGGTAAAGATTAATTGTTAATTAATCCAGGAAGATACCAACAAGATGAGAAGGGTCATCTATAGTATGTGCGGCGTTATCAATAAACTTCAAAAGAGCATGAATGGTACTGTGTTTCTGACGAAACCCAAATTGAGAATTCGTAAAAACATTATAATAATTAAGAAATTTGATCGTTCTTGTGAATATCAATTTTTCCAAAACTTTAGATAGGGATGAAAGTAGAGAAATAGGTCTATAATTACTTAAATCAAAACTGTCTCCTTTTTTTGAATAAAGGACACACCTTAGCAATTTTCATACAATCAGTAAAAACACCATGTAATATGGATTTATTAAAAATATGAGAAAGTGGATCAGTAATAGAAAATATAATCCCTTTATAATAAAATTACTTATATCATCATAACCAGCACTTCGTTTACTATTCATTGCAGTAACAATGTCTATTATTTCATATTTCGTAGTTGGAGCTAAGAAAATAGAACTGGGATTGGATTGACCTAAAAAATTTGCAAAATGCGTATCGGACTGCGGTACTTCTTTTGCCAGATTCTCTCCAATCATTGAAAAATAAGAATTACAAATATTTGCTATATCACCAGGATCTTCAAAAATTTTATCATGAAATCTTATTTTTGTAATATTCAATTTCTTTTTTGATATATTCATGGCCTGCTTTAATATCTTCCATGTATTCTTCACGTCATGTTTATATTTTTCTATCTGAATGGTATAGTATTTCCGCTTTTCAGATCGTATGACCTTAATCAAAATATTCTTATATGATGTATATTTATTTTTTGACTCCTCAGTTTTTTTCATTTTGAATTTATAATACAACCTATTTTTCCTGTTAATTGAACGGAGGAGAGATTTCGAAATCCATGGAAGTCTAGGTGTTGTTTTATAATTTACTGACTTATCTTTTAGTTTAGGAATATTATCATCTAAATGCTTGTTGATTATCTCCATAAAATTATCGAATGATACATTAACATCATCAGTATCACAAACACTTGACCAATCAACCCTATCTAAACAAGCGTCAAGACTAGCTAAATTTTCCGGTGTGGCTCTACGTCTAAATGAAGGAAAATAATACTTATTAACCGAATGCTTAAGATCACAACATGTTATAATTGGAAAGTGATCGGTCATATCGGATGAAATTATAGAAGAATTCAAAACTTGTAAAGAATTAGTAAAAATAGTATCAAGGAGGGTGGCAGAATGATTTGTAACACGTGTAGGTTTGGAAATTAATGGCAAAAAAGAGGATGACAAAAAATAAATTCTTGTGACGTATTATTATCACTCTTAATCAAATCAATATTAAAGTCACCCATTATATAAATACATTTATAAACAAAAAGAGGGCTTTTTAATAAATTTGTGATACTATCTAAAAAATCTTTAGAACTGGAGTTTGGGGGTCTATAAACAACACCAAATATAATATTTTTACTTTGAGGGATGGAAATTTCAACAAACAAAGACTCTATTATTTCATTCATTATATATTTAAATCATCACAAATATCAAACTCAAGTTCATCAGATAAACAAATCGCAACCCCGCCGCCGGTCTTATTCACTCTATTATTTACAATCAAATCATAGCCATTCAATGCATACGGTAGATTAATATCAGATGATAACCATGTTTCTGTTAAACCTATTACAGATATTTGTTGTTTATTTTGATTATCTAACAATACCTGTAATTCATCGAAATGCTTATTCATACTCCCAATATTCAAATGTACTATAGAAAATATACTTTCTGAAAAATCTTTCACAAAATCTTTGAATTGATCAACCGTAATATATTCGGAGGAGATTAAAGTGGAATCATATTCAAAGTCAAAATCATTAAACAAATCATTAGAAGAAAAATTAACATTATTGGCAACGAGAATGATATATGTGAACGTAAATGAAGCACAAACAATTCCGAGTTCGGGGATAGTACAGCGTGTAGGCAAAAACATATTAACATAGAATTCAAGCAACACAATCAAAGAACACAGAAGACATAAACAACACAAGTAGAAAGCGTATACACTAAATAACAAGGTCTGCAAACGGAATTCTGCAGAATCAGTACAGGGCATATGAGCAGAGAGAAAAAAAAAAGAAGAAGTAGAAGCTCCCTACGTTTTGTCTTGGCAAAATGTATGTGAGGAAATGTAAGATAATCAAGAATGACGGAAGTGAACGATGAAAATATAGCAGCTCTCAAGAGACCAACTTAAAGAAAATGCAGACATTAATCATGCTGCAATCAATAGGAAGCGTAAGATCAATCATACTGTTTTTTAACGATATGAATGAAATATACATTATTACGCAATATTAGATTATAAAAAGGATGCTATATTATTCTTGTGAAAACTGACAAAGTTTGATGCAATATTGAAGTGAAAAAATTCTATACAAAACAAATATTACGGATCTTTATACTAAGATTGAGGGCATCAAACTACCGCAAAGGTTTATCTATCAAAACAAAACAGAACAAAATAAAATTCAGAGTGACGTTGAGTGACACCATGGCGAGACTTGACAACGTGATAAAAACCAATTTTAGTGAGCTTCGGGCAGCCCGAGACCGTCAACACAATGGCACGAAATCATGGTGAAACCAAAACAAGAACTAAAAGGAACATAGCATGTGACCACGGTGACTTGAGATCCTTGCCAAAATTTTTATCATGAAGGACTTTATACTGGGATGCTGGGGTAAGTCAAACTCTTGTCTATACAGACTTCGGCATGCCATATTATGCGTTAAATGTATAATGGGAAAAAATGCAGTCTGGTTGGATAACGTTAATGAGTTTCTGTTCTCTATGTACCTGTGATATCTGTTTTCCCGATGTGTTTTTTTTATCCTTTTGTCTTTATCATAATCTCGCCTTGTTTTGTTGTCGTTTCCATTGTTTTTAAACTCATTTTTTTTTGTACAATTTGCTCATGTTTACATGTATTTTTGTCTGTTATATATTGAATCGGAAATAAAGATTGAATTGAATTGAATTGAAAAAATATGGAACAGATAGGAAGATAGGAAGAGAAACAAACGTAAAGAAGCCACACACAAGATAATAACAGTAATATAAGCCAGATTTAAATTGTTAAATGACCAAACAGTTCCGCTTGATCCACTCGAAACATTACGAAATGACATGACAATTGTCAGAATCATGAGAGAAATGTAGAAAATAATAAGATAAGAATAGTAATTATTGTATCATTGTCATCATTATATTCATTTATTTAGTTATTTTACTGAGCAGAAGAAGTGGTAATATTCAGTATTGCCATCATTGATTTCTTCATCACTAATATAAGTATGATATTAATGATAAGTTGTTCCTCTTCCTTTGAAAGCAGATCGCGGAGATTTCGAGGCGTGGTTCTGGTTTTAAATGTCTCGTTTTCTCACTTTCTTGTCTTGCTTTTAATTTTCTCATTCCCTGCCCTACTCCATATAATTATCCTTGCACTTAGTACTGTGCATTTATTGTTCTTCTCCCTACGTCTGTGCGTTTCTATAATATCTTAACGGCAATTTTCATTCGAGTTTGTGTGTATATACTGCATTATTTTGAATTTCGGCTTCGGAACTCCATCTAGGCTTGTTGGGGGAAAAGTGCTAATAAAATCATAGGCGCATCTTTATAGAGATTTACGTTGCATGCATTTACCCGAGTCGCTACCCTACATTTGTTTGAATGATATTATATATACAGCGTAATACATATTAAGGATCACGTAATTGCATATCAATATTACTTTCATTCATTCATTCATTCATTCATTCATTCCTTCATTCATTCATTCATTCATGTTTTATTTTCATTTCCAAGCAATATACATAGGTGATACAAACGTCAAAATGATAGTTTATTCTTGTAACATATAATTCATCTTGTCTCATTAAGGACTTGATGGAATTAAAAATTGAGGGGCTGTCAAAAATGATGTTCGACAGCCAAAGGCTAAATTGCACATGTTTATAATCATTATCATACAAAACAGATCATTTCCGTACTCTGAATAAAAATGATAGAAATAAACGATAACAAAAAACAAATCTAATTTTCTTGACAAAGCTAAAAAGTAAAACTAAAGAAATACATACACAATAATGTCTTTTAGCCATGTTAGATACATAACTGTGGTCACATGTGCCAAATCTCAAAACAAATCAGTGAGACTACGAGTTCAATCCATACCAAGGTGGCTTTAGTAAATATGAAGAAAGAGAAAGAGAAAAGGAATGATGCCGTCCTCGTACAAAACGAGTACGTCTCCACCGACTTTACTGTCCTCATTTAGCTCAGGACGTGAAGCTCTTCATTTCTGAGACGACCACATATTCACGTGAAGTGGGGTGATAATTACTCAAGCTATACAATTCTCACAGTGGTATATGTGCACAAGAATATCCTTAGAAGCCATATTTTGTCATATCTCCTCATCCGTTAAATGATAATTACCCCAGTGTCATCTTTCTGAACTGATATTGTACGGACCAAGGAAGTATGGGGGTGTGAAATTTGACCTCCTCAATTACATACACACACACACACACACACACACACACACTCACACAAGTACGACGAAAATGTCAAATACCAGTAGCCGTCGCCTTTTTCATGCATCTGGGTAACTAGTGAGCGTAAGCGTAACGAGCAGAATACGGCTGGGAAGAAAGAGATTTTGTTGCTCCTCGGTGACGTCACACTCTCCCAGCATGTCTCCGCCAAGACTGCTTATTAGCTGCTCATTAGCATATTCACCAAGCAGATTCACACTTTGTCAATCAAAATTTACGAGCTTGTTTTGTGATTTGAAAGTTTATTTTTGTTGAAAGTAGTTCATAAGAGGTACCAACAACAATAGTTGTTTTTTTTTTCGAATTCGTGAGGACTGCCTTCCTTTAAGTGTCTAAATATATCTTGTGAGACATGATGAGCTCAATGAAATGAATATTAAGAGATGTTGACGCACACAAGTACCGTAATCCAAGACGGCGTTCAAAATGGCCACCATTTCTTGAAATTCTTAAAACCTTTCAAAAAGATATCCCAAATACAAAATTTTAATGTCTAAAATATGTTCTGAAGCATGGAGAAGGCAATAGAATACATATTCAGAGATCGCAAGTACCGATGAAACCGCTAGAGTTCATCCTAAAAAGCAAAGTGGCGTGCAAAATGGCCGGTCATAACAAACTTTATCTCACAATTATGTAAATACATATCCGTATATAATTAACATGTGATTTTTCATCCGGAAAATATTCAACAATTGTTTTATTGAAAATAGTTTTAATGTGTGAAATACACAAATTAAACCATTTGAATGTTAAAATCAAGGAGAGTGTCCTTGTTACCACAGAAACATTTCACCGTTAGTTTAGTTGCTAAACAGGTAGCTAAATACTAAAAGGCGATATCTTTTAACCACATGGTCTATTTTCGTCACCTCAAGCACATGAGATGAAAATTTAGTGCTAGCCATTTAGAACTGTCAATAATCACTTAGGAAGATTAGTGTCTACATGTGCTGAATTTCACTGAATTTCTGTGGTGCAGTCTATTGCTCCACCTAAAAACATAGTTATTAAATTATCTAATTTTTAACATGCAGATTAGATTAAAAATAGACAGAAATCAGAGAATATGACACTCATAGACAAGTGGGATACTTCCCTCGCGAAGGATTTTTTTTTTAAAGACTTGGAAGATGAAATATAATAGTGCAAACGCTTGGTAAGATATTGAAGTATTTCCATCAAAGAGGAGGAAAAGTATAAAGTAGTTTTTAGGGATGGGCAACGGGGGGATGTGTAAGAGGCCCCCCCCCCCCCCCTGCACATGAGGGAAATTTCGCATTTTTGGACTGGATATTCAGGCATCTGATTCACCCTACTGGTGAAATATTAGACTTTTATTTCCATCAAAAAAGGAACAAAAAGATATCATAAAATTAATGGAAGTGTGAGGTTGTAGGGTTGCCCCCTCCCACACGAGGGAGATTTTCGGACTTGAAATTTACAGATCTGGTGCAACCTTTTGGTGACATATTCAATATTTGTTTTCTATAAAAAAGTTAGAAATATATATATTTATGATGCTATCGGGGGGGGGGGTTGGGAGGAGAATACTCCTTCCGATACGATGGAGATTTGAATATTTTCCAACTTGAAATTCAGAGATTTAGCGCACTCTTTTGGTGAATTATTTGATATTTGTTTTTATGATAAAAGTCAGAAAATATATATTAATGGAAATATCAGGGGACGATAAGAAGGTGATACACCTTCCCACAAGAGACAATTTTTTTTTCACATCTGAAAATCTCAGGTTTAATGTTGCACATTATTAATGAAATGATTTTTGTTTCAATTAAAAGATTAAGTAGAAAATAGACTAGTATATTCCAAGCAATGAGCTGGTGGAGTATGTGGAGGACGGAAACCCCTATACACTGGAGGAAGTTTTTGCTTTTTTATGATCTTCATTAAACGGCCTGGTGCATCCTTGGTGTTCTATATTGAGAAAATTATCCCCAAACCCTCCAACACGAGGGAGCTTTTACAGTCGAACTGAAATGAAAATAATTATATCATTTACACATATTTGATGGAATATTTTGAAATTGTTAATGAAATGGGTACTTAATTTATATCGAAAAATTAAGCAGCGGAAGGGTTAGGAAGGGCATATCACCCTCCAATATGAGAGAACTTTTGCATTTTGTAAGTGAAAGATCTGGCGCACACTGTTTAATGACATACTTGCAAATTTGTCAATCTTAAAACAGTACAGAGTTTTTGGAAAGGGGCCATCTTCCCAAGAGCGGGAGGTGGGGGATGCATCCAACCCAATCCAAACCCATGTTGTGCACATTTATGGTAAAGATTCTGCCGGACCTTCTGAGTTTTTTCAGTCTCTAACATTATAATGAATTTTTTTGTCTCTTTAAACAGGCTAAAACAGCGATGTGTTGATAAAATAAAATGACGGCCATTTTGGGTATTATTTGGTTATCGCGAAGAACTTGCGTTGTTTCTATTTATTATTTACATACTTCATGACGTCTGAATAATATTTTTCGTGGGTTTCTTATGTCTTAAAATAATATATTTAGACATCTAACTGCATATCGGGTTACTTAGTTTCAGGGTTTGATATATGAAAAAGAGGAAATGGCGGCCATTTTGTATATAATTTTGGATTCTTGAAAATGCTTAAGCGCTTTATGACTGTGTGTTTCAGAATCTCTGAATAAAAATTTTATTTGGTTCCTTGTGACTCACAACATATAGTTCGACATTTAACGTGTGTACAGGTAAAATCTACTTGCAAAGTTATGAGAAGAAAAAAAAGAAGAAGAACATGACGGCCATTTTGGACGGCATCTTGGATCGCGGTACAAGCGTGCTTCAACAACTCTTGATATGTATTTTATCAAGTTCTTTATGCTGTCAAACACATTTAAACATTTAGATTTTGTATTTGGATTACCTTGTTAAAAAGTTAAATACAGGAAATGACGGCCATTGAAGACGCCATCTTGGATTACGGTACTTGTGTGCGTCAACATCTCTTAATATGTATTCAATTGAGTTCCTCATGTTTCAAAATATATTTAGACATATAAATTTGGTATTTGGGATGCCTAGTTGAAAAGTTATAAGAATTTCAGGAAATGGAGGCACTTTTAGGACGCAATCTCGCAGAAAACGCTAGAATAAGATTTATGAGGACATTTAGTATGTTATCTTAGACACATTCCTGGAGCTATCCCGAAAAAAGAAAATCAGCTTGTTACCAGAAATGTTCAGTTTAAAGCTAATACTCCTGGCCTAAATACTGTGAGACGAATATTGGAAACTAGATTACAAGTTGAATACAAATATTTAGAGGTGTATATTGAATGAGTCAGTCATGTGTCAGTAGTGACTTCCTTATAGGTGTCGCCTGCATGACTGAAACTAATCATTCTGTTTTAAGAATGAAAGTCTCATGTCGCCAAAGCAAATAGGGTCTCAACGAAAATAGAAACTGATATTCGATGCACTGAAATGATAGCTAGATTCTTATAATCATGATGTATCATATTTGATATAATTCTGCATAAAGTGAAATTCCTAGCAAGAAAATAAACAATTCCGTTCGCCTTATGATCAAGTTTAAATTTGACCGGTTGAGAACAGGCTGATTTGGCTACAACACGTATTTCCCATAGCCCCCTGCCCGAGTATACTCAGGACTCCTCGTCCTCAACAGTTTAAGTTTATTAAACACCAGACATGAGGTAACAGTAAAAATGCATGATATACAAATAAACAGAATTCATGGCTCTCTTGTATTTAACAGTGCCAAATTTCAGTACCTTTTTAGTATCGTTACTAAGGAGCCAATATTCAGTCTAAGATTATTGTAGGGAAATCTGGACTCTGTTCCTTTTAATGGGTATAGTGACATAAAGTTTTCAATAATGGAAGCTGTCAAGGTCATTTATTTAAATGATTAAATTTATGTAAAAATCAATGTGTGAGCACGAAAATCTAAAAACAAATAATGATAGGACATACTTTCTTTAAAAGTTTATGCATTCCCCTCCTTGTCTTAACATTTGCCAGTAGTAGTAATAATAATTTAATAAGGAGGCAATAAAGTATCACTTTAAAAAATACGTAATTTTCTTCACATAATATTCTAAACAGTAAATAAAGCTTCTGTGAATAGCACACATACCAATGTGCTCATGCCATAATAATTGATTTGTGACTTATTAAGTCCAAAAAAAAACCCCAAAAAGAATCTAAACTGCTGCATGTTTAAATTCATGGCTACCTTACTGAACATTGCAGGTTGCTAAATTCTATATTTTTCCTTGTTGATACACTAAAGCCTCTTTAACCTTAAAAAAACCCAACAGGTTTCAATAGATACAAGAGAAAAATCTAATAACAATGTATCAGTCATAAAATAAAACACAAAACATGCATCTACGTTTTGTTATCGCCAATGTCACCAGTTCCACTGAAATTTGCGATAATCGCAGCCATTCACGTTTCGGTACCCTATACGACGTGTGTATACGGGTAGCATATTCTGTGTACTGGTAATTTCTCACCATCTTCCAGGCGCTTAAATTCTATTAAAGTTCATACCGGTTGATATGCAGGTACGCCTTTCCCGAACCCAACAACAGTCATTAACTAAAGGTCTTATAGCAAAATTACGCACTGTAGCCTCGAAACATACAACGGAATAGTTTAAGCCCAACAGAGCCACTGCTCTAAAATGTTCCTAAACTCTCGCGCAGCGCAGTCCAATAGTGGTAATGAAAGAGTCAAGCTAGTTCTCCGTACACATCACTGCTCCACAGTGGTTCGTGCTGGTTTGGGGCAATGTCAGATTTCCTCACCGAATAACAGTCACTAGTGTCAACATACGACGAATTGCAGTCGCCTTGAAGAGGTAGCTTTCCTATATCATGATCTGTGCTTCCGAAAGTAGTACCACTATGAAGAACACCATAATAATCGTCATTGAACAAATCATCAACGGAAGGTGTGTCTCCCATTGCCTGCTCTGCTTGCAGATTCTGGTATAGAGGTTGTTCTGTAGCTGATCCGTCCCCGTTGCCATGGTGTCGTGCAGCCTTCGATATGGACCGTTGTTTTGTACCAATCTTTCCCTGGTATTGCTGATTGGACTCAGTTTTGAACCCATACTCGTTCTCGCTACGAAGAGCTGCCGCGGTCTTGATATCATCAGTCATTTTCAGTAACGGCATCACATTTCCTCTATTCCTAGTGCCACAAAGTCGTCTACGGCCCCGGATGCACCTGCATCGTTTAGTGAATCGGCCTGAGCCGCCTTCCTCTCTAGGATGACGTCTTGGGAAGCGTACGCATCCCCACGGTGTCCGTTATCTTCATATAGCTCAGCAATTGAGGATGATGGGTTTCCATGAATACCGCCAGTAGAATCCAACTGTTTGGCAATCTTTGATATCTCATAGTTTCCAGCCGTCTTCGCGTGAGTTGCGTCGGTTTGTGCAAGAGTTTGGTCCTCGTAACCAGTGTGCGTTGGCCTTTCGCACTGCTTGACCGTATCAGCCTTTCCTTGGCCTTGCTGACTGGATCTAGTTTTCAAGGAACGCGCCAGAGAATCATATTCCTTCTCGTTATGAAGCGCTGCCGCGGTCTTGATCCTTTTTTCGGACAATTCATATAATGGCATCACATTTCCGTTTTCGATAATGTCATAGGGAACGTTGTTTGCGCGGCAGCGTGTACGTGCCTCGTTTAGTGAATCGCCTTCTGCCGCCTTCCTCTCTAGGATGTCGTCTTGGGAAACGTACATATCCCCACCGGATCTGTTATCTTTCTGTAGCTCAGCAATTGAGGATGATGGGTTGCCATGGATACCGCCACTAGAATTCAACTCTGCGGTGGCATTTTGGTTCGGTGACTTTCTCCTAAAAAGGTGACGCACAAGTGGATGAGACATGAATAAGAGAACTTAATCACAACTTGACTGCAGAGTTTAATGACATCACAAAAGCCACAGTTATAAAGTTATCTTAGCGATGGCTTTTCTCCACCGTCTCTCATAAAGTTCTACGTTCTATTTTTCCCACTTAAATCTTCTTGAAAGATGTAGGTTAATTGATCCGCAGCACCAAAATGATGCATATTTTCCCAGAATACAATGTTATGATGATGCTGCATACGATTATGAAAACCTACCTTCTCTAAATCTTTGCCTTAAACTCAATAATGCTATTCTCCAACGCAGCTCAGGTGAATGTCCATTAACCAATTCCACAGCTTGGACAATAAAATGATATGATAATGAAATAACGTGAAACGAAATGACTGACCGACAGAAGAACGTCCAGAGTCTACCCATTTCAATATTCAGTCTGGAAAGGATTGAATGCTGAGTGTGGGTTTGGACCAACATCTGAACGTGATATTGCCACTAACAGCGTGTCCCAGAAAAAACGAAACCGGGTTTCAATGCACTTTTTTAGTATCGAAATCATACATTTTCTTTATGAGATATACATCAATAGAAAGATAAACTTTTCTTCTTTCATTTGATGCACAACTCATTGTTCAAAATTCGTGCATGACTGAGTTAGAACAATAGACACTAATGCTACTAAATTTTCATTTGCACGAGCAAATAGCAACTTTGGATGAAGTTTTCAGACTTTTTCAGCAATCTTTTGCAAAAAATAAAAATCATAGCCTTAATATCCATTCTTTTTCCTTTCATATGATATCTCGGGCATAAAAAATGATCAATGCCTGCTCGAGAACATTTAATTTAAACATATGCTCCATTTTACCCAGATGGATAGATTGTAAATAAGG
The DNA here is from genome assembly GCF_040938485.1 of Diadema antillarum. Taxonomy (NCBI): domain Eukaryota; kingdom Metazoa; phylum Echinodermata; class Echinoidea; order Diadematoida; family Diadematidae; genus Diadema; species Diadema antillarum. The sequence goes on from NW_027270895.1 coordinate 3,001,445, forward strand.
AGCCAGTTAGCTTTCCCGACATCTGCCCAACTTGGCAGATAACAATGGCCTTCATGCTTCAATGAATTTACACAAACATGAAGAGAGGGGTAAAAAGGATTGTTACAGACGGTTCGGTTGTGAATAGGGTCGTTAATTAGCACATGATCATGAGCTTGCCTGACCATGCAGCTAGCTACAGAGCAAAGGGTGTTCATCAGTGGAATGTTTGGGAAGGCGGGGTGGGAGTAACGGACCGAAAAAACCTCCCAAGCCCCCCCCCCCCCCCAAAAAAAAAAAAAGAAAAAAAAAGAAAGAGAAGACGACTTTCTGCCCTGCACTAGTACCTTTGAAATGTTAGAAGCGCAAGTTGAGTGATAAATAAAGTGATGTGCTCTCTCTTTCTGCTTCACCTCCCCCTTCAACAACTTCAAAATCCTGTCAGTGATAAAGGACTAACCACGCGTGAGGGAAATGTGGAGAAGAATGAAAACAGTGAAATAAGTTTGAGGTACAAAATCATCAAAATGTGTATCATTTTTGTAATGTTGATTTCCCATAGCCATTAGACTACGTGCAGCCTGAAAATACTCACATTAGTCTTCAATTATTGCTTATATCTCATAGCTTATTATAAATAAATGACAACAAAGTGCTTTCCGTCTCATACAGCATTCTCTGTAAATACCCCCCCCCCCCACAACATTCACTGTAACACTGCGGTTGTTTTGTGTAAATTCATTGGTGCAAATGAGCCTATCGTCTAATGCTACAAAAGTCGGGAGAGCTGAATGCTCGTTTTTCGACTATCCATATAGAATCGGTAGAAATGAAGCATGTTTTCATGCAAATTTTTCTCAAGCATGCGTTATTCATATTTAACGCGTAGGGTCGCATATGAAAGAAGAAAATATGAATATTTGGGTTATGAAGTTTGTTTTTCGAAAACGTAACGTTAAAAGTCTGAAAATTTCACTTCCAATCACCATTTGCGCGTGCAAATGAAAATTTGGTAGCACCACTGTTCAATGTTCTAACTCAGTCATGCATGAGCGATGAACGTTAAGTCGTATATCAAATGAAAGAAGAAAAGTTTATCTTTCCATTGATGTATATCTCATAAAGAACATGTATGATTTCGATAGTAAAAAGTGCATGGAAACCCGGTATCGTTTTTTCTAGGACACGCTGTATAATTCAGAGTTTGGGTTTTTGGGAGGAAAATATACTGTCTCACAAAATAATACTTGAAATTGACCGAGGGAGACGAGGAGGTCGCATATAAATCCAAATAATTTCTATACCAACAGGGACTGAAACAGAGAGACATCTCGGTTGAAAATTTTGTCTTATATATGCTGCGACTCCACCACCCTTTTTGTTCATACGTGATTGAGAAAAAGAAATAAAACCAGAAAGGGGAAAATACTCAGTCGGTGTACTTTAATCAAGCCATGTTTCTGTCAAAACCAGGATATGAACATCATATTTTTCTACAGTAACAGCTATCTCGTAAAATTTGTTTCTAAGAGAACGTACATTTGCTAAATAAACATTTGGCAGATCATATCTTACCTCTTTATTCAACTGTGAAACCGGTTTTGTAAAAATTATTTTTTTCCCCATAACTTGATCTTTCCTTTCTAAAAGTCACACGTGTTCTTGATAATAACATTGGTATTGGTTGGACAATCGACTTTCGCGAAATACCTGTAGTATCAATTCTGTTGAATTTATTTGTTTTTCTTCCTTTGTTGAATTTATTTGTTTTCTTCCCATTTCCTTTGCTTCCCCGGTGGGTCTTTCTTATTCGTGATATTCCTAGATCAAGAATTCGTTTCTACACTGTATATTGTAGTTTGGACAAATGCTGAGGAAAGCGTGGAGTTTGGCGACATCTTGAAACCAGAGAGGCACGTTGTCTGTTGAAATATTGATGAGGGAGTGTTGAATGCAAATATGGCGAAGAGGTACACGCATGGAGTCCTAGGCAATCATGCACATGAAGCTGATGACTGGAAGTTGTGGAATTCCACCCATGCTTAGCCGAAACACCGTCTGCAGACGGCCAATTATAAGAAGCAGTTGTACGATGACAGATGTTTTGACGTTGAGGTCCTGGATTTGGTTCTATGTCTCCACAAATAGTAAGAGACAGTTGAAATGTTGCTCTCGTGTTTGCATAGTATTCTATGCAAGCCCCTAAAAATTTCAAACGTTTCAGCTGACATTGCGGTAACTTTGATTTTATGTTGAAGTTGCTCTCAGTACTTGCGTGTGCACAAACAGATAACAGAAGAAATAATACGATGGGCCAAGTTCGAAACATCGGTGGGTGCGGCACAACAGATCCCACGCTACGGATGTGAGACTTGAAGTGGGTGGGTTCAGGCAAAGCTCACCTCAGTGCCAGTGGCACAAGTCAGTGCTGAGTTCAGTGAGTTGTAAATTTTGAGCAGGCACGAAGTCTCAAATAAAGCCAGTTTAGCCAGGATTGTAATAAAACTGGTTGTTGGTTGAGAGATGACGAACACGGGTACATTGTATACATATCCACTCACTGTAGTAGCAGGGTAGGTAGGGCCTACCCACTCTTTAACCGTGACAGGCTACACCAAAGATGGCGGAGTGTAAAAGTCACTTACGTAATGCGATGGTTGTGTGAATCCAGTCCGTACACAGAACATGTAGGTGCAGTCTTGACAGTGCATATTGTGGCTTGCGTTCCGTAATACCACATGGAGAACATTCCCTCGAGCCAAGTCACGAGGCTAGGCGAAGGTGAGGACTGTTGGTTTAAAATCTGGGTACAGGCACAATGATAATGGTCCTTAAAAAAGTCCTGTGTAATCCTGGATAATAAAACAATGTTCTGTCATATGATACTAGTTGAAACACAACCAAGTAAGTCACAAAAATGACAGAATTTCAGAGCACTCGGTGGGGCAACCTCTGCAAGGTGCGCGCGCACATCATCATCCAATTGGGTTTCTCACTCTTGAAGTTTCTCTTCAACATTGCTGTTTGACAATGCCGATAGAGTCAAGATAGTTATCGCAATGAATAAACATATGGCAAGTTTGGTGCTGAAGGTCCTAAAACAATTAACAGACACAACAGAGAATTCACAAAAATATTAAAGGACAAGTTCACCTTCATAGACCTTGGGGTTGAGTGCATGCAGCATTGTTAGTAAAACACGTCAGTGAGAGTTTGAGGAAAATCGGACAATCTGTTCAAAAGTTATGATTTTTTAAAGTTTCTGCTCAGTCACGGCTGGATTAGAAGACTGCTATAGCTTTTGATGTCACGTGTGTACAACGATATAAAGCAAGTATGAGGAAAATTCAACATATTTTCACTTTTTTCCCTTAATGAAAGATCCCTCGACTTCTCTCTTTCAGAAGGAGAGCGAATAATATTACCCTTAACATACGTCAGTAACAAGTCACTGATGTGTTCTACTAATATTGCTGCAATCACTCAATTCACATGCATATGAAGGTGGACTTGTCCTTTAAGTTCCATAATCATTTTTTTTCCCTGAACGTTCCAATACAAGATTATAAACTCTGTCTCCCCCACCCCCTGAATTAGGGGCGGCCTCGATGACACTCACCCCATTCGACGTCGGTGAAACAGGATAACGTGTGCAACCATGGTAACGCCAACTATTACTCCGATGATACTCACCAAAGGGACGATGACAGGACTACGACCATCTGGATATCGATTGTAAATACATGTACACGTATAAGGGTTATGTTGCTGCTTCATTTCACAATTCATGTAAAATTGGCGTTTAGAAGTCTAGAAGCAGGATTTGGCAATATCGTAGTGTTACGCTGTTTTTATCTCATTGCTGTTAACATTAGCCTACGTACTGACGTAAATCTTGGGTAACGTCGGAGTTCTTACAGCATAATTCCATGAGTTTTTGTGGTAAAATTTAAATTTCATGAAGAATCAAATTGATTTCATATACTACCATGACTACTGCTTCCAATGTATTTTTTTTTCATAATTTCTCACTACTGTACAATTGCAATTGAGACATTTATTTAATTCATTGATACCGATATTGCCTCAAACTCGAACTCATTATTAATTCTGATTGAGAGTGTTATTTCGTTTCTCTGCCTTGGTTCTACTTAAAATTATCACTTCTGACACCTTTTCGTTTTGCCGTTTTGTTTCGTGTTTCTTATGCTACAATGACATATTCACAGTAGCCATCGTTGTTATCAACGTTGTTCATAATTTTTTCGTAGTGAAAATACAAGTATGGTGTATAGACAACATATGGAAACACAAGGCAACATAATCTACCACATTGCAAAGTGGACGTCTTCGTGGAAACTGAAGATGAGACTCTGCCTGAAGATCTCTGGTGGTCTGTATTGCTCTCGGCTGGAGTAGCAGGGAGCTTGCGTGTTGTAGGAGTCCTGAAAGCTTGTGAAGTGGGAAATGTGTTCATGTAAAAAGACAGTGTGGTCGGGGTCGGGGACTGCATAGATCGTGCTTGAGTGCGAGGCAGGCGAGATATCTCGACTATGAGAACAAAGACATACAAAAATTGATACACTCTCGAGCGAGCGAGAACTAACAAACGTACAGCATTACAGCAAGACCGAAAACCAAACGGGTCTGGGGCAATTACCCCCTGGTAGTCCAGGCGCAGCGACCCAGAAAAAATGACTTCCTTCAACCCACCCCGCAGAAAAGGTTTGACTGCATGGGGTGGTCGGTTGGGCCCTATGGAACACCCCTAGGTAGTATGTGATATCAAATTGTGGTATCAATGAAATTTTACAGGCCATTTTAGTTGCGACATGACCATCTTATTCGAGGAAGCGTCTGCGCACACTAATACTACTACACGTACCACTAGCACTGCTACAGGCGCCAATGCCAGTGGTGCGTGTTATAGTCTTAGCGTACAAAGACTTTTTCCGCGACAATCTTCGGTTTTTGCCTGCAAACTAACTTTTCACGCTAAGCTGAGGTCGGTGTAGTGTAGTTTCCAGACGTTTTTATTCGTCTTTATTTCTCCGAGTTGAAGCAAGCCAAAGGAGAGTGCATACCCAGCGATTGTGACGCCCGAACCGTTTTTTGTGACAATCTTTGAGCATGCACCCTCACTCGGCTTAGCGCAATACAGCGGGCTTCTGCACAATACACAAGCTGTAACTCAGAGAAATAAAGGCGAAATAAAAACAGCTAGAAATTAAGACTAGGGTCGGTAACGCTTCTCGCTATTGGGGCACTGAAAATGACAAAATTATCACAGTTTTTGCATTTATTTCACGAAGGATTCATCGAAACGCCTAAAACTATATATGTGCATGTTGCAAGAGATGTCAGCAATATAATGGGATACATTGTAAGGTATAATATTGTGCATGGTTACCATGGTAACCGGATGCCTACAGGTGATTGGTAACTCCCAAAAATATCTGGAATTTAGACAGGTTTGTTTCTTTTGCCTTTCGTGCACATCACTCATTGTAGATGAGCTCTACACTGTAAAATTAGTCTGGATAAATAGGGAAAAGACGTCCAAGATTTTTCCCTCATTCTCTCCTCAGCATTAATTCATTACTGCACGTTTTGAATAAAATTTACATATCATGATATTTCATTTTATTCTATATATATATAAATAAATAAATATATATATATATTACAATAGCTAACGAACACAAAAGTACGCTTAATTCTTTGATGGATAATCAAGCGCACGTGTATATTCCTTCTTTAAAAAGGAATTTATCGGTATTCTTGAATAAACTTCCTTTAAGAACATAAACAATCAATTGTGACCGTGCACCTCAAAACGAACATAAAGTCGCACACACTGATTTTGCGTGAGGACTGAAAATAAGTAAAATGGGTCAACCTAGCCGACCTTGACTTTTTCATATTTTCTGAAAGAGCGGGTCTTCTTTTACATTATGCTAACATTTGGCATAATAAAACGGGCGGGAAAGTGTGTTTTTTTTAGCAGTTTATTTCGAACATTTTTGGTAGAATAGTGTGATTAGGTGTTTCTTTAGAGTCCCTTTTTCATTTCTGAAAAACCTTGTCCACACTCTTCACTTTCAACTCTAATAACTTTTGAAAAGATAGTGCTACTGCTTTGAAAGTTGGAATTAATTATGGACAGAATGTGTTGATGAGACAAGCTTAATTTCAGTTTAATCTGATAATCCCTTCATTATTGTTACTCTGGTGGTTTACTTCCTGTTTTTTGTCCCATTCATCGCACAGCCAGCACGGTTTGGTAAAGATTAAGCGCTTGAATAGACACTGTACTTCAGAGCCTCTTTTCTCAGTTCACACTTTTCCTGAGTTTGTGCTTTCTTTCCAATATTTAGAATAGGTTAGGAGAGTCCATTTGTTTTGAGTTATACATCATTTTAAAGCTTAAAGTCTGCTCTTTCAGAATATGGTCTCAACTAAAAATTCAGGTCTGGCGACTTTTTGTTTGTTTTGAGGTGCAGGGTCACAATTGCTTTCCTCTGCTCTTTTCCAGGATTGTTTTGAATAACCATCACTCTGTAAATACTCGAAAGAGCTACTATAGAATATTGGCTTTGCTTTCTGTATTCATCTTATTTTTATGGGAAATCTGTGTCCATACATTAATAAAAACTATATACATTTGCCTATGCTTTGAAGTCAAATTTGTGTTGAAAGTACGACGGATGCAACTTTTTCATGCATTTTACTATTCGAAAATGATATCTTTCTTTCAATGGCCGTTTATTATGCCTTTGCTTACAAATTTTGCTGTAACTTGAGAATGCTTCAAAATATTCTTCACATATACATGATGTCGTACACTTTATGCAGAAGGAAGGACATGCTTATTGAGCTTTTTGAAATTATGGGCTTTAGTTTTCGAGTTATTGACAACTAAATTCTGATTGGATAATACTGGTTGCCATGGCAACAGGGAAAACTTTTTTAACGAAAATCAATAAAAAGAAATTGTGTGTTTTTTTATTGCATCTATAAGATAAAAAAAAAATGTTTGCAGCAGCAGGAGGCATTTGGGGGGGTTACCAGTCACCTTTAGGCATCCGGTTACCATGGTAACCATGCACAATATTATAACTTTACAATGAATTCCAATGTATGGATGACATCTCTAGCAACATATACATATATAGTTTTATGCAGTTTTGATGAATTCTTCATGAAATAAATGCAAACACTGTGTGAGTTTGTCGTTTTCAGTGCCCCAAACAGCGACAAGCGTTTACCAACCCTAGTCTTAATTTCTAGCCGTTTTTTCGTCTTTATTTCTCTGAGTTGCAGCTTGTGAATTATGCAGAAGCCCGCTGTATATATTGCGCTAAGTGGAGTGAGAGCACACACCCAGTGATTGCGATTCGGTCGTCACAATCACCGGGTATGCGCTCTCACTCGGCTTGCTTGAACTCTTGAAATAAAGACGAAATAAAAACGGCTAGAAACTACACTACACCGAACCCAGCTTGGCGTGAAAAGTTAGTTTGCAGGCAAAACCCTTGTTTATCGAAGAAAAAGTATATGCGCGCTAAGACTACTACACGCAGCACCTGCACTGGCGCCTGTAACAGTGCTAGTGGTGCGTGTAATAGTCTTGGCGTGCGCAGACTCTTTTGCGTTTGTTCCAACAAATCATGATGAAAAGTGGCCAGTAATTATTCTACTGACACCGCAATTTGGAACCACATACTACCTGGGGATGTTCATAGAGGTCCCATCTACCACCTTGTCTGGTCAAACCTTTTCTGCGGGGTGGGTTGAACGAACTCCTTAATTAAGCCTCTTACAGGAATTAGCGCCTTGACTATGGGTAATTACCCTGGAAACTTCCACCCGGCCCTAACACTAATCTTAGTCCTGAACCTAATCCTAACATTAACCCAAACTCTGACCCTAAACCTAACCCTAACCCTCATCTTTACTCTAACCTTATCACTAACCAGTATTTAGCCTAGGGAGGGGGGGGGGGGGTCATTGCCCTGATACGAAAACAAACAATAAAACGCACTTAAAATATTGATTGTGTCCCTGTTAGAAAGAACACAGTCCCACAGTGTGTTCACAGTGTGTTAACACAGTCGGAATTTATAGCAGTGTGAAGATTATTTCCCACTGTGAATTTATGATTTACAATATGTTCACGCTGTGATTCACATTATGTTTCACATTTTAGGACACTGTGTGCTTTCCAGCAGTATATCTATTGCTCACTGATGTGTGGTTTATCAACTAAGAGGGCTTACCAAGACTTACATGGTGTAACAGAATATCTTCTCACGATGATGTCGTCAATTGCTATGACCGGGTAGTATCCTCTTAGTCTCACAGCAATAAAAGAAATCTGGAGAAGTAAACAAGGAGATATGAAAGAATGCGGCTCATATGGAATAAATAATCTATGATTTCAGCAATTTCTGTAAGAAATATTACTTGTAATGAAAAGCTGTTTGATATATAGATGGATGGATCGATTAATTGATTGATTGATTGATTGATTGATTGATTAATTGATTGATTTGAGTTTTTTCCACTTTGTGTTCACAAAAGCAAAGAAAACAAACATAATTGTTTCAATCTAATAAAATTCTTGCGTCATTGATTTCCTTGCAACTAATTGACAAATTGCCCTACACGACGTAAGTATGCAGTGAATTAATAAGTGTGCTAGTAGTAGCCACAGTGATAACTAAAACAATTATGAGCATACAATGTACATACTGGGGTTGGATTCGAACCAACGACCTCCTGATCACTGGACAGGCGTATTATCCACTATAGACCACCGAGCTTCCACGAGTTTGTAGCTCCATGGTCTGACAGTCTGCACTGAATGTCGGGCGGAAGCTCAGTGGTTTAATAAATAAACACTTTTGCAACAAAATGTACGGTATTAGACTTTGTCAAAGAGATTAGCGCTGTACGTATAGTAATTGGAGGAGTAGTAAGAAGAGGATAGCTCATGAGACTCTGTAGTCAAGCTCCCATGGAGATTCAGGAACGGTGATCTGTACCCAGACCCAACGAACGGAATAAGAGGTGAGATTCCGCAATTTAGCCATTAACACTTCCCTCATAGGCCCTATTCAATTTCCTTATTATTTTGTTCAAAACCCAACGTTCAAGTATTTAACCAAAAGTCTGCACCATGATAACGAGTCATAGATGAATTTCAGGTCTGAAAAGTTAATGCAAAGTTACCTTCATACAATAATTGTCTCACATCTCCCCCCCCCCCCCCCCCCGGGCCCAGCTCGGGTCTGGGAGGCAAGACTACAGCAAACCTATTGTTTGCAGTGGGTTACGGGACCACAGCGGTTCCTGAATCTCCCAGACACAATGTGTTTGGAAACTTTCAGATGCATTATTTCGCTAATGAATGACCCATTTTCTCTGAAAGATGGTGCAGTGGATTACTGAAATGTGTCTCTTTCACATATCAAAAATAATTTTATGGGCAAAGATACACTTTAAATTATTATCAAAAAAATGTAGGTGCAATGTACAACTTAAAACAGTATTTTCCTACACATGTTCTGCATTCACTGTATTCTACTCTCTTTTTTTGCCTTATATATAAATTATGTTATGGAAACCTGGCATGGGGAAACTGCTGTACAACTAGACTTAATTCTTTATTAATGATACAGAAAAGAGCTATACGGATAATTAACATCGTCACATTTCTGGAACACACTAATGTCTTATTCTTTTCCAGTAGAACACTTAAGGTCCAGGATTTATATCATTTCAATATCGGGTCATTTATGTATCAGTTAAACTCAGGTGGTCTCCCTGATGTGTTTTCTTCGATGTTTGCCAAAAATAATGAAGTTCATTCTTACCTTACTAGACAAAAAAAAAAAAATTCTTTTCATTTTTCTCCTGTACGGACCGTATCTGCTTTAACCCGTTGAGGACGGTTTGATTTTGCTACAACACGCATTTCCCATAGACGCTTGCCCGAGTATACTCCGGACTCGGAACCACTACAGGACCTAAATTTTGGAATGAGTTGGATAGAGAAAAAATCCAATCTCGGTCTCTTAATTCATTTGAGCGTAAACTTGCAATAGTTCTTCTGAATTCATATTCATAGCTATTCTTTAATCCTCCTCGACATTCTATGTTCATACTTGCATTGCTGTCATTATCGATTATGTAACATGTGCCTTGCTCGTGATTTCTGTATTATCTCCTGAACTTCCTTTGTACACATTTGGTATCTCTGCAATGGTACACTGCATCTGACTTGTACCTAGATTGGGTGATCACGCAACTCTCAAGAATTCTTGTGCCGCGGACATTGTTTTCTTTGTTTTTTCTTTTTTCTTTTTTTTGACGTTTATATTTTTCTAATTCACAAATTGTCATTCCTTTAACTGTATACCAAGTAAGAATTAATGTCACATCCGCATCTGGGAATCTACACCTTACAAGCAATGCTTCTTTCTAGATTCCTCATATTTCACATGTTTTATTGTCTTTTAAGCTGTACTTGACAATTCATCCATGCTTTTGTATTGTGATGTTTATGTTTTATGTATTTGTTGAAATGTTGAATATGGAACAATAAAAAAAAAACAATTGCTAAAGACACGTTGTTGATGATATACTGTACGGTAAAAATAGAATGATAGTATGATATCCTTGTAGGCATAATTGTTAAAATGTAACTTACATCAAAATACTGCTACCTATACTTAAACCAGGGGGACCTCTTCAAGTGGAAAAAAAAATATCCCACGACATGCACAAAATTGCACCATCAAACTGTACATTCAAATATATTAACCATACATGAATTTGTTTGTTTGTTTGTTTGTTTTTATTGTTCAATATTCAACATTTCATCAAATAAACCTAAACATAAAAAACTGCTTGAATGAATTACCAAATACAGCATTTAAGACAATTATTAAACATGTGAAATATGAGGAATTCCCATAATATTCTATACAATTGCAGGTGAAGTTTCCAGCCAATATTGCTACAATTCCCGACTTCCTGACCTCACGGAAAGGGTTTGTGCAACACAAAGCGAGAAAAATTCCATTCTCCACGCCAGGTATTTGTAACGTCACTGAATGGACTCACCAAGCCAAAGCAGGCTATGTCATTAATTCATAGATAATGCACACGTTCAAAGGTTTAATTGTTTTCCTTGGTGAGAGGTTTAGTAATATCTAGCCGGGATAAATGTCACACCAACGCAAAGTGAATATAACGCTTTTCCGTGTCATTGAATGATATCTGCTTTAAACATATCAACAGTAACGACAATCTACCATATAAAATCTATAGCTTCATGTCACTCATGCACTTGCCCACCTTCAAAGTTTCGGCCGAAGTCATTGTCAGCATTCGCTTGGCCCAGCTACTAACCGGAGGGCCAAACCCCAAAAACTCGCTTACTTAACGAGTGAGTTCCACTCTCTCTACAAACTAAGTAGACCATGCTTATTTTCAAGTTTTTATTGTAACAAACAACATTCCACTGGTCTACCTCAAAGAATTTGTTGCGAAAGCCTCCAGATCCAAGATGGCGTCCAAGATGGCCGCCATATCTACTGAATTTGTTATTTGAAAGATATAATTTGATAGAAACATCAGATTTCAACAAATGTGATGTCGTATGAAAGAGAATAAAATTTTCTACAAGTTGATACCATTCTTGTGGGTTATTGTGATAACTGGATTGAAATTTTAAGGAAAAAACACTCATTTTTGATATTTTTCTGAAAAAAAAGAAAATCATGAAAATGCTTGATTCAGCATAAATCAGAGAAAGACTGAAGGATTATCTTGAAGCGGTTCAAGAATTTTGTTTGACATGTAATTAATATTTGGAGGAAATAAGGGGTCAGTATCGTTTTCAGTTCAGGAGTTATAATGTCTCAAACTTGAAAACTCACTATGTAAAAATGGTCACTTTAGTTGTGACAAGACCTTGTTGGTCGTAAAAAGAGTCTGCGCGCGCCAAGACTACTACTCGCACCACTAGCACTGGCGCTTGTAGCAGTGCCAGTGATGCGTGTAGTAGTCTTGGCAAACGCAGACTTTTTCTTTGACAAACAAGGGTTTGTGCCTGCAAACTAATTTTTCATACAAAGTGGTACCTTGTAGCTCAGGTGACGCTGATCGCTATTACTTCAAAGTAGATTGTTCTGACGCAGATGAGATGAAGCAAAAAATATCTTTCAAATACAGGTAGAAGCTTGAAACAACCTTGCTATAGAAAGTTTAAAACAAAATTTGGATCAATCACTCAAAAAAATTCAAGATTGCAGGCCATCAAAGCTGACATAGTGTATTGCGCCAAATTAAATGTATTATTTCGATTTTGATACAATTATCTTGTTTGTTTTGCTGTCTATTTATATGGCTTTTATATGTGACCCTGCACCTCAAAACAAACAAAAAGTCGCCAGACATGAATTTTTAGTTAAGACCATATTCTGAAAGAGCAGACTTTAAGCTTTGAAATGATGTATAACTCAAATCAAGTGAACTCTCCTAACCTATCTAAATATTGGAAAGAAAGCACAAACTCAGGAAAAGTGTGAACTGAGAAAAGAGGCTCTGAAGTACAGTGTCTATTCAAGCGCTTAAGCCCCTTTTACACTTTCACGGATTGCTTCACGGATGACCACGGATCGTCATCCGTGGTGTTCCGGCATGCAAAATATCGATTTTCCTCTCTATGCCGGTGTGAACACGATCCCAACTGGGTGTCTACACGGAGAAGTACCGAGGCTACACGGACATGTACGGTGCCTACACGGACAGACAAGGAACGAACGCGGACCACAGCGGAAACGATACGGAGCTAACACGGATATTACGGAAGAGCACGGATGCAACTGCGTCCCTTCTCGGTCTTTACACGGATATCTCCAAAATGTTGACAGATGACATTTACTTTTGCTTTTGATACTTTATCATTCTCGGGCAACATGCCTCTAGAGCTAATAACAAGCACACCAGAAAATCTACAGCAGCCTATACATACGCCTCGGCTTGTCGACATCAGGCAAATCTCTTGTTGCAAAGTCTCATTCACATCATGACATACACAAAACAAAACAAAACAAAACAAAACAAAATAAATCAAAACACCCCCCCCCCCAAAAAAAAAAAACAAAAAAAAACATCAAGGAAATGTGTGTGGGCCACTGAAGCTTCTCAGACGACCATTATGAAAACAGTATGAGGGGTTGCTGTCTGCACTGATGGGGTAAGATGTGAGCAAATTTCATGGACTTTATGAGTTTGTATTGGCAAAATACACGAATTTTTCATCCCGGATGGAGCCGATGCTAATACGGACGTCCCGATGTCTTCACGTATTGTCCCGGAAAGAGTACGGAGGCAACACGGAATAGCCGGTGCCTACAAGGAAGGAATACGGAAGCAACACGGAGTAGACGGCGCCAACAAGGAAGAGTTCGTATCGATTTTTATCCGTGATGTCCGGGATGAAAAATTAAGCAAGCTTAATTTTTTCCGCGGACATCACGGATGATCAAGGATAATGCCGGATGACTTCAAGGTGTCAACACGGTCATGCCGGAAACAGTACGGATGATCCCGGATCGACGATCCGTGTTCATCCGTGATGCGATCCGTGAAAGTGTAAAAGGGGCTTAAATCTTTACCAAACCGTGCTGGCTGTGCGATGAATGGGACATAAAACACGAAGTAAATCACCAGAGTAACAACAATGAAGGGATAATCAGATTAAACTGAACTTAGGCATGCCTCATTAACATATTCTGACCATAATTAATGCCAACTTTCAAAGCAGTAGCACTATCCTTTCAAAAGTTATTAGAGTTGAAAGTGAAGAGTGTGGACAAGGTTTTTCAGAAATGAAAAAGGTATTCTAAAGACACATCTAATCACACTATTCTACCAAAAATGTTTGAGATAAACTGCTATAAAAACACACTTTCCTGCCCGTTTTATGATACCAAATTTTAGCATACTGTAAAAGAAGACCCGCTCTTTCAGAAAATATGAAAAAGTCAAGTTCGGCTAGGTTGACCCATTTCACTTATTTTCAGTCCTCGAGCAAAATCAGTGTGTGCGACTTTATGTTCGTTTTGAGGTGCACGGTCACATATATTCTCAACATTGTAAATGCTATTTCAAACCATCTTAGATTTTTATGGAGACATTTTTCAGAATGCACCATGAATATTTCTCTTAAAAGTAAAAAAAAAGTCAAATTTAAAAATGTTTATGAAAACCATGTACAAATTAACATCTTTCCCATATAATCAATATTTTGAGAAAATTAGAGGTCAGTATTGTATTTGGTTCAGGAGTTATAATGTCTCAAACTTGAAATCCCATTTTACATAATATCATGTATTTACACACATCTGTTCCCAAAGACGTCACAGAGGGTCAAATCCAAGATCGTGCTTACTTTTCGAGTTCCACTCTCTCTATAAACAAGACCATACATGATATTAAACATACTAAACAATGTTCCGTAAGTACACCTCAGTAGATTTGTTGCAAAAAACTCCAAAGTACAGATGCGGTCCAATAGGGCCGTCATTTTTATTGAATTTAACATTTCAAATATAAAATTTGATAGAGACATTGGATTGCAACAAATTTGATGTCATACGAAGGAGAGTAAAATTTCCTAAACGTTGATGCCACTTTAGCTGTGTATTGTGATAAATGGGGGGGGGGGTTGTTTGCTTCTCTCTTTTTTTTTGGGGGGGGGGGAGGAAATCTATATTTGTATATTGTTTTGAAAAAAAGAAGAAATGTAAAAGTGCATGATTTAGTATTTATCAAAGAAGAACTGAAGAATTATTTTGAAACCAGCGATTGAGATTGAGATTTACTGAGATTGAGACATAATTCATGTTTATGGAATTACAGGCAATATAATACACTGTTTACAAGTTAACATCTAAAACTTGAAAAATATATTTATGCATTATAAATTTTGCATACAATGTGTCATTTTGCCAATATGTCATATTTAGTGACAAAAATAGTATCCACACAAAATTCAAGATGGCGGTAATTAATCGAGGTTGTTGTTCAAGGCATTATTTACCATTAGTGCACGTAAAACAAAAACCCAGCTTTAGTTTATCCCTCAAACTAGTACTAAACTGTGAGTTAGGAATAGAACAACTAATATACAAACTTAAATCAGTATAATTAATGCTAAATATTGTTAGATATACTAAATAGATCTGATGAGAATGTTTTTTTTTATATACTAAGCAGTCAACAGTTATCATTATTATGGTTTCTTGAAAAGAAATGGTGATATCTCCGTATGTTTTAGGCTTTATTATATTTTTTTTTTACATGGTAGAATGTTTTGTGATACAACTAACCTGCACATATAAATCGAATGTGATATCTCTCCCAATGGTAAACAATACCTTTAGTGTGTTGTGTCAAAGTTTCTTTTCTTTTTTTTTCGGTAGGTCAGAATGACTGACAAGGGTTTTTGTATTTTTTGCCTAGTTGGTGCATCTGAGCTCCACTTATTCTTTTTTCTTTTTGTGCACCACGAACATACACGTATTCGTGTTTCAATTCTGAGTTGTTATTTCCACATAAAGTGAATCTGAAGATGTATTTATCATTTCCTGAAACTCAGAAGGCCTAACCAATAGGCCTTATGTCGATAGTTATAATGAGCAGGTCTGGTTTAAATTTGACGCGCCATGGAGGCGAGTTCCCATTATGCTACCAATTACCAAGTTAGCGTTGTCTGATGCAATGTCGACCTAACACACCCATACACCAAAGTGTCTTGCTATTGTGGTATTGCGGTGATTTAGCATCTCTTCGGTGTATAGGTTCTATGTGGCTGTGTGTGTCCGGTGCATTTTGTAAGACCCCTCCCTCCCCCCCCCCCAAAAAAAAATATTGTATCCACTAGCTCGCTACAGTCCATGAATGTTAAGCGAAGCTTGCCAACATTCGGCCTTATGTAAGTAGGAAAGCAATGACCTTACTAAATTATGCAGATTGGACCTAATCCGCCACGTCGTTTGACGTTATAATGCCCAAGATTTTGTATTTCTCCTACGACATAGCATGGCGTCAAGTTTCCATTGTTCTTTACATACCTTGTCAAGCTTGAGCATGCATATTTTTGTCTGTTTGTCTTTTTTTTTTAATCTTGCTCTTGAGTGCAATGCACTGATAATTGCCCAACTATCGCTGTGCAACATTGCTTTCATACCCTGGTACTGTTTCACGAGGTTCTTAAGTTCAATACATAATGCATATTTTTCACACGCGCCATAACAGTCACCTGTTGTTTGTGTCGGTTTCATACAGAGTTGACAGCCACTCGCTGTGGAATGTGTTTTTCACACGAGATAAATGCATGTACGTCTTCCGACAAGTTTCCCATAGTCTTTCTCTTTTTCTTGTTAGTTTCTTTTCCTCCTTACCTTCCGTCATTTTTTTTTTCGTTTTCTTCTTCGTCCTTTTCCCTTTTTCTCCTTTTCCTTCTGTATTTCTGTATGGGTAATGTCAGGCTTTGATTTACAAAACACTGCTGATTTCGCTTTTCAAGGATAATTTATGCATATGTATACCGTTCATAAAACGTTTGTATTATTTTATTAGACAAAGTAGGGCAACATACTCGATTTACGTAATCAACTCATTCCCCGGAAGAGATGCACGGCTCGGTGACAGCAACAGTTTAGCTCGGCTCTGTAATTGTATTGTACATGTTATACCTGATAATGATGTCGAGGCGGATATGTTCTTTCATTCCAACAGTTGAGTTTTGTTATTTGCTTCCTTTTCTTTCTTTATTTTCAGCCCAACTTTTTCTATATATATATGTCTTTTGCTTTCAGTTTGGATGCCCACCCAGACACTCGTTATGTTGTCATTTTGTGTTTTTCTTCCTTTTCTGTCTGACTCTTTATGGGCTTCCATTTCTAATTCTATTTTGTCAATGTTTTAAAACATTTTTTCCTCTCTACTTTTTTTTTCTCTGCTGTTACAACTATTTTCGCTGTTGTTGCTTCAGACATTTTCGTTGCTGTCCTGATGCCGATAATTATTACCAATATTTTCACTGATTCTTTCTCTCCTGAGGGGCCCACACTCTACAAGCTTCGTCTTTTCGGTGGGTCCCTCCGTTTTTCGCCTTGTGTACGTTGATATTCAACTTTACTTTAATTTACTTCAGGCATTGTAATGTATCTTTACTGCAAGTATACAAGTACTGTTTTACTCTGTTAAACTCACTTTGATTGTTTGTTTGGTTTCTTTTTTTTGGTACGATTCTTATCACTGAAGAAAGAGTGATGTATGTTATGTAATTTTTTTTTACTGTCGAGAAACGGAATAAACTTGAATTTGAATTTGAATTTGAAAAGTTAAATCTCAACCTATAATTTGATATATATTTTTTTGATCTTCTTATATTGCTGTCTATTATATGTTTCTATACATCCGAACGATATTGTACTATAGTGTAAGCCATATTGAGGGTCTTTTTGGGGTGGGGTGGAGCTCACTCCAGTGTTTTGGTAAGGCCCGATCTTTGATAAAAAAGAAATGCTTCTGTACCAAAGATATGCTTTCTTACTTGTATGTTACTCTGCTGTTGTAGAAACGTGAATGATGATGGTATAATTATGTGTTGTAATCCGTAGATGTCCTTGAAAGCCCTTCTGATCCGAGAAACTCCTCCCCCCCCCCCGAAAAATCCGACAGGGCGGCAATTTCTCAAATTTCCTCTTAAATGTGTTGTGCGAAATTACTTTTCAGTATAATATTCGAATAAAATTGTCCAAATTGATTATACGTGCTGTATATTCACATTTACAAATAAGCATGCTGAAACTGTATATACTGTTATTAGATTTTTCTTACATTGTTTTTAGGCTGATTTCATGTGGGTTATAGTGCCACAATTGATCTGAACTTATGCCATTGGTAGATGCTTTCCCATATTAGATATCAGGATCACTCGAGAGTGAAAATGATCTTTTTCATTCATTTTAGAATGACCTCAGGGATCACTCGAAGAGTGACGAGTGATCCCTAAGGTCACTCTAAAATGAGTGAAAATAAACATTTTCACTCAAAATTCACTCCAATTTCACTCTCAATTCACTGTTTTCTGTTATTCACTCCTTCAAAAGTGAAAACTTCCACTCGATTTTTTTTTTCTTTTTCGGAGTAGAATATCACTGGTTTTAAAAATGTCTCCATAAAAACCTAAGACGGTTTAAAATAGCATTACAATGTTCAAAATATATAAAAACATATAAATAGATTGCACAACAGACAAAATTGCAACAAAATCGAAATGATACATTTAATTTGGCGCAATACACTATGTCAACTTTGATGGCTGTTATCTTGATTTTTTTTGAGTGGTTGATCTAAATTCTGTCTTAAACTATATAACAAGATTGGTGCCAAGTTTCAAGCTTCTACCTCTATTTGAAAAATATTTTTTTGCTTCATCTCATCTGCTTCAGAACAATCTACTTTAAAATAATAGCGATCAGCGTCACCTGAGCTACCACTTGGTATGAAAAGTTAGTTTGCAGGCACAAACCTTTGTTTGTCAAGGAAAAAGTCTGCGTTTGCCAAGACTACTACACGCATCACTGGCACTGCTACAACCACCAGTGCCAGTGGTGCGTGTAGTAGTCTTGGGGCGCGCAGACTCTTTTTACGACCAACAAGGTCTTGTCACAACTAAAGTGGCCATTTTTACATAGTGAGTTTTCAAGTTTGAGACATTAACTCCTGAACCGAAAATGGCACTGACCCCTTATTTTCCCCAAATATCAATTATATGTCAAACAAAATTCTTGAAACGTTTCAAGATAATCATTCAGTCTTTCTCTGATTTATGCTGAATCAAGCATTTTCATGATTTTTCTTTTTTCAGAAAAATATCAAAAAATAAGTGTTTTTTCCTTAAAATCTCAATTCAGTTATCACAATAACCCACAAAAATGGTATCAACTTGTAGAAAATTTTATTCTCTTTCATATGACATCACATTTGTTGAAATCTGATGTTTCTATCGAATTCTATCTTTCAAATAATAAATTCAGTAAATATGGCGGCCATCTTGAACGCCATCTTGGATTTGGAGGCTTTCGCAACAATTTTTTTTTGAGGTAGACCAGTGGAATGTTGTTTGTTACAATAAAAACTTGAAAATAAGCATGGTCTACTTAGTTTGTAGAGAGAGTGGAACTCGACCTCTGTTTTTAGCTTTCGGCCCCCCTGTTATACTGTATGAGTCATGCATTCAACCGCATCGCCACCCCGATTGGTTTGCTGTTCATTCACATTCACCATTGTTAGGAGGGCTTTTCAAACTGGAAAATGCAATGATCCTTGCCTTCTAAAAGTTTATATGCCTTTCCATTCAGTGGTGGTTTCTAAGCTGGGTACTGGTATAGTAGCTTTCTGTGCTACATTTTCTTTTATATAAGAATATCACAATTAGCCTAATTCGAAGAAATCAAACCTCTTCTTCAGTAGCAATGAATGCACTTATGATGTTTGTTTTAGCTATGACACGTAGCCTGCAGTTGCTGTTAGATTGGTCCATCTTACTACATCAGTAAAAACTTCGCCAAATTTTCCAGAATACATCGGAAGTGCTTTTATGAATGTTCTCTTAGCTTTTGTTGCATTCGCCGTTGAGGAATGAGCAAAAGTCTTACATTTTGTCATTCCCATGATTTTAGCATAAACAGCATGTTATAATTTGTGCCTACATGTAATTTTCTTTGAAGTTCCCCCAAATAATATATCGCTCAGAATTTGAATAACAACATGAAAATGCAAAAATTTCTCTCTGCGGGAGGGGGGACATGTCCCTGTGGAGCCGGGAAATGTGCAAACGCCGGGAAATGTGCAAACACCGGGAAATGTGCAAACGTTTCGCCGGGAATTGTGCAAACGCCGGGAAATGTGCAAACCATTTACGTTAGCAATACTGATAAGCTCCATGTCAAAACTGCGCATGAACCTCCACCATTGATATTTTCTTAATAAGATCCTTGACAGATTTTCAACAAAATTGGCAGGTACCACCATTATGGCAATGGGATCTCAATTTGTTTCAGGGGGTGGGGGGACCTCAAAGTCCCAGAACTACGGTTTTATCAAAATTCTTCTTATATTCTATAACCAAGTATAGAGCTTGGTTGGTGCTATAAAGACATTGATGACAGTAGTTGAAGTTTAATGACAAATCCAGGGATGCAGGGCACGAGGCCATGTGTGTGTGTGTGTGTGGGGGGGGGGGGGGGGACTTCAACTCCCCTCCCTAGCCCCCTTTCGGGGAAGAGGGGGGGGGGGAGTTGAAGCTTAAGATTCCTAAATCTCTGGAATTTTTGATCTTCTTCTGAAAAAAAAAATAAAAAGATAGAACTACGTTAATGCTATGCAGACACTATAGTTACTGAAATTTCAGGTTTGATGATGACGGATCCAGGGGCGCCCTGATAGGGGATGTGAGGGGGGGGGGGGGGTAGGAAGATCTTCCACATTTTCTGTATGTTCTTGAAAAATCTTAACGGAATTTCACCTAAGTTGATTTTGATTTGTTAAAATGATCCCCTCCTCCGTCGAAGAGGAGGGGGGGGGGGGAGGGGGAGTTGAAGCCTCAGAGTCCCTAAACTCTGGATATTTTTTTTTTTTATCTCCTGTAGAACCAAAAAAGATAGAACTAAGTTAGTGCTATGAAGATTTGATTATGGCGGATGCAGGGGTGCCCTGATCGGGGGTGGGTCGGGTGAGGGGGAGGAGGGAGATTTTCCAAATTTTCTCCATCTTCTTAAAAAATCTATAACGATTTTTCACCGTCCCAACCCCAAAGGTGGGAGGAGGTGGAGCCCCCCCCCCCCCCCCCATCTCAGCCCCTCGAAAGGGGACGAGACGAGGGGGTGGGGTCGTTCGGGTGGAATTCAGAATTCATATTCATATCACCATAAAATGCAATCTGCCAAGTTTTGTGAAAACCCGTTGTAGATTTTTAAAGAAGATCCTGAAAATGTGGGAAATCCCCCCCCCCCCTGACCTCCATCTTTTCCGGTTTGACAGAAGAAGAAAAAAACAATCCAGAGTTTGGGGACTCTAAGGCTTCAACCCCCCCCCCCCTCCTTGGGGGGGGGGGGGCTCATTTTATCAATTAAGATCATACTACCATAAAATGCAATCTGCCAAGTTTTGTGAAAACCCGTTGTAGATTTTTTAAGAAGATGCTGAAAATGTGGAAAATCCCCTCCCCCCCCCCACCCATCTGGGCACCCCCTGGATTCGTCATCAAACGTGAAATTTCAGTCATTAATGTTTTCATTAGCACTAACTTACCTCGATCTTTTCTGGTTTGACAGAAGAAGAAGAAAAAAATCCAGAGTTTAGGGACTCTAAGGCTTCAACCCCCCTCCCTTTGGCGGGGGGGGGGGGGGGCTCATTTTATCAATTAAGATCATACTACCATAAACATGCTATCTGCCAAGTGTGATGAAAATCCGTTGTAGATTTTTAAAGAAGATGCTGAAAATGAGGAAAATCCCCCCTCTCCCCTCCCCCCCCCCCCCCCATCCCCCGATCTGGGCACCCCTGGAACCGCCATAATCAAATCACTAATTTACCTCTATCTTTTCTGGTTTGACAGAAGAAGATTAAAAAATTCCAGAGATTAGGGATCTGACGCTTCATCTCCCCCCCCTTTTTTTTGGCGGGGGAGGGGGAGGGGTAGGACTCATTTCAACAAATAAAGATCATATCACCGTGAAGATGCTATCTGCCAAGTTTGGTTGTAATCTGTCGTGAGATTTATCGAGAAGATGCTGAAAATGTGGACAATCCCCCTCCTCTGCGTCCCCCCCCCCAAATCAGGGCACCCCTGGATCCGCTCTAATTAAAAATGAAATTTCAGTCATTAATGTCTTCAAAGAACTAACTAAGCTCTGTCTTTTTTCGGTTCGGCAGAAGAAGAGAGAAAAAAACAATCCATAGTTCAGGGACTTTGAGGCTTCAACCCCCTCCTTCGGTGGTGGTGATTGGGGAGGCGGGGGGGGGGGGACTCATTCTAACAAATTACAAACATATCACTGTTAAGATGATATCTGCCAATATCTGGTGAAAATCCGTTATGGGGTTTACAAGAAATTGTTGAAAATGTTTAAAAAAGACAAGTTGTCGCTATAGACAGGTAGTGTTTAAGACATGTGGTAAAGGTAGTAATGATTCATCCGCAGGTTTGATTTAGAGTTTCTCTTCCATCTATACATAATATAGGTGAAATGAACGGTTTGCACATATCCCGGCGGCTTTTGCACATTTTCCGGCAAAATTGAACATTTGCACATTTCCTGGCGTCACGTTTGCACATTTCCCGTTGATTTGCACATTTCCCGCCAAGACGTTTGCACATTTCCCGGCCAGACGTTTGCACATTTCCCGACGTTTGCACATTTCCCGGTGTTTACACATTTCCCGGCTCCACAGCCCCTCCCACACCTTCCCCGAACCCCTCGTTCGCTCCTCTCGCTCCTCCGAATAACCACCCCACTCCCCTTCCCCAAGATCAAATCTTGGCTACGCCACTGCAAGCAATCTCGTGTGGCGCGCTCGGCTTTGGATCTTTGGGTTCTTGCTTACAACTGACAGTGCTATAAACAGCATGAGATCCCAAAAAGGGGCTTCTACAGCAGTTGTTATTTCTGCAGTTTTTTCCCGATGTAATTCACAAGACACATCAAAATAAAATGGGTCTGGTATATCATGTATAATGGTAAATGACTGTCGTTATTATCACAATATGTAATGAAACTGGGTTATTATTTTCTTTTGTTCTAACATATATAATGAGAAAAGATTGGAAAAGCATATCTTGCATGCAAGCAATGATAAACAAATTAAGCTTTCTCTACCGCCATTTGTAACAGTGAAATATCTAAATTTATGGCCCAATAATAAAATCAGATAGAACTTAATATAACGCTTAAAGGGACACAGTCCTCACGAAATTAAAAAAAAAATATGTTGTTGTTGGTACCTCGAATGAACTACTTTCACCAAAAACAAACTTTAAAATCACCAAATAAGCTCGTACATTTTGGTTGAAAAAGTGTGACTCTGCATGGTGAATATGCTAATGAGCAAGTCTTGGCGGAGAGTCATACGTCGTCGATGCACAACTCTTCCCAGCCGTGTTCTGCTCGTATATCCGTACGCTCCCTAGTTTACCCGGATGCATGAAGACGTCGGTGGCTACTCCGACTCGTATTTGACATTGTTTCTACGTTGTGTGTGTGTGTGTGTGTGTGTGTGTGTGTGTGTGTGTGTGTTTGTGTGTGTGTGTATGTATTGTGTATTATATTCGCACGTGTGGACGGTACAACTAGATGATAGATCTACGGTAGATACGCGTACGCACCCCGTACGCGGTTTGCCCTTCGCACTTTTCCAGTCTCAAGCGCAGCTGCAGCCCTACCTGTCGCCGCTCATGCATGTTCTATAGTACGTACAGAGTGTACATATTTGTAGGTAGAAACGATTCTACACAGGCCTGCTAGTACACTACAGGGGCGACCGCATTCAGCGTCGTCTGGTCAGGCTATCTTACATCAGTAGTTTTGCTCGAATCGTGCAAACAATTTCCCAGGAAAATCCTTTTTTTCGTCCCAGACCAACAAAAGTATCGTGAAAGGTGAGCTGTATGGCTGGGAAATATCGGTACAACGATGCCGAACATAAGAAACTTAGGGCCTACAAAATCTCGAAACCGTGTTGTGACCTACCTGTGCGTGGACAATTTGTGAAGCGATGTTTTTACGTGGACCGGCAGGCTGTGGCCCTCGGTTATAAACCGAGAAAACTCCTGAAACCAGATGCAATCCTGACCATTTGCTCACATGAGTTATAAAACAGAAACATCTCGAGCATCGACTTCGAAGAGAACCGAGGGAAAAAAGCGTAGAGAGGTAAGGAAAGTGACTTGCTATGTTTCATTTACCGTGGGGCTGCAGCCGGGGTTGGACTGCAGTACAGTGCCACTGTGCTAGCTGCTGCCAGTGCCGACTGGACATGCACGGCAAAGTGGAGCGAAATCATATCCCTACGACCCCCTGTGTTTACCCTTCCCGGCTCACGTCATATTTTTTTTTCGAGGAAAGGCGATTATCTGACTACTTACAGAAATATTGAGATACAAACAATATTTTCTTTGAAGAATTCGACTCTCTCATGCACAGGTTATCTTCGGTTTGAATGCCAAAATCGACTGGACGGAGTCGAGTGTACTGCAGTGTATGTACATATGTATATATGGTAAGGATTTGCGCGCGAGAGTGGTTTCTACGCTAAGAAGTATGCAACACGGACGGAAGCTAGAAAACGACCGTGCCTATTTGTGACAGTGCACCTCAAAACGAACATAAAGTCGCACACACTGATTTTGCGTGAGGGCTGAAAATAAGTGAAATGGGTCAACCTAGCCGAACTTGACTTTTTCATATTTTCAGAAAAAGCGGGTCTTCTTTTACATTATGCTAAAATTTGGTATCATAAAACGGACAGGAAAGTGTGTTTTTTTAGCAGTTTATCTCCAACATTTTTGTAGAATAGTGTGATTAGGTGTGTCTTTAGAATCCTTTTTTCATTTCTGAAAAACCTTGTCCACACTCTTCACTTTCAACTCTAATAACTTTTGAAAGGATAGTGCTACTGCTTTGAAAGTTGGCATTAATTATGGACAGAGTGTGTTAATGAGGCATGCTTAATTTCAGTTTAATCTAATAATCCCTTCATTGTTGTTACTCTGGCGGTTTACTTCCTGTTTTTTGTCCCATTCATCGCACAACCAGCACGGTTTGGTAAAGATTAAGCGCTTGAATAGACACTGTACTTCAGAGCCTCTTTTCTCAGTTCACACTTTTCCTGAGTTTGCGCTTTCTTTCCAATATTTAGATAGGTTAGGAGAGTCCATTTGATTTGAGTTATACATCATTTTAAAGCTTAAAGTCTGCTCTTTCAGAATATGGTCTTAACTAAAATTTCATGTCTGGCCACTTTTTGTTTGTTTTGAGGTGCAGGGTCACATTTGATGTCAAGTTCATGGTATATTTGGTTTAAAAATACATATAAATTTATGTTTACAATATTAATTTTTCGTAAATTATATATATCTAAGCTTGAAATATTTTGTTTGAAATTATAAAACCACAAACTTTCACATTATATGATAAAATTGCAACTAATCATTTGAACACTTAAATTGGTTTTTAGAGGCACGGCTGTCAAGTTGGTGAGTAGGGCATGCACCACAGAACTCTTACACATAGAAGAATCACACCCATTCACAACCCGCTGAGCTCGGTGTCGCCACCGCGCGCCCCGGATGTGACGCCTCAGTGCACACGCCGCCATGTTGCTTAGCGGAACCTCCGCAGCTCCTCGCGAGTACGGTACGGTCAACTCACTGATCGGGCAGTATGACAGCCGCTCATAGCCCTTGATATTTACTTGAACTTGTAAACTGTCAAACTGGTACTTCTCAATCCAGCGTTGACCACAGATTCATGTACTCATTTATGTTATTTATTTCATACTCTTCCCTGAAAGTTGTCTGTATTGAAACAGGTGTTTTTCCCCTTTTGGATAGATCTACTAGTATTTGACTTCGGAGACGTGATCTGCTTTGGTATAAAATAATCTAAGACGCGCGCCTGTCCTTGTCTGTGTCCTGCCATTTTTCTGATACCCCTCTCAACCCTATGTCTTGCATTTTCCCCCTCCAATGATATTGTAAGAAGATGTGTGTTCGTGCTTTTGATTTTTCTCCCATTAAACAGGTCAAATTAAATTTCCAGTCAGTCCAGTTGTAAAAATCAATGATTTGTGGATATGATCATGTAATACATCTTCCCCATCTGACATATACTCGTTCAACATATTAGAAATTTGGAAGACAACATCACCTTACTTATATATATTCCTGCTGTTATCATTATCATTAGTAGTGTGTAGTACAATGTAGTTATCACTATTGCACATATTGGTATAGGAAGCAATAGGCATAGGCATATATACGCTGTATATCTGTATACATGAAATAAAACAGAAATCGAGTTCATGCTAATCACCGACAATTTATTTCACCACACCAATTTTTGAGCGATTTCCAACAACACTTGAGAAAGAGCGAATCGCTCAAATATTTGTGTGCTGTAAATAAATTGTTGGTGATCAACATGAACTTGGTTCCTGTTTTACTTTCGATATCATGATATTGCTGCACCAACATGTAGACTACCCGGTACTCAATCAATATATATATATATATATATAATTATCTATGTATGTATATATATATATATATATATATATATGTATGTATTCACACACACACACACACACACACACACACATTACAAACATGAACTCCTTTCAAGATTGTCTTCCCACAAAAAAAAACAGGAAGTTAAGTTGGACAGAGTTAATTTTCCTGATTTTTTACAATTTATTTGACATTTATCAAGGTCAAAGTTGATTGCTGAGAATCAACCACAGTACAGTGATATACCATTGGCTTGAAGTACACGTACCATTATCATACCTAATACGGCGGCTATAATCACAGGCAGTACATGCGTCAGGAACATGTTATGCAAATGATAGGCAAGACCACCAGTGTCTCAAATTTGTGACAACTATTGTAATCACAAAAGCAAATGCATACATCTATAATGGACATGCACTAGGGCAACAACATAAAATTCATGAATAATGAACACTGTCTGGCAAGATTATCTAAGGCAATACATCAATATAGTGCACAATTTCACTTGCCCTTGATAGCTTCAAGCGTGATTCAAAAAGAAAATCCTAATGAGTGTAAAAACGCACTATAGTATAGTATGAAAACATATTGTGTTGATCCGCATGCACTATGGCAATATAAATCTACGAATTATGGACACTGAAAAGAACACCAAAGGCATTCCTGGTAACAGTATTAAAGGCAAAACATTTGTAAATGTAAGATTTCACTTGTACTTGTTAGCTCAGCATGATTCAAAATTAAATCCTTAGTAATGAGTTTAACAAAAACTACCCCATACACTGTATAGTATGAAAATATAATTTGGTAACAACATGTAAGCAAAACAAGTATCACAGATATATACAACAAATGTTGTATATCACGAAAGCAAATGCCTGTATAATCAACTATCATGCAATATAGCAACAACATAAAATCCATAAATAATGAACACTGTCGGGCAAGAATATCACATGCATTCTTGGCATAACAAGATCAACTAAAGGCAATACATGAACATCTGTATAATGCAAGATTTCACACACACCCGTTTGCTTCAAACGAAATTCAAAGTGAAATCTAAAGAGTGTGAAAACATACTACAGTACACTGTATATCAAAGTATGTACATGTAGGCAAAACAAGTGTCACAAATATGACAACTACATGTCTTGTATATCATAAAAGCAAATGCATATACAATCACTTAGCATACAATATGGCAGCAAAATAAAACCATGAATAATGGACACTGGCAAGAATATAAAAAAAAATATCAGAGGCAATACTGTATAATCCATGATTTCACTTGCACTTGTTCGCTTCAAGCGCAATTCAAAATGAAATCCTTATGAGTGTGAAAACATACTATGGTATAGTACGAAATGTTAACGTGGCAACAATATGCAGGCAAGACAAGTCTCGCAAATACATGTATGAAAAATATTGCATATTGCGAAAGCAATATGTTTCATGAACATGCATTAAATTGGCAATGTGGCAACAACATAAAAATAAATCCATGAATAATGGACACTGTCTGGCAAGAATATGAAAGGCATTCTTGGCAATGATAACAAAGGCAATACATTCATATACACATGTAGTGCAAAATTGCACTTGCTCTTGTTAGGTTAAGCACCATTTAAAGTGAAATCCTGCAATATAGTTTGAAAGAACAGAAGTGAATGTGATAAAAACCTAAAATGGCAATAGACCTCAAAACGCTTTATCCTGGCAAGGAAAGCGCATTATTTAGAAACAAGACACCAAACAGGTTAGGCATCGCATTCTTCATCAGCGACCAGGATGCGATGTGATGGTAGATTAAAATCCGTTTCTAAAGCAGACATACACAGAAGGGTATATGTCTGCTCCTGGTCGGACGGATTTCAAAACTAAAACTCAAATTTCAAACACCTAACATGCAAAATTAAAATTTGTTCTTCTGCATGTACCCTCATGAGATGTTGTGGAAAGTTGAATAAAGTTGGTATAGCATCTGCCCGCAGCCTTGTTATCTGGCCGGTGTGATCGAAGTACTTCTCTTCAAAGTGGTCAGAACACAAGGTAGAGTATGGTTTGGGAATCCAGTGGTCTCTTCTCATGTTCAAAATCCATCTTTGGCGAAGAGCAACACCCCTTCTTGGAAATCTAGGATTTTTAACACACAGAGAACATATGATACATGTGAAAATTATTACCATATCAGATTTGTATAGACCTCATATTCATAATCATAAAACATGTGTACCTACAATACAACTATGGCAAGCATGATGATGATTGCATGCATGGACATGGTCCATGGAAAGCTCCTGATAATACTAGAGTACACAGTCAGTCTAGACAATCTAGTATCTAAACGAGTGTTGTCACTGACACTGACCCACCACTAGTACTGTACGTGACTCTAGCTAGACAAGAATAAATCTACGTGTAAAGTTTACACCTAAGCTCAAATTTACATAAATAGATAGTAACATGTACAAAGCTGCTTGCCCCAACACACAACGTACAGAGTGTATAGCCCCAGGGCCCAAACTAGGCCTACTTGATCTTTTTTATTTTGCATATTTTGGTAGTTGGTGGTAAACAGATATGTCGACGGCAAACACAAAATCCAGTGTCTGGGACTTCCTTTGCTACTGCGGTCACAAGAAAGCCAACATACGACCGATCCGCCTAATTGTAACGTTACTTGGGAAATTAATTACTTGTTATTCTCATCATGGCTTGGTGTCAAACTTACCTGTTTCCAAATCCTTTTGTCAAGTGATTTGTGCAGTTTACAGCCGCACACTACGGCATTTTAATGCCTCGCTCAGGGTCTCGGAACGTCAGAAAAACACGGTGCAACATGCAGTCACTGTATGTGGATGGCGTCTGCTGGGATTTGCACGCAAAAAAGTTCCGCTAAGCGAAATGGCGGACGTCACGTGACAATGAGTCGAGCGACGGCGACAAAACGGGTGGCGAGTGATTCTTCTATGTGTAAGAGTCACAGAACTTTTACACATAGAAGAATCACACCCATTCACAACCCGCTGAGCTCGGTGTCGCCACCGCGCGCCCCGGATGTGACGCCTCAGTGCACACGCCGCCATGTTGCTTAGCGGTACCTCCGCAGCTCCTCGCGAGTACGGTACGGTCAACTCACTGATCGGACAGTATGACAGCCGCTCATAGCCCTTGATATTTACTTGAACTTGTAAACTGTCAAACTGGTACTTCTCAATCCAGCGTTGACCACAGATTCACGTACTCATTTATGTTATTTATTTCACACTCTTCCCTGAAAGTTGTCTGTATTGAAACAGGTGTTTTTTCCCCTTTCGGATAAATCTATTTGACTTCGGAGACGTGATCTGCTTTGGTATAAAATAATCTAAGACGCGCGCCTGTCCTTGTCTGTGTCCTGCCATTTTTCTGATACCCCTCTCAACCTTGTCTTGCAATTTCCCCCCTCCAGTGATATTGTAAGAAGATGTGTGTTCGTGCTTTTGATTTTTCTCCCATTAAACAGGTCAAATTAAATTTCCAGTCAGTCCAGTTGTAAAAATCAATGATTTGTGGATATGATCATGTAATACATCTTCCCCATCTGACACTCGTTCAACATATTAGAAATTTGGAAGACAACACCACCTTAATTATCTATATTCCTGCTGTTATCATTATCATTAGTAGTGTGTAGTACAATGTAGTTACCACTACATATATTGCACATATTGGTATAGGAAGCAATATGCCTATAGGCATGTATACACTGTATATCTGTATACATGAAATAAAACAGAAATCGAGTTCATGCTAATCACCGACAATTTATTTCACCACACCAATTTTTGAGCGATTTGCAACAACACTTGAGAAAGAGCGAATCGCTCAAATATTTGTGTGCTGTAAATAAATTGTTGGTGATCAACATGAAATTGGTTTCTGTTTTACTTTCGATATCATGATATTGCTGCACCAACATGTAGACTACCTGGTACTCAATCAATATTATATATATATATATATATATATATATATATATATACAATTATCTGTATAATATATATATGAGATTAAAACCTAAAATGGCATTAAAACGCTATATCCTGGCGAGGAAATTAAGCGCATGTTTATATATATATATATATATATATATATATATATATAACGAAGAATAAACCGGTAATGCAATATTTCGCCAATATAGAGTTTATTGAGGAACTCAAATTTTCGGTGGCTTCCATCCACCTTCTTCAGGAGTCTCGACGCGGAATGTCAATGTCAAAACATAAATTGAACATTAAGAGCGCGCACTCATATACACAGAATTGGTTGCTATGAGAGTGCGTACCCTTTACAATGATGTTGCCATGTAGACGCAATGTAGTCAAGGCACCCCACGCATAAGGAGGAGGACATTGACAAGCTTATTACGTAACAATGGTGTTCAATTACTTTGTATTAACACAAGTTATGATATCGACATACTATGTACTCATCAACGTACCATAGGTTACAAAAATAAGTTAAAGAGCGCTCCAGCAATTAAATTGTTTCATGTGATATCGACACATGTAATCATAAGTTACAAAAATAGGTTGAATAGCGCTCAAACAATTAAATTCTTCGTTAAATTGGAGCCAATACGTGAATTCGCAACATATATATATATATATATATATATATATATATAATATTATATATATATATATATAATTATCTATGCATATATATATATATATAATTTTCTATGTATATATATATATATATATATATATATGTATTCACACACTCACACACATTACAAGCATGAACTCCTTTCAAGATTGTCTTCCCACAAAAAACAGAAAGTTAAGTTGGACAGAGTTAATTTTCCTGATTTTTTACAATTTATTTGACATTTATCAAGGTCAAAGTTGATTGCTGAGAATCAACCACAGTACAGTGATATACCATTTGCTTGAAGTACACGTACCATTATCAAACCTAATACGGCGGCTATAATCACAGGCAGTACATGCGTCAGGAACATATTATGCAAATGATAGGCAAGACCACCAGTGTCGCAAATTTGTGACAACTATTGTAATCACAAAATCAAATGCATATACATCTATAATGGACATGCAATAGGGCGACAACATAAAATTCATGAATAATGAACACTGTCTGGCAAGATTATCTAAGGCAATACATCAATATAGTGCACAATTTCACTTGCCCTTGATAGCTTCAAGCGTGATTCAAAAAGAAAATCCTAATGAGTGTAAAAATGCACTATGGTATAGTATGAAAACATATTGTGTTGATCCGCATGCACTATGGCAATATAAATCTACGAATTATGAACACTGAAAAGAACACCAAAGGCATTCCTGGCAACAGTATTAAAGGCAATACATTTGTAAATGTAAGATTTCACTTGTACTTAGCTCAGCATGATTCAAAATTAAATCCTTAGTAATGAGTTTAACAAACACTATCCCATACACTGTGTAGTATGAAAACATAATTTGGTAACAACATGTAAGCAAAAAAAGTATCACAGATATACAACAAATGTTGTATATCACGAAAGCAAATGCCTGTATAATCAACTATCATGCAATATAGCAACAACATAAAATCCATAAACAATGAACACTGTCGGGCAAGAATATCAAATGCATTCTTGGCATAACAATATCAACTAAAGGCAATACATGAACATCTGTATAATGCAAGATTTCACACGCACCCGTTTGCTTCAAACGAAATTCAAAGTGAAATCTAAAGAGTGTGAAAACATACTACACTGTATCTCAAAGTATGTACATGTAGGCAAAACAAGTGTCACAAATAAGACAACTACATGTATTGTATATCATGAAAGCAAATGCATGTACAATCACTTAGCATACAATATGGCAGCAAAATAAAACCATGAATAATGGACACTGGCAAGAATATTAAAAAAAATATCAAAGGCAATACTGTATACAGTAATCCAAGATTTCACTTGCACTCGTTCGCTTCAAGCACAATTCAAAATGAAATCCTTATGAGTGTGAAAACATACTATATGGTATAGTACGAAATGTTAACGTGGCAACAATATGTAGGCAAGACAAGTCTCGCAAATACATGTATGACAAATATTGCATATTGCGAAAGCAATGTCCCGGGGTTACTTTAATACTAGAGTACACAGTCAGTCTAGACAATCTAGTATCTAAACGACTGTAGTGTTGTCACTGACACTGACACTGGCCCACCACTGCACTGGTACTGTGACTCTAACTAGCTAGACAAGAATAAATCTACGTGTAAAGTTTACACCCATAAGCTCAAATTTACATAAATTTACACTTTTTTCATGTACAAAGCTGTTTGCCCCAACACACAACGTATAGAGTGTAATATAGCCCCAGGGCCTAAATTAGGCCTACTTGATCTTTTTTTATTTTGCATAGTAGTTGGTGGTAAACAGATATGTCGACGGCAAACACAAAATCCAGTGTCTGGGACTACCTTTGCTACTGCACTCACAAGAAAGCCAACATACGACCGACCCGCCTAATTAAACGTTACTTGGGGAATTAATTTACTTCTTATTCTCATCATGGCTTGGTGTCAAACTTACCTGTTTCCAAATCCTTTTGTCAAGTGATTTGTGCAGTTTACAGCCGCACAATATGGCATTCTAATGCCTCGCTCAGGGTCTCGGAACGTCAGAAAAACACGGTACAACATGCAGTTACTGTACGTGGATAGCGTCTGCTGGGATTTGCACGCAAAAAAAGTTCCGCTAAGCAAAATGGCGGACGTCACGTGACAATGAGTCTAGCGACGGCGACAAAACGGGTGGCGAGTGATTCTTCTATGTGTAAGAGTTCTGTGGTAAGAGTTCTGTGGCATGCACTACGTAGCATCTTTTTGCCGGCTCTTTCACGATCGCTTGCAGGAATTATTTTTCAAAAATCGCGTACGGAGACAATTTTTGATGTCCAAGCGTATGAATTGGTGAAAGTTTATATTTTTTATTCTTCTTAATTATCAGTACAGTGAAAATCTCAGGACTGCTTCCCTTTAATGTAACGTAAAAGAGCTTAATGTAACGCATGGTTGAGTTTGTGTATCGTGGTCTGTATACATACATAGGAGGCAGTCATAATAGATGGTGTGTATTTTATGAGTGTATATACACCGTGTACGTCTTGGTTGATACACATGTGTGTATCCTTAATTGTAAATGAATGTGTGTGTGTGTGTGTGTGTGTGTGTGTGTGTGTGCGTGTGCGTGTGTTGAGCTTTACAACTTGATGCTGTCATTTCGATGTGTCACTTGCATTTTCCTGAATATAATAGTTATGTAATTATGCCTAACCTGAAAGTAGGAGGAACAAGACAGATCCAGTTTTGATTCCCTAGAAGAAACACCGGTAGCGTTAAGGGTAACGGGTGTATTTCCTTCACAGTCGCTTGTGATGTTCAGGTATCCATTGTAATCTATAGAATATCTGAAGGAGAGTTCCCATCGTCCTGAGTCGAAATTACGTGGTATTGTGGTTTTTGCCGTCAGTTCACTTCCAACAAACCAACAATATAAGTCTGCGCTGACATAACCTGTGACAAATGACATTATAACGATAGTGCTGGTGATGATGGCAAAAAATAAAAAAGGCAATGGGTTAAAGTAACATTATGTCATTTCCTAAGGAAGTTTGTTTGACTCAAGCGCGGATGGTCGGATTTTTACAAAATCTTCAGGATGTGTTCATAATAAAGTTAGAAAGAAGCAATCAAATTTTGGGTAGTGATGTGAAAGGCCAAAGTCACAGGAGTCATACAGGACTTGAAATAAACTTAATCTCATAATAGCCCAACAGTGGACGGTAAGATTTTTAACAAACATTGTCTGTGTAGGTGTTCTACACCACCATGTTATTATTGAAGATACTGCCTAAGAAATGGTGATATTTTAAACATGACTGCTTGGCTGAAGTCTGCTCTCTC
Source organism: Diadema antillarum (assembly GCF_040938485.1). Lineage (NCBI taxonomy): Eukaryota > Metazoa > Echinodermata > Echinoidea > Diadematoida > Diadematidae > Diadema > Diadema antillarum. The sequence goes on from NW_027270895.1 coordinate 3,035,781, forward strand.
GGAATGCACCCCTGTTATCATTATTATAAGTGCAGTTTATCATGGTGACCATGATAAAGATATCATTATTATCTTTACGTCGTTATCATTATGATTTATACTACTAAGCAGTACCAGCCTCCTGGTACCGCAAATCATGATAACGCCCCCATATATATATATATATATATATATATGTGTGTGTGTGTGTGTGTGTGTGTGTGTGTGTGTTTTTAGAAAGTCCATACAGTGTGCCTTAATAAAACATTAATGCAATGCATGCATTTTTTACCATCTTATTGGTTGAATTCAAATATGATAATTTCACGGAGGTTAGAGTGAAGGATAAGGATTATGAAAATGCATGTACAGCCTGTAACTCAATTTTGACAAAAGTGTTGGTTAGCACTATATTGCACCGACCCCTTCATGTTTATATATATATACACGTATATATATATATATATATATATATATATATATGTATATATATGTACATATATCAACCTTCCGATTGTATTTCATATTTTTGCCCTTTTATTCAAGCACCGTTTGTATTCAAGAAGAGTCTATCTGGTTAGTTTGACGCAATGGGTACACAGATGTACCCAGACTTGAAATGAATGCAAACAATTCACATCATTTCGCTTCATACGGAGATATACACTGGCGTTCCATTGTATCAGTTTTCATAATCCTATGATGCATAACGCGCTGTGCCTGTATAATCTACGTACTCCTATGTCCAGGTCAAGTAAGGTGCCCATTATTATTTTCTATAAAATGTTTAATCTTCTATAAAGTTCACTACAATTTCGATTATGATTTCCCTCGGGCGGCTCTCCTTACATATTTTACAGTAGCACTTACAACAATTATCGTTATCAATGCCAATATGATTTTCAGTTCTAATGAAATAATAATTTCTCTTCTTCATCGTTTAATAATTTGAATTTGCTGTACTTACTGGAGTAACCAGACCAACCATCATAACGACTCCAACATCCATCTTCCTCGTCGCCCATCATGCCACACGCGGAAGATTCAAAATCACATGCCCAGTATCCTACCCAGAGAGAACAAGGAAAATAGATGCGTGTTTTTAGCAACAATCTACAACAAAAAGAATGATAAAGTTGCACATGTATAGTACGTAGTAGTATTCGTAGTAGTAGTAGTTGTTGTTCTTGTAGACGTAGTAGTAGTAGTGTTAGTTGATGGTAGTAGAAGTTTGTATTCATTGCTGATAAAATTCACATGATATTCATGACTTGATACTAAAAGAGTAAATTCGGCAGTAGAAGTTATTTTCAATCAATAGGTAGTCAAAGTTGGTAGATGTTCAGGTTTTGTTTAGTCTGGTTTTGTTTGAATTCATATTCTTGATAAAAAAATTTTTCTCCAAATATAATTAAAAAAAATCAATGTAAGTTTATCCAAAAATTGCACATATCGATACAGGAATCGTCTGCTTCTTCCCAACACTGTCCCTGAAACATGTATAGAATCTATATTTTTTGTACATTCTGTTGAAAGAAGTGAAAATTAAACCTTTGAATTGAATTGAATAGAATAGCAACATTGTAATGCATCTTCTGTGATACATAGTGCACCAACAAGCAGTGGCCATGCGGGGGGGGGGGGGATCAAGGGGACCGTCATTATAAGTAGAGCTTTGCGTGATTGAGGTTCTAAATATACTTGCACTATTTTTAGTTGACAATTACATATACATCATGTTTACAATTTTATTCAACATACATTTCCATAGACAGATAGAAAAATGAGAATATCTAGTGGAATGAAAATTTCTTTGTAATGTTTCATCATACATAATTATAGCACATTAACAGGTATTTTTTTTGAAGTACATGGCATAATTTCCTTTTTTGTTATAGTAGGCCAGATTGTCTGTAAATATGTACAGCAGATTAAAGACATCTCTCAGCATTTTGAAGTATCATGGAGTTTAAAAACATGAAGAAAAAGAATCTATCCCACGACAGCTTGGAGAACTTAGATATTACAAGAGTTATCAAAGAAAATCACTATTCAAACAAAGTGCAAACTGACTAGCTTACTTTAGAACACTATTCTCAATGGGGAAGTATGGAGCAAATCTGGTAATTCCTTCTCCAATGAAGTATTTTGTTTGAATATCTTTAAATCATTCTTTTTCACGGATTCATATTTACACAATGTCCAACTTTGACAGTATTCGAGGCCGTTCAAACTACTGTTTATTTTTCCAACTGGAATCATTGCAGTACATTTTAGATAAAAGTCATTACCATCGCTTTTTATTATAAAAAGTATGCATACATTGGAATAATTACATTGCACAAGTCTTTCTGTCCGACCCAAACTCGCATCCATTATTGCACGTCTTTTTCTTTTTCTGTTCTGAGCATGCATTTTGTAGGTCCTACTCTGGGATGGCAGTAGTGGCTAGTACCTACCGATACACTGACTTCTGGGTTAAGATGTACAGCAAAGATCACGCGCTGTACTGAACGTGAAGAATTGTTATGCAAGAGGTCCAATAACCTTACCTTTGGCTGTGTCTTGGTGCAAGAGGGACAGCGTAATAATGAGAAACCACATGTCCATATTTCCACTCAGAAATTTCGAATGCAGACAACTGTTGTCTTGTGGTTTAGTGCAGCTCGGGATTCGTCCACCTAGGGGATTGCTTGAGCCTCTTGTTTTAACGGAAGATGTCGGAACTACAGGTTAAACGATAACGCGAAAGTAACAGCCCACATACGAGAGAAAGAAGGAAGTAAGCGGATGGAAAATAGCAGTTCGCCAGTCACCTCCTTTCTCATAGCCATTTTGTCGTATTAAAGTTGTAAAACCATGCCGGTAGGTTGAAATTTATTAGAGGGGATTTTACGACCTACATGAGATCGACCTTACACAGGAAATCGAGTCCAATTACGAGTTAATCTGATAAGAAAGAATAGAATATTTCGAGTTCAACGGTATAATTTTGATCGAAATCGGATGAAAAATAAGGAAGTTATGACATTTTGAAGTTTCGCTAATTTTGGGGGAAACAGTTCTTGAACAGTCAATAATTATGAATATGCAAATGGAAAAAGTGAGCGTGTCATCCCGTCGAAACTTGCCACATAGGTTGTATACATATGATTTTTGTGAGAATGACATGGTTAGCTCACTCATTAGCATTTTCATATCCACTATATACAAGAACTGTTTTGCAGAAATTAGCAAAATTTCAAAATTTCATAACTTCCCGATTTTTCATCCGATTTCAGTGAATTTTTTTAACAATTGAACTTGTAAGATTTTACTCTTTTATATATCAGACTAATTTATATTTGGACTGTATTTCTCCTTTAAAGAGGGATCGAAGGGACCGAGAGGGGTTGCTGATTGGGGTCCCTCTTAATTTAAGGGAATATGATGAATTTTCAACTCTCTGAAAATCAGGTTTTAGCTATTCTTCGAAAAAGAAACAGTGCATATCATGTATATCCATGTATATCCATGTTAAGGAAGTAGTCTCCATCCAGAAAGCTGACCACAAGACGCCGCAAAAAAAAGAGAAAAAAAATATCTGCATATTCCAGTACTCAGAATAGTACAAAGGGGGGGGGGGGGGGACGCCAATGAATATACATGTACGAGTCATCCCTAAATCCCCCATTCCTCTCGTATACCGTACATAGTTGACTTGATACCAAGCAACTTTAGTAAATGCTCCACAATATTGCCTCTTTCCAAACGTGCATTTTGATTTTAGAAGTAAGAATACTCTAGGTTACACTACAGTGTACAGGCCTGTATTTTTGCGGATGAGTAGGGCGACTTAAAAAAGCGTAAGACCTTGCACAGAAGGCCATGAAATTCAAACAAAAGTAACGCACACACACACGCAAACATTTATACACACAAACACACACACATATTGTTAGTAAACGAAGATGACAACATTATTAATTGTTTAATAACGAATAGGTCTTATGCTCAAGTCTCGAAAATCTGCTCAACACAGAGTTCGGGCAACATTCACACCGATTTAGTCATGTCAAATTGAAAGGCATTACTTCTGAAACCAGCAATCATAGTGAAACCCTGAAATTAAGCGAAAAAATGTTCATGACCACACCTCCCATACGAGGAAGCTTTAGTAATTTTAGAAAAAAAAATATCGCATACACATATTTGATAGAGTATTTGGGAATTCGCCAATTCATCAACGAAAAAGAAAAAGAGTGAACCATATATTTCTTTGCTCCCTCCCATTTTTTTTTCCAATGGGGCGGGGGGGGGGGGGAGGTCAATGTGCCAATTCTGATATTTCGTCATTCCTGAGAACACTTCATACTGAATCACAAAAATTGCCCAGGCGGTCTTGGAGCAATATTATGATTATCACTCCGTAATAAAACTACTAATTTTACTCATTCTTATAAAATGAAAAATGAAATTAATATATAACATTCCAATATTATGGCGGATGGTAAATTATTCGAACAAAAAAAGTATCGAATATCTTTGTATTTACATCAATAGAATTAAAATCCAACATTTATGTGCAGCATATCTCTCTTAAAACGTATCCATAATGTTGGAAGACTTCACAAGCATTATGTTCCAAATGGTTATTTTGTTCACGCCTTGATCCTACCTTACATGTCACATTGAAACATTGTTTGGACAACCTAAAGATGTACTATTTCGCTTTTATATACCATTCAAAGAAAGCCTTGCGTGTATGCACTTACTCAGGTTTTGGATCATTTCGTTCGCAGAATTGAAAAACACTCGAAGTAAATGAAATTATTTGCTTGCAAAATTCACTTCTTTATGTTTCCTTACATCTCGGTTTCTCATCATTTAAGCTGACCAAAATCATACACTCCTATCTTACAAGACAATCAAACAAATTTAATTTACATAGCGATGGGTTGGCTGAAAATATATCAGACACACCCAACCCGATATTTGGAACTCTCTTCGTCGTGATATTCGGAGTATAAAGCCTTTTTATGCATTTATGTAAAGAAAGCTGAAAAACAATGATGCTCTTTGGACGTCCTATAATTTGCAATGTATGTGTCGACTGTAAATACAGTTCTTTCTTGTCAGGGGCGGATCCAGGAATTCCGTAAAGAGGGGGGCGCAGTTTTATATTTCTGGTGCCACTTCCGGCTTTAATCACCTGACAAGGGAAAAGGGGGCCCTTAAGCAGGAATTTACGTGATATAGATTTGTGAAAAAGAAACAAGCATGTTTTGATGAAAGCAGTCAAACCTCGCCTTCTCTTCTCCCCTTTCCTTTAGCATATAATTATTATCTCCTCGCTAATCACTCCTCCTTTTTTGTGTGTATGTGTGTGTAATATATGTGATGTACTGTATATGGCTGCAAGCAAATCAATTAAAGCTCAAGCTCTAGCCATTGTGCATTATTAATTGTGTTTGGCAAAAATTCTGTCACACATTGTAAACACAATGGAGACGAAACTACTATGTAATAATGTAGAGATTATGTTCTTGGGATATACAGGGGTCGAGGTGGAAATGTAAGTATCTCGTTGCACCCGTCTTCCTTGGTATTTTATATTTCTACGGTTTTCCCATACACACTTTGTTGGATTCATCAGGAGAGTGGGGAAAGTGGGACATACAGTATGTCTTTTCCTTCAGCATGTGTGGATTCACCGCGGAACATATCGGGGATCACAGCGGCTGATTAATAGTGATCTTTATTGAGTAGCCTCCTTATAGGGTGCAATATGCTGGAGGTTCGAACACTCTTGAATGTCAATGTATTGGATATAGAAGAAAAATATTCATATCTGTGTGTGTGTGTGTGTGTGTGTGTGTGTTTATCTGTGTGTCTCTCTGCCCCTTTCCAAGCTGATTTGTATGTTTGTTTGTTTGGTTGTTTGTTTGGTTGTTTAGCATTGTAAAGCGCTTCGAAACATGTTGTATTAAGCGCTAAATAAATATTTCATAGTATTATTTCATATTATTTCTAATTTGGGTAAGCATAAATACAACGTCATTTAAGCATCTTCCAGAAGAGAGATTCTGGGGAGTTTAACTTGTGAGATTTTGAGGATCTCAGAACACGAAACACTGATTGGCTGTTTAAACTCTTGTATATCACTATATCGATCATCTCTGTCATTGTGTGTGAAGCGTGTATGTGTATGTGTGTCTATCTGTCTCTTTCTCATTGAGGTAACCATAAATACAGCGTCATTGAAGCATCTTCAAGAGGAGAGATTTTGGGTTAATCTTTAATTCTGAGATTTGGATGAATTATAAAAAAACAATGAAAAATTATATTATGTGATAGTTGCTACTTGACTCCTGTTCAGTCCGCAGTGGCGTAACTACGGGGGTGGGGTGGGGGGGGGGGCATGGGGGGCACGTGCCCCCCCCCCCCCCCCCATCCGCTGGTAAAAATATTTAAAAAAAGAGAAAAAGAAAGGAAAAAGAAAAAGAACAAAAAAACTTTACCGAAATGGTAATTCAAGGGAGAGTAAACTGCTTTTGAAATCGACATGAAAGGGTGATCAAGAAGTTGAAATTGTATTTGGGCTCTAAAAATCCTCTGTATGGATAATAATGTGAAATATTGTTCAAAAAGTCCGGAGCCGACAAAGGAGTGTGATTCAGCGTGATTCCTGGTTGGTATTGTGAATATAAACAGGATGTGCGCAGTGTACTCAGAACATCCGAAAACGGGCAAAAAGAGTCGCTGCAATGTTGCGCAATGTGATGTAGAATGTAAACCTTTGTACCTTAGGCTTCGTTACATCAAAGCTAGATCATTAATTTTGCAGTGTTGCTTTGTACATACTAGTCTATATGAAAATATTAAATGCCTTGCGTTGCCAATAATAAGACTCGACATGGGCTATTTCTTAACTTTTTCCATGTATATAAAACACACACACACACACACACACACACACACAAACACAAACAATTAGGGGATGCTCTAAAGTGCAGGTTTTGGACATCCTTCCCCCGCTTGGTCACTTCGACCCACCCTCGCTCGCTACCATTGGCGGATGGGGGAGGGGGGGGGGGTCACCGGACGCACCCCCCCCCCTTATTTCCAAGGCGAAAGAATATTATAGCCACAAATGGCAGTTTTTGGACTGTAAAATGTCAAAAATTTCAAGCTCGCTCGCTCCGCCCGCTCGCATTTAATCGTTATGCAATTCGCCTGATGTTACTGCCAGAAATTACCAGCAGTGTTGTGCCCGGGGCGTCCCCCCCCCCCCCTTGAATTGTCTAAGCGAAAAAAAAATATAGAGAGAGCTACAAACGGTAGTTTTGGACTGTAAAAATAAATGTCCAAATTTTCAAGCTCGCTCGCTTCGCTCGCTCGCATCTAATCGTTATGCCGTTCACCTGATGTTACTGCCAGTAATTACCAGCAGTTGTGCCCGGGGCGCCTCCCGCCTTAAATTGCCTATTGAAGGGAAAAAACATAGCTACAAACGGCAGTTTTGGGACTGTAAAATGTCAAAATTTTCAAGCTCGCATTAAAACAAAATATATTTAAAAAAAAATAAAAAAAAAAAATATATATATATAGCTACAAACGGTAGTTTTGGACTGTAAAATGTCAAAATTTTCAAGCTCGCTCGCTTCGCTCGCTCGCATCTAATCGTTATGCCGTTCACCTGATGTTACTGCCAGTAATTACCAGCAGTTGTGCCCGGGGCGCCTCCCCCCTTAAATTGCCTAACGGAAAAAACATAGCTACAAACGGCAGTTTTGGGACTGTAAAATGTCAAAATTTTCAAGCTCGCATTAAAACAAAATATATTTTAAAAAAATATTAAAAAAAAAAATATATATATATAGCTACAAACGGTAGTTTTGGACTGTAAAATGTCAAAATTTTCAAGCTCGCTCGCTTCGCTCGCTCGCATCTAATCGTTATGCCGTTCACCTGATGTTACTGCCAGTAATTACCAGCAGTTGTGCCCGGGGCGCCTCCCCCCTTAAATTGCCTAACGGAAAAAACATAGCTACAAACGGCAGTTTTGGGACTGTAAAATGTCAAAATTTTCAAGCTCGCATGTAATCGTTATGCCATTCTCCTGATGTTACTGCCAGTAATTGCCAGCAGTTGTGCCCCTTGCGCTCCCCCCCCCCTTCATTTCCAAAGCGGAAAATATAGCTACAAACGGCAGTTTTTGGACTGTAAAATGTCAAAATTTCCAAGCTCGCTCGCTTTGCTCGCTCGCATCTAATCGTTATGCCGTTCACCTGATGTTGCTGCCTGTAATTACTAGCAGTTGCGCCTGGTGCGCCCCCCCCCACTTTATTTCCAAAGCGAAAAAATATAGCTACAAACGGCAGTTTGGGGGATGTAAAATATCAAAATTTTTAAGCTTGCTCGCTTCGCTCTCTCGCATTTAATCGTTGTGCCATTCTCCTGATGTTGCTGCCAGTAATTACTAGCAGTTGCGCCCGGCGCCCCCCCCCCCCCCTCCCTTTATTTCCAAGCGAAAAAATATAGCTACAAACGGCAGTTTTGGGACTGTAAAATGTGAAAATTTTCAAGCTCGCTCGCTTTGCTCGCTCGCATTTAATTGTTATGCCATTCTAATGATGTGGCTGCCAGTAAATGCCAGCAGTTGCGCCCGGTGCGCCCCCCCTAAATTTCCCAAGCAAAAAAATATAGCTACAAACGGTTGTTCTTGGATTGTAAAATGTCAAAATTTTCGAGCTCGCTCGCTTAGCTCGCTCTCATTTAAGTTTGCAGACTGACAGCGCTCGCACACACGCACACACACACACACGAGCGCACAAGCATACACAACCTAAAAATTACTTTTCCACGAGGTGTTCCCCCCCCCCCCCCCAATGTCTTGACCCACGGTACGCCACTGGTCCGGATCAGTTTATCTCATTTAATTAGGGCAATATGCTGCAGCAAAGCTGTTCTAACAAACAGTTAACATGAATAGTGGAACAATTCATACAACAATACAGTAAAGGCCCTAACTAAATAAAAAAAAACAACAACAACAAACAATACCCACACCCATCGTTTACAGCCCTATCGATGTAAAACGTATAAAGGTGATGTGTGCTATCTGAATCGCCATTATTGGAATACATTTATCCCTTAACCTGTCTCTGTCTGTCTGTCTGTCTCTCCGTCTCCCTCCCCATCCCCCCCCTCTCTCTCTCTCTCTCTTCCCTTCTTTCTTCCTTTTTTTATGCTAGTAATCGGAGAAGATCCCTGCGCGTAATTTTAAAAGAGACTTCCGGATGATTTTCAGATTTTTTACATTTGAACAACTATAAATCAGTTATACTGAGGACAGAGTTTCCGAATTTGTGATGATTGGGATGAAGAATAAGAATATTGTCAAAATTTAGAGCAAATTGCAATGAACATGGATGATGACATGGCAGAGTCACCGTAAGAATGCATGAGTTGGGGCTCAAGGAAGCAGAACAAAAGAAGAAGGCATGCATAGATTATACACAGGTGAACTCGGAAGCAAGCGGTATTGTAATGGATCACACTGCTACATTTCTGAAATATGTGAACCTCCTATGTCATCATCCTTGTTCAGTGTAATTTGTTTAAGGGGTTTTCAAGGTATTGTTTTCCTGCTCAAGAACCACAGTGAATTCCACAAATCTGTACATGGAGTTGTCAATTTATGTACTACATGATGTGAAATTATGAAAATCGCCTGGAATGTCCCTTTAAAAGAGTAGCTAGGTCTCACACCTGTAGATGGCGCTCTACTTCTTTTTTTACGTATTGGTCTTAAGACTAATCATATACAGTACGCTTTACTTCCGGGGATATGTTAACATTATGAACCATTTTTCTTCTATACAATGCTTTAAATTTTATGTTCTTTTGTTGACTCTATTTGTCGAGTAAAATGAGTATTTTGAATTGCTGCACAACTTGAAGCAGCACTTTCTATGTTATGAAACTTGATACTTTAAAAAAAAATTCTATGTTTATTGATAGTGATATATTTTATGGTGACAACGTTTATACAAACAATATTTCATTTGAACAGACATGCCCAATCTAAAATACGAAAAGAAGCTGGGACGCAATTTGTAAAGATCAGTCAAAACCCTTTTGAATCCTTAGACAATTACATATTGATGACGATAATACGGATAAAGTAATGACGATCGCTAACCATTAGGTCAATTAGTGACAGCTATAGCCATTATTGTTATTAGTTGCACAACTGGAACAAAAGTATATAATTAGTATTTTTTCATTAATATCATCATCATTATGATCATCATCACTTTAATTATCAGTTGGCCCATGTTGGCGCTTTCAGAGTCAGAGGAAGGTTTGGACACTCATCTGAATAACTTTCGAAACAATGCATAAAGTGTAGATTATATATCCTATAACCTATATTGAGATCTCCTGGCGTCCTTCCGTATTTTGCTTTTTCTTGTAATAATATATTATGCACTGACAGAGATGTATTGTATGTTTGAGCAACTGGTATAAAAAAAGGTCATGACAAAAATATAGCACATACCCAGTGACATCCAATACCAAAACGTGTTGCAACGTACTTTGCAAAATAAAGATAAATCACACATAACAGTTTGGCATATCGTATATGCATCATATGTACTCAAATTTATTCAACACTGACCATTTCGAGCAAGGAAACATATTTTATATTGTTACATACAAATGAACGAAATGTAAATGAATAGGAGAAACACTACAGTAAATAGTCAAATCGAAAGGAATGTGTTCCTTTAAATTATTTTAGCCGTAGAAAAGATATAACATTATAAAAACAGCAGACTGACAATACATTCAACAAAGCATTTTGAATTGGCATGTATTATTGAAGCATGTTAAGATAATAAAATCCATATGGGCTTTTGTTTCAAATCTACTATACAATATTATAATTTCTGGAGGAAGACTACCCCACATCTCATGAAAAATAAGGAATTCCTTATCGAAAAGATATCTGTGTTGGCATATCTACAACTATCTTGGTATTTTAATTACATGTAACACTATTCAGGCTGAAAGAATAGGAGAACATCTGGGAGCTGGTACGCTCATAACTATCGAAGTTGACAAAAGCTTCCATCTCCACTGTGCTATATAGTTGATGTCTGACAATGATACTAGGTGTTTCAAAAAACATTTCTCACTTTTGATTCTTTATAATTCAAAAACTATATATTAGATTACATTGTCATTGATATGAATGATAGCTGAATAGTGTACAATTTGGTTGAAGGTGGTTTAAATATGAAAGCATTAATCAGTTTCATGAAATCCATGATTAATTTCACAGTTAGGTTCCAGATTTTGCTCTATTTTCAACCCTCTGTACAAAATTTCACTTTGCACAGGGGTCAATGGGTGTGTATGGGAATGTGTGGTTAACTCCCTGACAATGGTCCTGAACAATGGCCAGGGCTTAAATGCTTCATTATTTATTCATGAGAAATTCCACTATCACAACTAGTCTTTATTCAGCCTCTGGCGGTATCTATGTAAAGTCAAACGCCTGCCGATACTGTCGTTGAGTCGTGTCAGTGCTCTCCCTACTTTTGAAAAACGAAATTACAATGATTACCATCTATTCTATCGTAAACATGATGACAGGAAGCAACGAAAATCAATTAGAGTATACACTTGTGTATATGGAGCCTTGAATTAATCTACTGTGAGACAAATCGCCCCAATGATAAATGCTGCTGAACTCTTTTCCAAAAATGATCTCTTTTTATCGAAAAAGCGAAAAATTTGTCATACTATTTAATTAGTAGACAGTTGTACTAAAATGAGGAACTTTAGATGATTTATGCTTATTTATCCCCCAAATTTAGTGATATATGAGTTGAGTTGAGTTTATTAACAACATACATGTGAATATGATAACATGATAACATGAAATTCCACAATGTAAGATACAATAACATGAAATTTACAATAACATGAAATTTTTATGAGAATACAATGATTTTGTACAAGGTTCTTACAGCTTTGCAAGCATATATTTTACATACTTATATCTACCTTACATAAGAATACATGTGTTATGATAGATTTAGTTTCGTTGTGATACATTTATCACTGAAAAGGCAAAGAGAATGAATAAGTATGTAATGTAGACATATATGCATAGACAGAGGATCTGAAAAAAAAAAATAATCGACAAAAAATAATAGAAAAACAGAAGATAATGTTGTTAAAGGGGGAACCGAAAGTTAGCACAAGTGCTAGTCGAGAATGGTCTCCCATTATACATGTATATTTAAGCTGCTTATTGCAAGGTCTACTCTTTTAAAGTAACTGTACTATAGAAGTACATTAAACTGAACACTGAAATTTCTTTTCATCACTAAACTTCTTTTAACAAGTGATTTTTTAGGTTTCTTCGAAATGAAGATCTTGTTCTTTCCTCTTGAACATTTTTGGGCAAACTATTCCAAAACTTTGATCCGACAAAAGATATAGAAAATGTACCATGTGTCGTTTTACATTTCGGGAGTCTAAGCATGGAATGATCTTTGCCTCTGGTCCTGTATGCATGGTTCATTGGCTCATAATATTGCGTTACAGAATGTGGTAAATGTCCCTTATGTAGATCAAATACAAAGGTTGACACTGCAAGCTTATGCTGGTCAAAAACATCTAACACTCCTAGACTGGTGAATAATGGCCTAGAACCTGTTCTTAAGAGGGAAAATGTAATTGCTCTCACGGCCATTTTTTTCGCTAAAGATACACAATTTAAGTGGCTTCTGTAGGTACTTCCTCATACTTCAATTCCATAAAGTTTATGTGATTGTATAAAGAATTTATATAAAAGCATGAGAACATACCTTGGAACAAAATATCTTAACTTGAATATTAAGCCAATTTTGCGCCTCATGCATTTGTTGATACATTTAATCTGATCATTCCACATCAAGGTCTCATCAATTTGGATTCCTACAAAAGATGCTACATTTACTCTTTCTATAACCGTTTCAGAGTCTGTTAAGTGTTAACACACCTTTAACTGCAATTGGTTGTCTTGGTCCTTTAATAATTATATAATTTGTTTTCTTCAAGTTGATAGTTAATTTATTCACAATACACCATTTCTGTATCTCATTCAATTTTCCATTTACATCATTCATATCAATTTCTTTTGTACCTTTGGGAAATGTATGAAAAATGTTTGAATCGTCAGCGAATAGTCTGAACTGAAAATAGTTACATGAGCTAGGTAAGTCATTGATGTATAATAGAAACAGTGTGGGTCCTAGCACTGATCCTTGTGGTACTCCACATGTGATCGTTCTACTACTGGATATTTCATTCTTGTAACACAACACCTGCGATCGGTTTGAGAGGTAATTTTGGAACCACTGCAACACCATGCCTCTTATGCCATAATATTCTAATTTCGCTGAAAGGATGCGATGATTGATTGTGTCAAACGCCTTTTTGAAATCTATAAATAAACCAAGGGTTATTTCACCTTTATCATTTGAATGTATTAATGTATTAACCAAATTGATTAATGATAATTTTGTACTGTATTTCTTACGAAATCCATACTGGTGTCTGTACAAAATTTTAGTGGACTCCAACAAGTCCATTAGACGACCATTGATTAATTTCTCAAAAATTTTTGCAATTACTGGCAGAACCGAAATAGGTCTGTAATTACCTGGGTCATCTTTCGAACCTTTCTTGAACAAAGGCGTCACTTTTGCAATCTTAAGTGCATCTGGGAATTGGCCCATTTCCAATGACAAATATAAGTCAATGGGGAAACAATATATGGTGCTGCGTCCTTGATCAATCTTATTGACAAATTATCATAACCATGAGCCTTTGTAGCATCAAGAGCATATACAATATCCATAATTTCTTCTTCTCTTATAGGTTTCCAAGCCAAAGACTTTGTGTTTCTGGCACCCAAATAATCTTGAAAACAACTGTTAGGAGGCCCATTTGGTATTTGTTCTGCCAAATTTGACCCAACAGTGACAAAGTAGTTATTGAGTTCTTGGGCTATTTCATTTTCAGAAGATACAACTTTATCAATTCCACCTTGATTAATAGTTAACTTTTCTATATCCAAATGCTTATTCTTACCCTTTCTACCAATTAACTCATTAAAAGTATCCCAGGTCTTTGTCATGTTACTTTTATTACGATTAAAAGAATTGCAATAATATAATCTCTTTGCATTTTTAATGACTGTTACCAAAGTGTTTCAATACCTTTTATACTTGTTTCCGTATTTTTCACTAAAATTTGAAGACCTGTAGTTTTTGTATAAAGTTGTGCTTCTTCTTGATGGATTTAAGAATCGCTGATGAGATCCAAGGTTTCTTTGGGCTGTTCTTTTTCTGGGATACACTATATTCTATTGTAGGTGCATGCTTATCACATATTTTCTCAAACATATCATGAAAAACTTTATAAGCTGTGTTTACATTGTCGTATCTAGATACATGTGCCCATTCAGTTTTCCCTAGATCCTCGTGAAATGACTGGGCATTAAATGACTTGTAGGATCGGGCAAATTTCTGCACAAAGACATTCGTAATTTTGTTCCCATTTTCAAAAATTACAAAAATTGGAAAATGATCTGACACATCTGTCTCAATGACACCTGAATGAATTGTATGACTGTACACATTAGTATAAATATGATCAATAATAGACGACGTAGAATCTGTCACCCTTGTGGGTGACGAGATAATCTGTTGCACTCCTGTACTCTCTACCATACTCAGATAATCATATACCTTTTGATTATTCGTTGGAGATATATCTATGTTGAAATCACCAAGAAGTACAATGCCTGTTTTTCCAACATTAAGTTCCTCTAAAACATTAAGCAAGCTATTTCGAAATTGTTCAACATCAGTATTTGGTTTTCTATAAATTATTCCTATCACAGTTTTATCAAAACAATTCTGATATATGAAGCAAAATTTCAAAATGATTGCCAGCTGGAATGAAATGACGTGTTTGCAAGCACATGGAAACATGTGCTTACCTTTTCCATGTGCATACATTTTACCGTTTACCGTGCATGAATTCAGACTAGCAGCGCCCAGGGCAATCCACATGAATTATTGATTAAGCATTTATGTGCCTGGGAGTGCAAGACCGACGCCTAGTCAACAGGTGGTTCAGGCATGTCCATTGTTCAGGGCCATTGTCAGCACACACTCACATACACACCATTGGTTCCTGTGCAAAGTTCAATTTTTGTACAGAGGGTTAAAATTTGACCAAAATCTGAAACCTTACTTCAAAATCAATCTTAGATTTAATGAAACTGATTTATGCTTTCACATTCAAATTACCTTCAACAAAATTGTACACTATTCAGATATTACTCATATCAATGACAGTTTTATCGGATGAATAGTTGTTGAACTATTAATGATCAAAAGTGGAACATGTTTTTTGAAACACTTAGTACATCAATCAGTTAGACAGATGTACATTGTTTTCATTTAGTAGGTAGGACTTTTTTTCTGGTCCAATTTGCGGGTGAGTCAAGCAACTTTCCAGCAGCCTTTATAAAAGGCATTGAAACGCATACACACACATAACATACACATGCAAACACGCACACACAAATACACAGACATACACATACACATTTGGACAGATTAGGTTTCAAACGATATATCATGTTTTATGACGTCGTCTTGACTTTCCTGACTATCTCACTACATTTTCCCTTCTATTGGAGTGTTTTTGTTTTTGTTTTACAGTATATCCAAATTTGAAAAAAAAAGTACAATACGTTTTCAGCATGGATATCTTTCAAAATTATTAAACAATCCAACTAGTATTTCAGGGTATGAAACTATAACTTGTTATCTACATCTTACAGAAAACACCATTCAATTTGGTTGAGAGGTCACAGAGAAAATGTGAATTGATTTAATGCATGTCATGGTTCCATTCTTCAAAATTTAGCACGTGGATGCTCTCAGCATTTTGTAAGGTGTGAGCACGATGGAGAAAACTTGGAGGGAAGGGGTACCTGAAATGCTCTACAAGATCCCAATTTCTCTGTGACCGCTGAAGCGAATCGAATTTGGGTTTTCTGTAAGATGTACATACCAAGTCAAAGTTTTTATTGCAATTGCATTTTTATTGATTCATCATTTTCAAAGTAGAAAGTCCGACTGTATTTTTTTTTTTTTTGGGGGGGGGGAACGGTATATCAACTCTGTATAAAGCTATTGGGGAAAGGATAAACCCATGAAATAGTTTATAGCTAGTAAACCCAAGGAGGTTTTATACATTGTGTTCCAAGTGGCTGTAATTATTCAAACAGTTGTCAGATTTCTATTGATGTACAAAAGAATTCCACAGGTGCCCTTGTGTTTTTGATGATCGATGTTCGACGCCGCTGCGCCGTCTTGCTGACCAATCTGAAGAGTCAATTGAACGTTATCATAATGTTGGCCATATTTTGCTTATTTTTAATTTATCAAATGAAATCAAATTTCACTAAATGATAAAGCATGCAAAACAAAATTTAATCCCGTCCAGAAATTTGTGCAAAAGTGTAAATCAGAGCTGTACCATGTGAAAATGTTTATAAATGAACCATCCTGGAAAGCTGGTTTTATCACTTTTCCGCTTAATTTCCACAAATGAAGCTAATATGGAATAATCTTCAAGTACAATTCTTTATTGACAGATATATCAGATTAGTGCCCGGGTATGCCCAGTCGAGTAATTTTCATCTTTATTTCAGCATTTGTTGCTCAATTTATATTCGCGCATCCTCGTGTATGTACCACCTACCTTTTATAAAAAGGGATAGCGAAAAGTAATTACCATCAGAAAGTCAATATCTTCCTTTGAAAGTGGCTGGTGATTATGCAATGAGACACGAGTCAATTGTCCTCGTATCTGCGCGGCAGATCCTGTTTGGCACATGCTTAAAATATTTTTGAGCGGCGGCTTCGAACATCTAGCAAAGGTAATAAGACGGTTGTGACTCCATTCTCTAGAACCTCCTTGGTAAATCTTTGAATATTGCGTGTGACATTTGTCGCCTGGCGACAATTTGTGCAGAGGGCTGACGGCACAAATTGTCGCCTGCTCTCAAAGCACATTTAGGGAGTAATATCAATCTTGACATAGGCACTGGAATATACCAACACGTAACTTAATAGCTACGTCCATGCAAACAAGCCATGTAAAAAGTCACTCGAGGAAGTGTGTATGTGCGCTCGCACGTTATAATTGAGTGTTCGTTTGTGTGTATGAGTGTCTGTGTATGTATGTGGTGGGGTGCCCGTGAAGAGGAGAGGAGTGGATGGATGGGGTGTGGGTTTGAGGGACGAGTGTAAATGTGTGTGTGTGTGTGTGTGTGTGTGTGTGTGTGGAGTTGGTGGATGATGGATGAGTGTAAGGGAAATGGATGTGGGGGGGGGGAGCTCACGCATGTGTGTACGTGATCAAGGGGTGTCTGTGTGTATGTGTGTGAGTCTATGTGTATGCGTATGATGTTACGAGTTGTAATAGAAACGCGCCTGAAAACTTAACATTGACCCCTGTCTTTGACCTTTCACCTAGAAGTGACCTCCATATTTGGTACAATAGGCGTTTTCACATCAGCCTGATGTTTCGAAATAGCGCGCTATTTTCTGACTTGAGAAATTAACCCGATCACGAAATAGCGCGCTATTTGATAATGTGAATACAAATTAGCGAGATAATTTTATCGCTCTGATCGAGAAAATTTCTCGAGTCCAACTCGGGAAATTTCCGAAATAGCGGGATAATTTGCGAACTAGCGCGCTATTTGATGATATGAACCCGGCGTTCAGACGATCCCCCTCTTCGCGGGGAGCGCGTAGAGAGATTGTATCTTTTTTACGATCGACCGTCCACACGTGTCTTGATATCCCCCGGTGAACGGGGGACAAATCACTGCTAGGCACCGTATGCGCGTACAAAATGGCATTTTGAGCATGCGCACTTAGGAGAAAAACAGCTGCATGTGCTGCGCGCACTGTCCCCCACCAGAATTTGTTGCCGGGCTCGACAAGCTTGCCGGGGGACAGGGGAATGTCCCACCGAGCGTCCACACGATGGGATTGCCGGGGGATGTCCTGGCAAACGGGACATTCCCCTCGCAGCGGGGGATCGTCTGAACGCAGGGACTGTCGCCTCAAGAAATTAGCGCAATGCATCCCATCATGCCTAGCGTGTTTTTGTTGTTGTTGTTGTTGTTGTTTTTTTTGAAAGCGCGCGCTCTACTGGTATGCCCGACACTGTTTGCTACGGAAGCTTAAAAGTGCCAACCAGATGACGAGATAAGAAGACGAGAAGACAGGTTAAATACCGAGAAGCCGAGTTATTGCAACTCGGCAAGTCGACTTGCTTGGATCAAGAAGACAAGATGACAAGTTGTTGAAACTCGGTAAGTCGACTCGTTTGGGACAAGAAGACATGATAACGAGTTGTTGAAACTCGGAAAGTCGACTTGCTTTGGACAAGAAGTCGAGATGACAAGATGTTGAAACTCGGCAAGTCGACTCGTTTGGGACAAGAAGTCAAGATGACAAGTTGTTGAAACTCGGTAAGTCGACTCGTTTGGAACAAGAAGACATGATAACGAGTTGTTGAAACTCGGAAAGTCGACTTGCTTTGGACAAGAAGTCAAGATGACAAGTTGTTGAAACTCGGCAAGTCGACTTGCTTGGGACAAGAAGTCAAGATGACAAGTTGTTGAAACTCGGCAAGTCGACTTGTTAGGGACACGAAGTCAAGATGACAAGTTGTTGAAACTCGGCAAGTCGACTTGCTTGGGACAAGAAGTCAAGATGACAAGTTATTGAAACTCGGCAAGTCGACTCGTTTGGAACAAGAAGACATGATAACGGGTTGTTGAAACTCGGAAAGTCGACTTGCTTGGGACAAGAAGTCAAGATGACAAGTTGTTGAAACTCGGCAAGTCGACTCGTTTGGGACAAGAAGTCAAGATGACAAGTTGTTGAAACTCGGCAAGTCGACTCGTTTGGAACAAGAAGACATGATAACGAGTTGTTGAAACTCGGAAAGTCGACTTGCTTGGGACAAGAAGTCAAGATGACAAGTTGTTGAAACTCGGCAAGTCGACTTGCTTTGGACAAGAAGTCAAGATGACAAGTTGTTGAAACTCGGCAAGTCGACTCGTTAGGGACAAGAAGTCAAGATGACAAGTTGTTGAAACTCGGCAAGTCGACTCGTTAGGGACAAGAAGTCAAGATGACAAGTTATTGAAATTCGGCAAGTCGACTTGCTTGGGACAAGAAGTCAAGATGACAAGTTGTTGAAACTCGGCAAGTCGACTCGTTAGGGACAAGAAGACATGATAACGAGTTGTTGAAACTCGGAAAGTCGACTTGCTTTGGACAAGAAGTCAAGATGACAAGTTGTTGAAACTCGGCAAGTCGACTCGTAAGGGACAAGAAGTCAAGATGACAAGTTGTTGAAACTCGGCAAGTCGACTCGTTAGGGACAAGAAGTCAAGATGACAAGTTATTGAAATTCGGCAAGTCGACTTGCTTGGGACAAGAAGTCAAGATGACAAGTTGTTGAAACTCGGCAAGTCGACTCGTTAGGGACAAGAAGTCAAGATGACAAGTTATTGAAACTCGGCAAGTCGACTTGTTTGGGACACAAAGACATGATAACGAGTTGTTGAAACTCAGCAAGTCGACTCGTTTTGGACAAAAAGACATGAAAATGAGTTGTTGAAACTCGGGAAGTCGACTTGTTTGGGAAAAGAAGACATGATAACGAGTTGTTGAAACTCGGAATGTCGACTTGTTTTGGACGAGAAGACAAAATGCCGAGTTGTCAAAACACGACAAGTCGACTTGTTTTGGAAAAGAAGACAAATTGGTTAGTCAGTGGAACAAAAAAGTCGACTTGTTGCGGACAAAAAGACAAGTCAACGAGTGGTTGGAATATGTTTAGGACAAGAAATCAAGGTGACAAGTTGTTTATCGATATTTGGGGTCTAGGAACACTACTTGCTGGAAAACTACCCCATAATTACTACCCCTTGGATCTGGATAACTACCCCCGGATAACTACCCCCGTATAATTACCCCCGGGATAACTACTTCTGGATAACTATCCCACAGATGACTACCCCCAGATAGCACTATCAAATAAAACATCATCACAACAACAACAACAAAGCAGTGAATTCAAAGACAAATGCAACTTAAACAATCACTGAATATTTCCGATGCCCCACCCTGACCCGATGGTGTTAGCTCATCCAGCAAAACTGGTAATTAAATTTATGTTCTTTCAGAAAAAAAAACTTGTCATTATAGTACCACCCAACGGCAACACATTGCCCTACGATGATCAAAGATATGTTCAGTTTATTTAGAAATGATTTTCCTCACCAAAATCTCAATGCATAAACCTGACCAATGGAGCAAAACACTGGTATTTTTTCCTGAAAATACTGTTTCCGTGACAACACAGTGTCTAACACCGACAAATGACGAAGGTTGCACTACAATCGGGATAACTACTTCCCGCATTAGTACCCCTGGTATAACAACTACAACCCGATAGATACCCTAGGGATTTACCACTGCAATCTTCTACTTTCCCAGCGCAGTTACCCTCCAGGGCAATCGCAGGGCTAGCCCCGAACAACTTACCTCCAGGGCTATTCCCGATAGGGCAACTCATGGGCGTCACCAGGGGGGGGGGGGGGGTGCGCTGGGTGCGAACGCACCCCCTTCAGAACCTAAAAAAAAATTGTTTATCAAAAAAAAAATGCTTCAGTCTGCGAGTGACCTCAACGCCGGACGCTAAATAATTGTTTTTTTTTTTCTTATTCAATTTTCATTTTTATTTTTGCACCAGGGGGAAAAAACAAAAACAAAAAACAAAAACAAAAAACAAAAAAAAAAAACAAACAAAAAAACAAACAAAAAAACCAAAAACAATCGCACCCCGGATCTGGCAGCACTGATGCATTATACATACAGTGTTTACTATCTATCGACCGTACTGTATACGTGATATTTCATTCATTGTGCAACGGATTGTCAATTCAGAAAAAGCAAAAGCTCCATCGCATGGGAGCAAGATACCCCGCCCACCCCCTCCCCCGTTATAGGTCTCCAATCAGTGGCGTAACGGGGGTGGGGGGGGGGGGGGGGGCACGTGCCCCCCCCCCCCAATCCGCTGGTAAAAAAAAAATATCAAAATGGTAATTCAAAGGTTAATAAACTGCTTTTGAAATTGACATGAAAGGGTGAGCAAGAAATCAATTGTTTTCTCTAAGATTTCTTTTAATCATAATTAAAGAGGCATCAATAGTGTGAAACATTGTTCAAAAAGCCCGGAGCCGACAAAAGATTGTGATTCATCGTGATTCCTGGTTGGCTTTCTGAATGATAGGCAGGATGGAGCAGTGTACTCAGAACATCCGAACGGCAAAGAGTCGCTGTAATGTTGCGCAATGTGATGTAGAATTACATCTCTGTACCTTACACTTCGTTATATCAAAGCTAGATCACTGATTGTTGCTTTACATACTATAGTCTATATCAAAATGCCTTGCATTGCCAATAATAAGACTTGACGGGCTATTTTCCAACTTTCCCAACACACACAAACACACACAAACACACACAAACACAAACAATTAGGGGATGCTCTAAGTGCAGATTTTGGACATCCTTCCCCCGCTTGGTCACTTCGACGCCCCCTCGCTGGTCATACCTCCCCCAATCATGAACAATAAACCGACATCCTTGACTACCAGTGGCGCACCGCCCCCCTTAATTTCCAAAGCGAAAACAACATATTTATAGCTAAAAACGGCAGTTTTTGGACTGTAAAATGTCAGAATTTTTACTCTCACTCGCTCCGCTCGCTCGTATCTAATCGCTCTGCTATTCTCCTGATGTTGCTGCCAGTATCAAATTGCCAGCAGTTGCACCCGGTGCGCCCCCTTAATTTCCAAAGCGAAAAGGATAGCTACAAACGGCAGTTTTTAGACTGTAAAATGTCAAAATTTTCAAGCTCGCTCGCATTTTAATCAATTCAATTCAATTCAAACTTTATTTCATTTTTCGAAAAGAACATAAACATTTCACTTCCTTTGGTAACATAGAATACGGTTGCATAATCAAAACAAAGTAAATTGAGAAAACATAATTGTGGAACCTTGGGGTAACAGAAACGTTGTAAGGAAAATTGATTGACTGAAGTGATACAGACGATATAATCGTTATGCCATTCTCCTGATGTTGCTGCCAGTAATTGCCAGCAGTTGCGCCCTGTGCGCCCCCCTTAATTTCCAAAGCGAAGAAATATACCTACAAACGGAAGTTTTTTTGACAGTAAATTGTCAAATTTTTCAAGGTCGCTCGCTCCGCTAGCTCGCATTTAATCGTTATCCCATTCTCCTGATGTTGCTGCCAGTAATTGCTAGCAGTTGCGCCCGGTGCGCCCTGCTTAATTTCCAAAGCGAACAAATACAGCTACAAACGGTAATTTTTTGACTGTAAAATGTCAACATTTTCAAGCTCGCTCGCATTTAATCGCCTTGCCATTCTCCTGATGTTACTGCCAGTTATTGCCAGCAATTGCGCCCGGTGCCCCCTCTTAATTTTCAAAGCGAAAAGATGCGTAGCTAAAAACGGCATTTTTTTCAAACTGTGAAATGCCAACATTTTCGAGCTCGCTCGCTTCTCTCGCTTGCATTTAATCGTTGTGCCGTTCTCCTGACGTTGCTGCCAGTAATTGCCAGCAGTTGCACCCGGTGCGCCCCCCCTTAATTTCGAAAACGAAAAAATATAGATACAAACGGCAGTTTTTTGACGGTGTCAAAATTTTCAAGCTCACTCGTTCTGCTCGCTCGCATTTAATTGTTATGCCATTCTCCTGATGTTACTGCCAGTAATTGCCAGCAGTTGCGCCCTGTGCGCCCCCCTTAATTTTCAAAGCGAAGAAATATAGGTACAAACGGAAGTTTTTGGACTGTAAATTTGTCAAAATTTTCAAGCTCTCCGCTTGCTCGCATTTAATCGTTATGCCATTATCCTCATGCTGATGCCAGTAATTGCCAGCAGTTGCGCCCGGTGCGCCCCCCCCCCCCCCCTTCATTTCCAAAGCGAAAAAATATAGCTACAAACCGCAGTTTGGGATTGTAAAATATCAAAAATTTCAAGCTCGCTCGCTCCGCTCGCTCGCATTTAATTGTTATGCAATTCTCATTTGTTTTTTTTTTTACAAAAAGTCCCTCCGTGGAAGGGGTATCCCCCTCCTACACCCTCTCCCGCTCGGTTGCTTCGCTCCCTTGCCGAGGATCTCACATCGTCACATAATGTATTCCCGTAATAGTCCTTCATATTATTTTCATTTTCACTATGCTCTACGAAACGCGACTTTTACACTCTTGTTCTTACAAAAAGTTCCCACCGTGGGAGGGGGTATCCCCCTCCCACACCCTCCGCACTGAAGGAGCGAAATTGATCATCGTCGAGGATCTCACACCGTCACATAATGTACCCCCGTATAGTAGTCCTTCATAGCGAAAGATTCGTGTATTTTATACAATCACATGTATGTACATATATAGAGTATGTGTAAATGTACATGATGACACAGGATCCAATAAATCAAATAAAAAAAAAAATCTCACAGTTTACATCAGTGGCGGATCTACAGGGGGGTTTAGGGGGTTTAAACCCCCCTCTTGGGCTGCCAAGTAAAAAAAAAAAATAAGAACATACAAACAAACAGCAACTAATTAGTCAATTATTTGAAGACCAAAATCAACAATAAAGGCACTTTTCTTGCGTAAAAGCTGTCAATTTTAAAACTGAATATGCAAAATTTTCGCCCCTAGCGGGGCGAAAATTATAATACACTATCAATATACATTATCATATCTTTATACACTACTATTTACTTTATGAGTAAATTTAGTGTATAGATGGTAGCCTCGCGTCCTCGAGTGTGCCCCGTGGAACATACCTTTAGTAAAGCCTACTTTTTTTCTTTTCTTCTATGCTTTCTTGTAATACAAGAATAATTTTCATTGCTCAAACAATGCGATTACGTTTTAGCTTTTAATGAATACATTTCAGACGAATGGCAAAGTGAGAGTGGCTCGCTCGCTCTGTCCATACTTATAATAGAATGAATAGTTTGCATAATTTATGATCATAGTCCTTCGCGGGGATTTTTTTTTTAACTGTGTTTAGTTCCCTAGGAATTTGATTTAAATGCCCTAGAAACGCGACTTTTATACTCTGTTTTTACAAAAAGTCCCTATGCGTGGGACATGGGAAGAGGTATATCCCCCTCCCACACCCTCCCCCGCTCTGTCGCTTCGCTCTCGCCGCGGATCTCACACCGTCTCATGAAATGATGTTATACCCCCGTATAATCGGTTCGGTGTAAAAATGGCAGGGGTAAAAATGGCAGAGGTAAAAATGGCAGAGGTAAAAATGGCAGAGGTAAAAATGGCAGGGGTAAAAATGGCAGGAGTAAAAATGGCAGGGGTAAAAATGGCAGGGGTAAAAATGGCAGAGGTAAAAATGGCAGAGGTAAAAATGGCAGAGGTAAAAATGGCAGAGGTAAAAATGGCAGGGGTAAAAATGGCAGAGGTAAAAATGGCAGGAGTAAAATTGGCAGGGGTAAAAATGGCAGGGGTAAAAATGGCAGAGGTAAAAATGGCAGAGGTAAAAATGGCAGAGGTAAATATGGCAGGGGTAAAAATGGCATGGGTAAAAAGGGCAGAGGTAAAAATGGCAGAGGTAAAAATGGCAGAGGTAAAAATGGCAGAGGTAAAAACGGCAGAGGTAAAAATGGCAGAGGTAAAAATGGCAGCGGTAAAAATGGCAGAGGTAAATAATTATGTGGTAAAAATGTCAGAGGTAAAGTTGTCAGTGGTCGAAATGTCAGTGGTCAAAATGCTAGAGATAAAAAAATGCCATTGATAAAAATTTAGTCGTTGAAATGCAAGAGGACGAGGTAAAAGTGACAGAGATTTTTTTCCTCCATGTTTCTGACACCTTTCTCGCAATACGCGCTTTTCGTGCCTTCTCCTGAAATAAAGCACGGGGGAGACCGGGGAGAAATGGGACACGGGGAAAAATATGGGACACTCATAACATGCCAGTCAACAATCCAATTATATCAGTAAAAAGATGAGCCTCGGTACACCTGAAAATGGACATATTAACCACTATACAGCTCTACATGTATCTTGTCGGTAAAATATCAAACTTACTTTAGATCTGGTAGGTCCTATACTATGTTAATAAGTATTTTAAAGAGTGTGCAAACTTCTGAAAATAAAATTGCTTGATAACAGACATGCAGCAATGAAAAATTGGTTACAGCTCGTTATTCCGAAGGTTCGTTATTCCGAAGGCTCTTTATTCCTAAGATTCTTCATTCCGAAGGTTCATTGTTCCGAATTTCATTTTCGGATTAACCAATCTTCGGAATAACGAGCCTTCGGAATAACGCCACAAATTTTCGGATTAACGAAGCCTTTTTCATTTTCGGATTAACGAACCTCTGTATAGGTATACGGAATTTGCGTGTTTTGGATTAACGACCCTTCGGAATAACGAACCTTCGGAATAGCAAACCTTCGGAATAACGAACAGCACCCGAAAAATTTGCAGGGATCTTTTATTGTTTCTGTTACCACTGGGAGAAATTTAAAAGGGCAGTGTTACATTTCTCCCCGCGGCACATGTAAAGAGAGTCTTGCAGAGCTTCAGCGATCCCTGTGTAAATTGAATCGCGATCATAATATGGTAGTCAAAGGCGGTGATTTCAATCTACCTGGATTGGATTGGATTGGATTTTCTTACTGTTGTTGTATAACGAGGGAACAACGTCATTTTCGGTGGCTGAATCTACCAATCTTTAGCAACACACCATGTTGATAACATAATGGAATCTGACTTTGGAGCAACAGCTAAGTTTGAAAGGCATCAAACATTTACATTTTTTCGCCTGCGGATTCGTTCAACAATGATTGAAAGAAATCCCATGGCAAACGATCAGTTTTTGCTCTCACTAGAACAGTTTATTGCTAAAGTTCGTCTCCAGTTTTAATAGGCATAAGTTTGTAAAGTGACCACAAAGTGTTCATTAAACTTCGAGATATTTGTTTTTGCGCCATGAGATACTTAAACAATGTAATAAAATATTTTGCAAGAGCTTATTTGTTTTTGCGCCATGTGATACTTGAACAATGTAATAAAATATTTTGCAAGAGCTTACTTATGTCTGCCGATACATTTGCTGTAGTTTGTCTTTTGCGTTTTGTATTTTTACTTCTACATCATGTCGTGAGCAGGCCTTGTGAGATAAATAGGCTCCTACGACACCTGAATGTGAGGAAATAATATTGAACAGGTGAAAAATTAGCGGTTTGCTTCGACTATGTCTCCTTCACTTCTTTACACTAAACAGTTCAAAAAATGAAAAGTAATGACAATATACTAGCCTGGACGTGAGCGGAATTCGTTTGTGTAAGAGTGTGTATGTGAGAGTATGTATATCTGCGTATATGTTTATACCAAAAGATGGTTCGTGTGTGTGTGTGTGTGTGTGTGTGTGTGTGTGTGTGTGTGTGTGTGATAACTTCATTGGGCGAAACAACGTAGGATTATACTGTTTAAGGGCTTTGCAGCATTGTTGGATCCCCCTAATAATGATAAATAATAATAATGATATTAATAATAATAATAATAATAATAATAATAATGAAAATAATAATAACAATAATACTGAATAATAAAAGTAATTTCCCATGGGCCTACTAGGGTCTTAGCTGGTTTATTATTTCTCTGCACACAGACAGATTACGCCACTGCACTTGCATCAAACTCAGAATAATGAGAGTGCTCTAATTTTTTTTTAACATAATTAAATCAATAATTCTTCAAATCTGCAATTTGGATTTGTTAATTCGATAAATACAGTTTGCTCTGACTAGGATATCATTCAAGACCTCTTCGTTAAGTTTATATCTGACGAAATCGCTCTCATTACTTCTGACATTTTACTTCTGCCATATTTACCTCTGCCATTTTTACCTCTGCCATTTTTACCTCTGCCATTTTTACCTCTGCCATTTTTACCTCTGCCATTTTTACCTCTGCCATTTCTACCCCTGCCATTTTTACCCCTGCCATTTTTACCCCTGCCATTTTTACCCCTGCCATTTTTACCCCTGCCATTTTTACCTCTGCCATTTTTACCTCTGCCATTTTTACCTCTGCCATTTTTACCTCTGCCATTTTTACCCCTGCCATTTTTACCCCTGCCATTTTTACCTCTGCCATTTTTACCCCTGCCATTTTTACCTCTGCCATTTTTACCTCTGCCATTTTTACCTCTGCCATTTTTACCTGGCACCGTATAATCATAGTCATTTGCAAATGATTCTATCCACTTTTTAATTTCCTAGAAATTTGCTTTTAAATGCTCTATAAACGCGACTTTTGTACTCCCCCTCCCCCCGCTCGGTCGCTTCGCTCCCTCGCCGAGGATCTCAAACCATCACGTCAATGTGCCCATCCCCGTCGAAATTTTGCCCCCCCCCCAAACCAGACATGTTCCACCGCGCTTGGGGCGCGGGTGGGGCTGCACCACCCCCCCCCCAAAAAAAAAAAAATATATATATACATTGTATATATGTTTGGCAAAAAAGAGAGAGAGAGAGAGAAAATAGAGCATGCATAGTAATTAATATGCTTAAAATTGCAAGCTGGCAATCCTAAAAATTGAAAATCTCCCTACTGTGGGAGGGGGGATACCCCCTCCCACACCCTCCCCCCCCCCCCCCACTCGCTTTGCTCTCACTCACTTTGCAATACCCAGCTCAACCCTTAAACCCCCTCCTTGGAAAAAAGCTAGATCCGCCCCTGTACATTTACTGTCAAAACGCACCCCCCACCCCCCTTTGAAAAAAAAAAGCTGGTGACGGCCCTGCAACTCACCCCCTCCCCCGAAAACATCCCCCGTCCCCGGATAAATACCACCAGGACAATTTTCGCAGGGCAATTACCCACCAGATAAATATCACCCGGTTGATTACTCCCTCTAGGGCTTTCCCACCAATCCTGATAGCCTACAACTATTACCTCTGGATATCAAACTTCTTAACCTCCAGGCCAATTCACACCAGAACAATAATTCCCCATCGGGCATCCCCCGAACCCACGGCCCACGACAACTACTCAGAGGCAGGCAGGGATGAAATGTCATGGAGTACCCCATTAATATGTCTACTTATGGGCCCACATATTTTACCTTTATTTCATAAATTAATGAGTACATTACTGCATCTATTTTGAAAATTCTTATCACCGCCTCCAGATGTGTCTAGGAGAATTTCGATGCTATTTTCTGTTTATACCGTATTTAGAAGTCCGGCAGCCAAAAGCCATTTTTTTTTTTTTTTTTTTTTTTGGCCGAAGTACTTTTTCTGTGATACAGTTTTTTTCTCTGATGATTATTCATCTTTTGGTTCTTTTCAAAGGTATTCAGGTGGTTGTGGAGCTCTCACCCTTGGGCAATTTTGATTATTCAAAATGGCGTCCAACATGGCCGCCACACAGCCCTCAATATAGGAAAATGTATGTAATCATGTGTTGTAAATGCTACTATATCAACGTTTGGATTGGAGCATTTGTCCAAAGGTCCAATAACTTGAACAAGATATTTTTGACATTTTTTGTTGCAGGACAGTTGCCACGGTAAACATTGAATTAGCTTAAAATCCCTAAAATGCACAATATAAATACAAAATGATATGGAATCGGGTTTGTGTGTGTGGTGAGGGACGTGTTGACCAGAATGTTTGGCAGAAATTCGTAGAAACTATTTTACCTAAAGGACCTGAGTAGATGGTTGCCATGGATACTTGCTCTTTGGCTGGTTCCAGACATGATATTTTACATACGAATGTATAGTCCTGGGATGTTTCAAAATGTATAAGTAACCTGTATATATATATATATATATATATATATATATATATATATATATAGGAAGCTTATCAATCTGTAAAAGAAACTGACTACATCGTTGTCTTCCGAATTTGCCTTTTTCTTGGTGTTATACATGTTACCATGAGAGTATCATCTGAAGAGATAATATTGCCTACGATGTCTTGAAGCATCATAAAATTATATACATTAAAGAAAATCCTATGATATCAAGTAGAGGAGATGCAGGAGAGTTCAACCACTTTTTCCATTTTTGGATATGTTTCCTAATCAATTCTTGCTCACAACAAGTGTTTGTTACCAAATTGAAGAACAACTATAAACCTGTCTTGTTATAGCTATTAAAATTTCTTCTACTCTTCTAGGATATTGCCTAATAAAAAAAAAAAGAACTTTCTTTAGAAAAATAAATGTCAACACTCTGCAGAGCAAGGAGAGTTGAGCCGTGAGTTGGGCCACCTTTAGAAGACATGTGCTACTTGTTTGAGAGTTAAACCACGATGTAAAACCATAAAGATTAGATTACAAAATCGGCTTACAAGTAGCCAGTAGCCAGAAATAAATCTTAGCTTAACAAAATCGGTTTTATCCTAAATTCAAGCATAGAAAGATATGAAAAGTTAAGAAGTTCAAACACTCATAAGGCACTTTATTCTTAAACATCCCTTAATATAAGAACCACTCATATCGGGGCTGGCGCTATGTTTTTTAAAAGTGAGGCGGCCCAGTTTATATGCGATACTATAGTCCCTCGAATAATGAAGCAAAGTAAAAATAAGCTACTCATCAGAACTGGAACCTGAATCTTAAAAAACTTACATGACCTAATTTAGAAACCTACATGTACTACAGAAATGAAACAAGAAAAGTAAGTCATAATATGTTTTTTGTTTTTTGTTTTTTGTTTTTTTTTTTTACAGAAAATTATAACAAACACATATTTTCTTTTTGCCTTATACACTTTTATAATATCAACTTCGGTTAAATTAATATGCATGACTCATGAATAAAAACTACAGGTAAGTATAGTGAGATAATTAACAGGAAATCATGAAACAAACTGGATTATTTCATCCTCAAGGACTGTAGTTTATTACGAACAATGTATGTATTGATGTCAATGTCATGAATGTGAAAGTTATTTCATTATAGCCTTCACCTTGTACCACATAATAGGAAGTCTCATTTTTGAAATGTTGTTTTCACATAACACTTAATGAACGATTTTTAAAGGAAATTTATGCAGGCTGTAATATTGCAATGTATGTTCCAATATTTTGACAAAACCATGAAAATATTTCACATTGTATGATTTTATTTTTATATTACAACTTGGAAACAAATGAAAACATGCAAATCCCAGCTAAGAGTCGGTTTATCCATCCAATAAGTATTACACAAAGATGTTAGTCTCTTGCCATCTAATTTTAATAGTGTCAAGCAATTTTGTTGCAATGTGTATGTATGCATGTTATGGGACTGTCCTTGAAAGTGACATTGAGCAGTTACCATGGCAACTAGGACATATCAACTTCATAATTATAACAGAGGGAGGTACTGGATTTCTGTAACCAATATAGGCATATGTGGAGTAAAGACCTGAAATATGGTATTTCACATTTTCACATCATTGCTATACTGCAATTCAATCCTTCGGCATTTATTCACAATTAAATTCAAGTTTAGGTTGCTATGGCAACTATAAATATAAATTAAGGCTAGATTAAAGGTAACTTCATTAAGGCTTTCTTTGTAAGAGGTATGCAGGTAATTGATATTTCGTTGACGTCGCACAAATAACAGGTATTTTTGTGTATTTTGCATACTTTGCTAACTTTTTTGAGGTTTGTTCCAATTATTTGATGGTTACCATGGCAACCAGATTCTGTTCGACTAGAGACATTGTACTAATATTACTGGCCGTTTAGATAAGTGTTCTAATTGAAGTACTAGTGTTTTAGTGACATTTTTCTGACTCTTGTATAGGCTTCATGGCGGCCATTTTGGACGCCACTTTGAATAATTAAAATTCCCCAATGGTGAGAGCTCCACACCCACCTGAATATCATTGTAGAGATCCCAAAGATGAATAATCAACAAAGAAAAAAATATATATATATATCAGAGAAAAAGTACTTAGCCCCCTCGGCTGCCGGACTATAGCATTCATTTCAGTATTGCCCTGCTGCATCATTTTGCAGTAACCACTACATTATAGGTAACACAGAACATTATTTTCATTTAAAATTACCCTTTTCTAAAATTAGACCCCAAACAATCACCTCTCCTCCAATTAATTTGACACAAGAAAATTACCACTCCCATTTAAATTTTCTAACATCGTTTGTTATTTCAGTCGGAAAAAACTCATATTCTGTGAACAGCGAAAAATAACGGGTATCAACGAAGTCTTCGAAATCAGAGTGATTAATTATTCGTTTCTTTGTAATGATCTCGGTATTCCCGAGCCGCTCAGAGCCGATAATACATTAACCATCTGTTGTTGTTTTTTTGTCTTGTCCCTTTGTTTACTTGCTTGTTTGCTTGCTTAGTTTGCGGTCGTGCTGGTCATCCAAGGCTAACGCTCAGAGATCCCCATTTCTGCATTCTGTCTAGGAATGTAATCGTGAAAAGCTTGCTTGCTTCACATATGATAATGATGATTATATGAATAATGATGATATTAATAATGATAATGATAATGATAATAATAATAACGAAATAAATGAATAAATAAATACTAATGATGGTGTCTATACTTGCACAGGGCGCAGGTCTACTTTTTTCGAAGGCGTTTCAAGAAATAAAAATGAATTTAAATACATACATGTTCAAACAAGAAAACACAGAAGAAAAGGACAAGCAACAAACAACCACATAAATATACCAGATAAAGATTGCAATCGTTCCGAACATTACATATTGCAGTTATAGTCCTCATTGTGAGGGGAACAGACACGTTTTAAGTTTGGATTTCAACATTTTATAGATGACAGTAATAGAGTAGGTATATACGGGGAAAAGGGTATGAACCGAATGATGTACTAATAAGTTTTTGTGACATCTTTTTTTTTGGAATATTACACAATAGCGAATTCGAAAAACCCAACCGAGAAGAAGGCAAAGAATGATTAAGCATAGCAGCCATGGGCGTAAATTCCCCCTGTAATGGAGGCGGGGGGGGGGGGGGGGGGGATGGTTTGTACATAATTTTATTACATAAAAGAAATGTTACCATTTTATTGAATTTATTTGGGCACTATTCGGGGCCGCGCCACATTTTTGAAAGGTTGGGGGGGGGGGGGGGGGTCAAAATGACCTTTCAGTGAAGAAGAAAGGAAATCAAAAGACAAGAGAAACAACAACAAAAAAGTCTTCATACTGACAAGCAAAAACAAACAAACAAAAACAAGAACAAAAAAACTACATATTTTTGCTGCCACTTCCCTCCCACTTTATAATTCATGCAAAAGAATGGGACATACGCTCCCTGTAAAGTGTGTGTGTGTGTGTGTGTCGGGGGGGTGGGGGGGTCACCAAGCTTTTCCCCCTCCAAAAAAACAAACAAAGAAAAAACAAAAAACAAAAGGGTGCGCCGGTCAGGTTATTGGCTTGTAACCGTGGTAATAGTGACTATCGCCGATCATCCACCCCCCCCCCCCCCGGAAGGATTTATGCCGTTGATATCAGCTGCAGATTTTGATCCAACAACAACAACATCAAAAAAGAGGAATCGTATATTTGAAACTTAAATAACCCAACTGATATCTAACATTCCGCTGAACTTGAGCTATATGACTTCGATATGAGATTTCGTGATCGACTATCACACATAAGTTACGGGCTGTTTTTGATGAAGTATACAGGTGCTAGAGACAGGACCGATATGGACATAACATCATTAATGATCGAATTTACTTAACATATGCAGGGTGGTCCACGAGGGGTTTCAGCATGTCGCTGCAACATGCTAAAATTCTTGTGCAACATCCTAAAAAGCCAGCAACATGCTATGCAACATCCTCAAGAATTTGCAACAAGCTCAAAGTAAAAGTATTCAAAAATGTGCAAAACATGTGCATAACATAAGAAACATCAAACTACTAGGTACTTTAGATATTTGTGTGCAAAACATGAGAGAGAACATTGAATGTAAGCAGCACAAAGAGAGATAAGCAGCAAAATATTGCTTACTATGTACTCATCGTGTGCGCCCCGCGCATATTCAATTTCTGCAATATTCTCAGATTGTGAGCTTGCAACATGCTAAAATTTCAAGTTGTGGACCACCCTGCATATAATTCTGAAAACCAATAACTGAACATTTATCATCATTCAGGTAAAGGCCACATAAAAGAAGGCTTCATGTGTTAAAGATGTAATGATATACTATAGTACATGAATGTCTTATATCGGAGAACGTGGATACAGCTTCTAACGTCTTTCACGTTGAGTGAGATATTCAACCAGGATGTAAAGGCCCTGAAGTTATCCAGGGGATTTCTTTTTCTGAAGGGGGGGGGGGGGGGGGGAGAGGGGGGTATTCCGGGTGGTAGTTATGGTAGTTATCCGGGGGGTAATTATCCGGGGTAGTTATCGGGGGGGGGGGGTAGTTATCCGGGAAGTAGTTATCCAGGGGGTAGTTATCCAGGGGTAGTAATCCGGGGTAGTTGTCCAGGGGTAGCTGTCCGGGGGTAGTTATCTGGTGGTAGTTATCCGGGGGGTAGTTATCCAAGAGGTAGATATCTGCGGGGGTAGTTATCTGGGGGTAGTTATCCTAGGGGAAGTTATCCAAGGGTAGTCATCCTGGGGGTGGTTATCCATGGGGTAGTTGTCCTAAGGGGGAATCCAGGGATGCCAAGTTCGAAAAATTTTTATGAGTGAGATTTTCACGACTCAACGTCTCGGCGCGCGCATGTGCTCGCGAGCAAGGGTGTGGGAGGGGTTAGTACGGAGCTTTTTAAATTTTTAGCTCTTAATGGTGCGATCAGGAGCAACTTAAGTGACTATTTTTTACTTATTTTGAAAGACAAAAGGGAAATGTACCTTCAGTTGCAACTATCACTTTAATCCTTTGAGCTATATGCTCATTGTTAATAGGCCCAAGTTGCAGATTTCACCCAATGCGTGAGAAAAATGGGTGCCATGCGTGAGATCGCGAGACGGACCCTAAATGCTTGAGTCTCACGCAGAATGCGTGAGACTTGGTAGCTCTGGGGAATCGCCCAGAGGGGTGATTGCCCTAGGAGGATAGTTGTCCAGGGGGTAGTTGTCCTAGGGGGTAGTTGTCCTAGAGGGTAATTGCCCTGGAGGGTAATTGCCCTATGGGGTTAGTTGTCCGGCAGGTAGTTGCCCTAGGGGGGAATTGTCCTGAGGGATAATTATCCAAGTGGCAGTTATCCGGATGGTAGTTTTCCAGGGGGTAGTGTTCCTAGACCCCAAATGTCGAAAAACAACTTGTCACCTTGATTTCTTGTCCTAAACAAATTCTAACCACTCGTTGACTTGTCTTTTTGTCCGCAACAAGTCGACTTTTCTGTTCCACTAACTAACCAATTTGTCTTCTTTTCCAAAACAAGTCGACTTGTCGTGTTTTGACAACTCGGCATTTTGTCTTCTTGTCCAAAACAAGTCGACTTGTCGAGTTTCAACAACTCGTTTTCATGTCTTCTTGTCCAAAACAAGTCGACTTGCCGAGTTTCAACAACTTGTCATTTGACGTCTTGTCCCAAGCAAGTCGACATTCCGAGTTTCAACAACTCGTTATCATGTCTTCTTCAAACAAGTCGACTTCCCGAGTTTCAACAACTCATTTTCATGTCTTTTTGTCCAAAACGAGTCGACTTGCTGAGTTTCAACAACTCGTTATCATGTCTTTGTGTCCCAAACAAGTCGACTTGCCGAGTTTCAATAACTTGTCATCTTGACTTCTTGTCCCAAGCAAGTCAATTTGTCGAGTTTCAACAACTCGTTATCATATCTTCTTGGCACAAACAAGTCGACTTGCCGAGTTTCAACAACTTGTCATCTTGACTTCTTGTCCCTAACGAGTCGACTTGCCGAGTTTCAACAACTTGTCATCTTGACTTCTTGTCCCAAGCAAGTCGACTTTCCGAGTTTCAACAACTCGTTATCATGTCTTCTCGTTCCAAACGAGTCGACTTGCCGAGTTTCAACAACTTGTCATCTTGACTTCTTGTCCAAAGCAAGTCGACTTTCCGAGTTTCAACAACTCGTTATCATGTCTTCTTGTCCCAAACGAGTCGACTTGCCGAGTTTCAATAACTTGTCATCTTGACTTCTTGTCCCAAGCAAGTCGACTTGCCGAGTTTCAACAACTTGTCATCTTGACTTCTTGTCCCTAACGAGTCGACTTTCCGAGTTTCAACAACTTGTCATCTTGACTTCTTGTCCCAAGCAAGTCGACTTGCCGAGTTTCAACAACTTGTCATCTTGACTTCTTGTCCCAAACGAGTCGACTTGCCGAGTTTCAACAACTTGTCATCTTGACTTCTTGTCCCTAACGAGTCGACTTGCCGAGTTTCAACAACTTGTCATCTTGACTTCTTGTCCCAAGCAAGTCGACTTGCCGAGTTTCAACAACTTGTCATCTTGACTTCTTGTCCAAAGCAAGTCGACTTTCCGAGTTTCAACAACTCGTTATCATGTCTTCTTGTTCCAAACGAGTCGACTTGCCGAGTTTCAACAACTTGTCATCTTGACTTCTTATCCCAAACGAGTCGACTTGCCGAGTTTCAACAACTTGTCATCTTGACTTCTTGTCCCAAACGAGTCGACTTGCCGAGTTTCAACATCTTGTCATCTCGACTTCTTGTCCAAAGCAAGTCGACTTTCCGAGTTTCAACAACTCGTTATCATGTATTCTTGTCCCAAACGAGTCGACTTACCGAGTTTCAACAACTTGTCATCTTGTCTTCTTGATCCAAGCAAGTCGACTTGCCGAGTTGCAATAACTCGGCTTCTCGGTATTTAACCTGTCTTCTCGTCTTCTTATCTCGTCATCTGGTTGGCACTTTTAAGCTTCCGTAGTTTGCGCATGCTCAGCTGTCGAATTAGCTCGAAAAAAATTCGGGCTAATTCTCTTCGGGCTGATGTGAATAGGAAATGAAATAGTGATCGCGAAAAATTTCTCGAGCTTGGATTTTTATCGGGCTGATGTGAAAACGTCTAATGTGAAACTTTGTATAACCGCCCTTCCCTCCAAGATTGATTGAATTGAAGCTCTGGGTACAGAGTTATTCAAGTCTTTGTAGCGTTACGGAAAGACGATCGACGGACGGACGGACGACGGACAGAAAGACGTCGCAAGTGATCCCTTACTCTCCCCTCACCACCGGTGGGCTCGAAAACAACACAAACACAAAGACGCACACACATACCTACACGCATGCATACACGCATACATACGCACATACACATGCTTATATACATACATCCATCCATGCATACATACACACATGATGGCGCTCCACTTCTCTACACGCTTTACACATTGATGTCTCTTTCTCACCCACGCACAGAACTCTAATTCAGGTTATTGGGGGAAAAAGTGAAGAGTTTGTTTGCAAAAACCGATAAGTCCATATTTGCCAAATGGAGATATTTGCGATTAAAGGTCAAGAAAAATAAAGAGAATAATAAGAACATTGTTGCTTATTTTGACCATAACTTCAAAATGTACCTTTATATGTAGTGACTAATATATCATTTAAAAGGTATTATTTTGTACTTTATGACAGAGACTGTACTTCAAAATCTTCAAAAATGGACTTATCGGTTTTTGCGAACAAACTCTTCAAGTGCTAAGTTATAAGACGTATCTTTATTGTGATTCACATTGCATGCATTTTACTTGATGTACAAAGTCGTTACACTACATTCGCTTAAATGTTTTTATGCAAAGCATAATTATTTAAACATTTAAATTATGTATCCATCTATATATTACATACTCAAATGTTGTTGTGCAATATTTCAAATATGTCATGTAATTAGATCTTAGATAATTAAATCAGTGCACATCTTATATGCTTTTTGAAAAAGACGTAAGATTTATGAAAAATGTGCAATAAAGAGGCACACATAGTACTCGTAAAACCATGTTGGATATTCAGTTTTTTTACATGACTTAAAATCTGTCATCTGTCGACAGTGTCATGGGCATTGTCGTATGTAGTATCAAAGTTGGCACATGATTGGTAAGGCCTACAGTGACTCACCATGAGCTACCTTCGTTTGAATTATGGCGTCCTCGTATAAAATGTGTACGTCTCCTGCTCCGAGTTCATTATCCCCAAGTAGCTCAGGACGCGAAACCCTTCGTTTTTGACACAACCACATATGCACAGGAAATGGGATGATAATTACTCAACCTACACAACTCTCACAGTGGTATCTGCGCATAATAATACCTGTATCTTTAGAAGCTATATTTTCGTCGATGCGCCACACAATTATTTAAGCCCCTCCCCTCATTTGTATGAAACACAATTTCCTCTGAGGTTTTATAAACTTATGTATTTCTTCATGCGAATATATTGCTACTGTAATCATTACTTAATTTAAAGTAAAAAAGTCACATCAATAAATCTGCGTAACAATGTTATCTTGATGAATTAAACAATGACATTTAAAATTTCATATAGTCATCATTGTCATATTGTCATCATTTGCTATCTTATCCCTGTGCACTTACATCATTCTTTTCGTGAATGTGATTTCGCTCTCATACAACACAGTCAAAACATTGGACATGGAGTGGTGTTTTCACTGTTTGCTGCTTCAAGGATACCATAGGCAGCCATCTACCTCTGCAACGTTTTCCTTTTCTAACTTCAGGCTCAGATCACTCGTTATGATTCTCTGTCTTATTTCCTCATCCATAATGATACTCACTCCAGTGTCATCCTTCTCAACTGATATTGTATAGATCAAGGAAGTATTGGGGTGTGAAATTTGACCCTTTTTTTTTTTTTTGGAATAGCTGCCTTTACACTGAATGCATGGGATTTGACTGTGTGTGAAGTGAATTTCATTGTAGTCCTTACCGGGAGTTTGGAAAACTGTAAATGATATGAAAGTTAGAAACGCTAAACTGGAAACCGGTAGACGCAGTGTGTGCAAATTCATCATGTTAGAAACTCTTCTACGCTATTTCTTCTCATGGAATCTGCGTAGACATGCAAAATATAGTAATTTCATCTCTTAATGATATTTTGAAGAGCCAGAAGAAGGCCTAATGAAGAAAGATCGAATGAAACATTTTGGTTATTTCCTATGCACTGTTTTGTCTATGGGAAAACTGCTATGCAACCGTTATATGGGCTTCCGGAAAATATTAATAAGTTGCAAGACATCTGTTGCACAAATTTCGTTGTATGCATTGATATGAATATTAACATTAATGAAGCGCAAAAAAAGGTGCATTACTGCATTACAACACCACATAACTACAGACTCGCCTTAATTTGTTGTTTACAGTGTGACGAATGGGAAACAAGATTACAAGTATAAAATACAATCATTTTGGGGTGTAATATGTTAAATGAGTCAGTCACTTGTCAGTAGTGACTATACCTTTACTGTTGCCTGCGAAGCTGAAACCGATCATTCAGTTAAAAAAAAGTGTCATGTCGTCAAAGGAAATAGGGTCTCAACGAAAATAGAAACTGATATTCGATGCACTGAAATAATAACTACGTACCCGTAATCATGATGTCAGATATTTCATACAATCCTGCACAGAGGGAAATTCCCAGCAAGAACATGAACAAATTAGCCAGCCTTATAATCAACTTTGAATTTAAGTTTAATTGAACGCAGGACATTAAAAAACAGTGAATATACATGATACACAAATAAACCGAATGTAGACAATTAGGAGAAAATATAAGAATGCATAATTATGCAAGCAGGAAGAAATGAATTTCTCATAGTGAGTTCGCCCGTATACAAACTAAGGACCAGCAAAGTGTGATACAGCAACATTCAATACGGATCATATAAGCCTATATGTAAACACTTTGATATAGACTGAATTCGTCTAAAGATAATCATACTATAGATGATACAATTGTTTATACCTGCGCCTAAAACTATTGAGGAACTTATATATATATATATATATATATATATATATATATATATATATATCGTGGCACAAACTTCTACATATCCCAGGACCTTCAATAAATCTGATGCGTCACTACGAAAGCCATGTAATGTAGCATAATCTTCTCGATTTTTTTTTTTTTTTTTGGGGGGGGGGGGTAGATATGAATTTGCCATATATGCCAAGTTCCAAATCGATATACAGTAGCTGGAAACCTACTTTATCGCAAGGAAAAGGTAATACTGTTTAAAAGCTGTGAAGGTTATTCTTTTGTTTAATTTAATTAAATTTTATTTCGTTTTAATCTATTTCATTTCATTTTATTTCAATTTTATTCTATTTCATTTTATTCTATTTTATATTATTCTATTTCGTTTTATTTTATTCCATTACATTCTATTTCATTCTATTTCATCTTATTTCATTCTTATGTGCATTTCTGGATTTTAATGATGAGACACGCACCAAATAATAACCAGATCTTTTTTTTTCACAATTTACGTGACATATTACAATGCAAATCCAATCATTCTTGACAACACTCAATGACAGTATTAAATAATAATACGACATCAGATCCATTTTTGCTTAAGTTTACAATACAACATGCGAAAATATCCATTCAATTCGGGATCCTATACAGCAACAACAACAACAACAAAAACACCACCCCCCCAAAAAAAATAAATAAACAAACAAACAAACGAATGACAGACCTGCCACAACTGAATAGGGGGAAAAGGGGGGGGGGATACAAGAAGCAAAGAATTAATTAGACTATGTGCCCAGCCATCTGTCTCTCCATCGAGCCGGGGAGGTGCCCATGGTGATGGTGTACATGTGTACTCGGCATTGCAATCGTTGGGGTAAGAAAATAAGCTAAGTCACTCCATCAGTATAAATGAGGATAATAAACGCCATGTAAAAAAAAAAAAAGAAAGAAAGTAAAGGTTATATTACCAAAGTCGGCTTTACGGCCATGTCCTTCATCTTCATTAATTTTCCTCCGACTTTATACACGTTTGTACGTGTAACGTGATGACTCGCCGCAAATAAGAAATTCCTTTTTTTTTTCATCTTTTTTGATGACTGACATGTCTTAAGGCATTGATCATTGATTACTTGCAGTATCTTAAAGTACCGTGTTGACTAAAGAGCCAATGTTTAGTCTAGAATTATTGTAGGTAAGTCTAGAAGTTGTTCCTTTCAGTAGGTGTGATTACAGAAAGCTTTACAATTATGAAATTTGCTACAGTCCTTTACCTTAACCTTTCAGTAGGTGTGATTACAGAAAGCTTTACAATTATGAAATTTGCTACAGTCCTTTACCTTAAATGAATCAATTTTATGTAAGAATCAATGTGTAGGCATGAAAATATGAACGAGTAATGAAAGGACTCGCTTTCCTTCAAAGTTTATGCACCCCATCGGACACCTCCTAGTCTTACTAGCATTTGCCATAGTAGTTTGTAATGATTATGATAAGGAGGTATTGAAGTATAACTAAGAAAAAAAAAATAGATGATTTTCATCAGAAAAATGATTCTCAACAATTAATGTTTGGAATATATACAGGATGAAAATCACCATCGCTTAAATGCAAAGGGTTCTAACAAAGGAATTTATAACATATAATACCTAGGTGTTCATCCAATATTGATTGTAATTCATTAAGTCCAAAATAAATTTGATTTGCCGCTTGTTCAAATGTAAGGTTATCCTACAGTAATTGCATGTTGCTAAATTCTATATTGTTCTTTGTTGATACATTAGAACTATATTATAGCTTTTGAAATAAACAACAGGGCATAGGTGCATTTGAACAATCTGCTCATAATGTTTCCGTTGCAAAATGTACAAAACATACATCTTCTTTTTTGTATTGTCAATGCAAGTGCTTCCACTGAAATATAAGGGAATCGCAGCCGTAAGCGTTTCCGCACCCAGTCACGTGTGTACCGGTATCATATTCTGCGTACTTGATAATTAAAGCGTAACTTCTCACCATTTTCAAGGCACTTTTCTAAAACTGCATGCAGGTTATAATAAATGAAAAAAAAAAACACTCTAGCAAGACCCAACAACTGTCATTGAGCTAGGGCTTGCAGCAAGATTATGTAATGAAACATCGAAACGGCTCCGTGACATTTGCTCGTGCAACAATTGTTCCCATGACATATTCGCATTCTAAACCAAAGACAAATTCAACTCACAACTTTAACTTAATGAAAACAAAAATAAGAGCGGAATAATTGTTGCAGAAGGAAATGCCGTGTCACCTATCAAAACATACAACGGAACAGTTAAACTCCCTCAGAACCACTGCTCTGAAATGTTCCTATAATCTTGCCCAGGGCAGTCTCTAGTCGTAATTCAACAGTCAAGCTAGTTCTCCGTACACATCACTGCTCCACAGTGGTTCATGCTGGGTTGGAGCAATGTCAGGTTTCATCACCGAATAATAGTCACTAGTGTCAGCATCGAACGAATCGTCGTCGCCTTGGTGAGGCAGGTTTCCCATATCATGATCTGTGCTTCCGATAGTAATATCACTATGAAGAACATCATAACAATCGTCATCTAACAAATTGTCCACGGAAGGTGTGTCTCCTATTGCCTTCTCTTCTCGCAGATTCTGATATAGAGGTTGTTTTGTAGCTGATCCATCCCCGTTGCCATGGTTTCGTACAGCCTTCGATGTCCCGTCGATCCCATGGTTCTTCGCATGACTCTTGACATCAGGCGTGACGGTTTGTGCAAGAGTTTGGTACTCGTCGCTAGTGTCCGTTGTACCATTACTCTGCTGGTTTGCACCAACCTTTCCTTGTCCATGTGGACTGGACTCGGTTTTCAACGTATGCATGAGAGAATCATACTCATTCTCGCTATGAAGAGTTACTACGGTCTTGATATCCTCAGTAATTTCATACAACGGCATTATATTTCCTCTCTTGCAAGTGTCACAAGCAACGTTGTCTGCGGTGCCGGATTCTCCTGCTGCATCGCCCTGAGCCACCTTCCTCTCTAGGATGACGTCTTGGGAAACGTACACATCGTCACCGAATCCGTCATCGTTGTGTAGCTCAGCAATTAAAATTGAAGGGTTGCCATGGATACCGCCACTAGAATGAAACTGGTGGGCGTTATTTGATTTCGCTGCATTTCTCCTGCAAAAGTGACGCACACGAGAATGTGAGATGAATAACAATTCTTTATTAGAACTTGTACAAAGAGTTGAATGATTTCGCAAAATGCACAGTGATCAAGTCATCTAGGTTACGACTTTATAACCATTTCCTTTTGTTCTTTCCTCTTCTTATCTCCTTCTTCATGTTGGCCTGAAAAAAAAAATATATCAAACTTGAAGGATGAGTAACTTATTGGATCAATCAGCACCTTACGTTAGTGATAATTATTTCCCCAGAAAATACCTGTTATTATTGTAGTCATCTTTCCTGTAATCATTAGTGAATAAGCGAAGAGTTGCTAGAGGAATAATTTTATGTTGTTGGTCAATGCCCCCCATGTATATATATATATATATATATATATATATATATATATGTTGCGAATTCACGTATTGGCTCCAATGTAACGAAGAATAAACCGGTAATGCAATATTTCGCCAATAATTTATAGAGTTTATTGAGCAACTCAAATTTTCGGTGGCTTCCATCCACCTTCTTCAGGAGTCTCGACGCGCAATGTCAATGTCAATCAAAACATAAATTGAACATTAAGAGCGCGCACTCATACACACAGAATTGGTTGCTATGAGAGTGCGTACCCTTTACAATGATTTTGCCATGTAGACGCAATGTAGTCAAGGCACCCACGCATAAGGAGGAGGACATTGACATGCTTATTACGTAACAATGTTGTTCCATTACTTTGTATTAACACAAGTTATGATATCGACATACTATGTACTCATCAACGTACCATAGGTTACAAAAATACGTTAAAGAGCGCTCCAGCAATTAAATTGTTTCATGTCGTGATATCGACACATGTAATCATAAGTTACAAAAATAGGTTAAATAGCGCTCAAACAATTAAATGACTCAGAATACAATAATCATCGGTAGGAAGAAGTCGATATAATAATTAGTGGGTTATTCTGTCTGACATGTCTGAGATTATGATGAATTAAAGCAAATATTATGATTTCATGTCTCCATCTTAATAATCAATTTACTCTTACTTTGTATTATTTTCTATAGATGGATTCACACTGTCATCCTAATACTCATTTGTATGATACAATCAATTTCACACTTGTATGTTCAAATCTGTTTAGATTTCAGTGAGACACTGAACTTTGACTTTTGTAATTGATTATTTCAACTGTTTCTAAACAGGAATTACCATATCGACTTCTTCCTACCGATGATTATTGTATTCTGAGTCAGTTAATTGTTTGAGCGCTATTTAACCTATTTTTGTAACTTATGATTACATGTGTCGATATCACAACATGAAACAATTTAATTGCTGGAGCGCTCTTT
Source organism: Diadema antillarum (assembly GCF_040938485.1). NCBI lineage: Eukaryota > Metazoa > Echinodermata > Echinoidea > Diadematoida > Diadematidae > Diadema > Diadema antillarum. The sequence continues at coordinate 3,079,442 of NW_027270895.1, forward strand.
AACGTATTTTTGTAACCTATGGTTCGTTGATGAGTACATAGTATGTCGATATCATAACTTGTGTTAATACAACGTAATGGAACACCATTGTTACATAATAAGCATGTCAATGTCCTCCTCCTTATGCGTGGGTGCCTTGACTACATTGCGTCTACATGGCAAAATCATTGTAAAGGGTGTCTGGGCGTTACAAAGACATTCCTAGAATTGAACGTTTGTGTACCTATTGTTCTAAAAATGATATTGGTGATGAATTTCATTACTTGTTTGTATGTCCCTTCTTTATGTCAGAACGTAAAAGATTTCTCGAAAAGTATTATAGGAAGTATCCTAACACATTCAAATATGATCAATTGTTTAATTCCACTAAGAAAAAGACTTTGTCAAACATTTCGAGGTTTTGTAAGGTAATAATGTCCTTTTTTAGTTGGTTACTGCACTTTATTATTTCGTTGGAATTAGTGTATTTTATATACCCTTTGCGTGATTATTTGCATCAGGCAGTGCCTGCATTGTGCGTAATTCATGTGATAGATTTACATTTGTATAGTATATTATTTATAACATACTTTTATGCAAATTTTATTTGAAAAGTATGTTGATATCTTGTATATATTTGTATTATATTTGTATATAATTATGTTCATTCTTGTTTGAAATTTTCTATTTTGTGTATTTTCAATTGACATTGTACTCCCATACCCCATGAGGGTCGTTGAATAATAAATCAAACTTCAAACTTCAAACTTCAACGCACTCTCATAGCAACCAATTCTGTGTGTATGAGTGCGCGCACTTAATGTTCAATTTATGTTTTGACATTGACATTCCGCGTCGAGACTCCTGAAGAAGGTGGATGGAAGCCACCGAAAATTTGAGTTGCTCGATAAACTCTATATTGGCGAAATATTGCATTACCGGTTTATTCTTCGTTATGTATATATACATATACATAATGACGTATATAGCACAAACACACATACGTAATATATATATATATATATATATATATATATATACATATACATAATGACGTATATAGGCCTAGTACAAATACACTTATATGCGCCAAACATGTATATAATTAGCGCTGCGTGAAAGACACTCACCTTTTGCAACGCCGGTGAAGCAGGACAATATTTTCAATCGTGGCGACGACAGCTATTACTACGACGAGGCTTGCCATGATAGCGATGATGACCTGATTAGGATCACCTGAATGATTGCGATTAAATGTATGACTATCGATAGTTGCTTGATTGTACAGCGAATGTAGAATTTACGTTTCCTTCAACATCAGTTTCGTTTGAAGAGAAACATGATACGGAAATATCTCCGAGTCATGCTGCTTCTATCATGTTGCCATTAGCATTAGCCCACTGAAGTAAATATTTCGTGTAATGTTGAAGTGCGTACCGATGCACGCAAAACTTCATGAGTTGTCATATTTTTGCTCATGCAAATTTGATCATTAGTCGAGTTTTCATGATGTATATTGCTTCCAATCTAAGCTTCTTTATTTCTAATTCATCGGGGAATACATCTTAAACTATTATTTCATTTCTTGACATTAAATCAAACATGAACAACCACTTTGTCTCTTACCGTTCATTCTTATTGAAACTGCGACCTCGGCTCTCTGCCTTAATTCTACTTGAAATTATGAATTTTTCAACAGCTTTTACTCGTCTTGGGTTTTTCTATTTCAATACATCACATGATTACAATAGCACCCATTCTTATCAAAACTTCATTTTTATGATTTTCAGTGGTGGAAAAAAAAATGAAGGCAACATACCACATTGCACATCGCCAAAAGATCTCTGGCTTTCTGTATTGCTCTCAGCTGGAGTACCAGGGAGTTTGTGTGATGTAGAAGGAGTCATTATAGCTTGAGAGGTGGGTAAAGTTTCGGTGTGATGAGAAAGGTTGTTTTCTGGGTTGAAGGCGCTATTAGTCGTGCTTGTGTGAGAGGCAGGCGAAAAATCTGTGGCTATGTACACAAAGACACAAACAGATATACATGTAGTACACTTTCGAGTGAGTATTTTTTACAGGTGTACAACAGAGCAAAACAGAAAAGAAACAATCAAACGCACTTATACGGAATGCATCTTTTCGTCATTGTATGGTTATGTCAACAAAGAGTGTCGACCAAGACTTACACGGTGTAACAGAAACGGAAGTCACGTTAGCGGAAGCTGCGACTCCGATTGAAGATCTCTGGTGGTCTGTAGCGATCTCGGCTGGAGTAACGCGGAGCTTGCGTGATGTAGAAGGAGTCGTGGTGGCCTCAGATGTGGGGAAGGTTTTGGTGTGATAGGAGTGGGCGTGGTCGGGGTGAAAGGTGGTAGTCGCTGAACTTGTGTGAGAAGTAGGCGAGATATCTGAAGCTATGTAAACAAAGATATGGTACACTCTCGAGTGAGCATTTACAGATGTATAACATACAATAAGACCAAAAAAAAAAAAAAAAAAGCAAGCAAACGCACTTATTGTGTGTAAAGCATCTTTTCGTCATTGTCTGTATATCAATAAAGAAGGTCGACCACAGACTTACATGGTAGGCCTGTAACAACATGCCTTCTCACTCTTATGTCGTCAATTGCAATGTATGTATATCCTCTCCGTCTCACAGCAATGAATGAAATCTGCAGGGAGTAAACAAGAACAAAATGAAAGAAGGCGTCATACGGAGTTAATAACCAATGATTACAGAAATCTCTGTAGTAACAAACACTCTCCATGAAAAGCTCTTGATACAGAAGTAGACTTTGTCAAAGAAACTCACGTTGCACGTGTAGCGATTGCAAGTGGCGAATGTGTTCAGGCCCGGCCACGGAGAGCCAAGGCCACTGATCTCTAAACTGAGACCCAGTGAACTGATGATATAAAAGGAAACTGCGAATGACGTATGGGATTAGTTCAAATTTGCTTACATTCTCCATTGAATTAACGATTGTTTTTTCTTTCTTCTAGCGTTTGATGGATAAATATTACAACCAATCCACAATTAGTCCAACCGAAGTGAGTAACTATAATCGTTCTCGAGTAGAACAGATCAGACGACAGGGAGGTAAATATATCAGCCCTAAATAAGATACTAACGCTGAATGTAATATCGACCCTAAATGTAATTAACCTTGAATGTAATAACAACCCTAAATTTAATACATTTTAACGCTACATGTAATAACCAAGTCAACCCTAAATGTAATACATTTTAACCCTCAATGTGATAACGGGAGACAACCCTAAATGTAATAACAACCCTAAATGTAGTAACAACCGTAAAAGTAATGTCGATCTTAAACGTAATGAATTTTAACCCTAAATGTGATACATCTTAACCCTATAGATGTAATAACTACCCTAAATGTAAAACATTTTAAAGCTTGATGTAATAACAACAACTCTATATGTAATACATTTAAACGCTAAATGTGATAACCGGAGACAACCTTAAAAAATGTAATATATTTTAAGCTTAATAGTCGAGTAGAAACTTTTTAGACTTGGAAAAGTTTTAAAATACAAGTTTTTTGTTGTTGTTGATTCGTGTTCTAGAAGGGTATTAAAGTAAATCTAGCTTGGTTGCCACCTGAGCAACCTTGGGCATTTTTTGCATTGGCGTAATTAGCATAATTACGTAATTAACATATATATATATATATATATATATATATATATATATATGTTCACCTCAATTAATAACACGAGTGTGATATGAAATGTATTCAATAATATGCAATTGATTATGTATATGATTATTGGAATATGTTATATACAGCTGTAATTACGGATTGATTGATTACACAGTCATTACAGACTCACGCCAGTTAGATTTATATTAGTATACATATATGAATATATATTTATTAGTGTAGCCATACGAGTGAGTCATTTTTGTATCGTTACAGCCCTGATGAAGGTCCGTTTGGGACCGAAAGCTCGGCGGCAATAAACAGACACGTTGACCTAGCTACGTCCACCTGGCTCTTCTTTTCACACTGAATGCAAATAATGAAGGCCACACACTGGTACTGTAAATGGTCGATACCCCTTCTCACACTCTATGTATTGATAACGGTCATCGGCCTGTATCCGGGAGTCACACTCCAGTGGATCCAGTCCAGTGAGGACGGCAGTGCAACGTCCGGGACCAGAACATCTAGGTCCCCACAAAAGGATACGACAATGGCTCACTACAACACAATAAGGAGAAATTTGGCAACTCTCAACCATCTACACGCACAGCAAGACTACCTATTTGAATGTAAAGAAAGAGACATCATTCCTAAAGGCCTACTCCTGAGGAAATCATGCGCGCTCAACTGCGATGATGACACAACCAGCGAATGGCGGACTACACTTTGGCTTGCATCTCGCCAGCTTCTAGACATCGTCTCCTCAGAAATCACGCGGAAAATAACAAGCACTCAATCGAACATAGAAACGGCCAAAGCTGAACTCTTTCAAAATACAACCCCGAGAGTTTACCATGAAACACTGAACTCAATCCATGGGAAATTAGCAAAGCAAAACCACGAAGAAAAGAAACAGAAAGAACGTAAACTGAAACGGGATGAAAAATTGTGTGAGGAAATCAGGGCGTCAATCAAACGCAACCAGAACTGTGGTCCACCGGACAGTCTACCTGCCAGCTCCTCTAAGCCAACACAGCCCCGGAACAAACAGAGAAATAGGCGATACAACAAGAGAGCATACACGAAAAGAAGAAGAATCAGTAATCCAAGCAATACAACTGACTCCAACAATAATGAAACAAGTAGAGAAGGAGAAGAATTGGGAAATGTAATGGTGCCAATTGTCAACCTTTCTGACCATGTACTTAGCCCTGCAGAGGTCAGTCTCCTTTCAAAAGGTCTTACCTTCTGCCCAACCCCTCCCAGTATTGATTATTTGCAAGTAAACACAGACTTTCTTAACTTTGAAAGAAAAATGAAATTGAAAGTGTTTTTCAGTGAAAATGATCGACCCCAAGATGAATCGGCTCTTGACCCCACGGCCTCATTAGCAGCCACCACTGAAAATGTTGACAATTCCATTGTGTCAGAGACACAACGACGGTTCCGCCCCCAAAGCAAGTGGAACCCACCTGTTCACAATGCACATTTAGAGGTCTTTTTGGAAAACGTCAAGTGTGACATCGACAATATGGTGCAGAGATACAATAACCGCACTGACAACCTCTCCCAACCAGAGAGACAGGCACTACAAAGCCTATGCAAAAATAGGGACATTGTAATCAAACCGGCGGACAAAGGCTCATCAACTGTCATAATGTCACCCACTGACTATATCGCTGAAGGCGAACGACAACTATCAGATAACAACACCTACACACTACTAGACAAAGACCCCACACAAACTTATCTAGAACAAGTAAAGGAAGCCATTGAACCACTAGAAATTGATCCCAAGGTCAAGAGGGTACTGACCCCACCACACCCAACCTGCCCTAACATTTATTTCCTACCCAAGATTCATAAAGAGAACAACCCTGGGAGACCGATCGTATCCGGATGCGCATGCCCAACTGTAGAAATTTCCAGACTCATCGATGTACACTTACGACCGCTTGTTCAAAAATTGCCCTCTTTCATTCAAGACACAACACACTTCTTACAACACATACAGGAAATAAACACCAAGCATGCCCCATTTTCACCACGTAGCATCCTAGTATCAGCCGACGTGTGTAGTTTGTACACAAACATACCTCACAATGAGGGTATCCTAGCAACAAAACGCGCACTGGACAACCGCATCAATCCACATCCCCCGACTGACCAACTCTTGCGCCTTTTAGAGCTTGTACTTAACCTCAACTACTTTCAGTTTCAAGGCAAAGTATACAAGCAAACTCATGGGACTGCCATGGGGACCCCCTGCGCTCCTTCATATGCAAATCTGTTCATGGGTGACTTAGAGCAGAAACTGATCTTCTCGAAAACCAACACCACAAGCATCTTGTCAGGCAGTTGGAAACGCTTCATTCAATTCAATTCAATTCAATTTTATTTCCATTTCCATTGAATAAACAGAAAAAAATATATACAATACATTTACAGAACAAATTTATAACAATTTCAAAGAAAACGTACAAGTGGTCACGAGTAACAACAGAATTTCGTTTCTAAGGTATATACCTAATACAATACCTAATCGTGAATCCTAATCGTGAATACCTAATACTTCATTGACGACATCCAATTCATATGGCTAGGATCACCACGCACACTGTCAAACTTCCAACTGTCCTTAAATGAAGCGCACCCCACTATCAAATTCACATTTCAGTCATCCGACACTGAAATCACCTTCCTTGACACATACCTCCTACTCTACAATGGCACCCTAAACACAGAAATCTTCACTAAACCCACGGACACACATGCATACCTTCTACCCACATCATGCCATCCCAAACACACATTCCACAGTATACCATACAGCCAGGCCCTCAGAGTGAGACGCATCTGCTCTAACCCAGAAGACGAATCGCATCATCTCGAAGAACTTCGCAGCCATTTCGTAAGACGCAAATACGACCCACAAACCGTAGATGATGCCATAACAAGAGCAAAACAAAAACCCAGACCTGAACTCCTCACCTACCACAAACGTAGAAAAACACAAAGACCAATCTTCACAGTCACGTACAACAGAGCCACGGAAAAAATTCCACGCATCATCCAACAGCACCTCTCAACACGACAGTCGTCATCATCACTTCAGAAAACTTTCCCCGAACCCCCTCTCATCTCATACCGCCGACCGAGATCACTCCGTGATATCTTAGTTAATGCAAAAGACCCGAAAACACAAACACACCACCAACACACAGACATCCACCCTCGCTCTGGCTTCTACAAATGCAAATCAAACAAATGCATCCTACACAAACACATTACAGAAACAAACTCATTCACAAGTACCACCACAAATCGCACATACCCCATCACAGACTACATCGATTGCAAATCAACCTGGGTCATCTATCTACTGACATGTACACTCTGCAAGAAGCAATACATTGGCAAAACAGAAACCACACTCTACACACGACTCAACAACACTCGCTCAGAAATACGAACATTCAACACACAATCAAAACACCTCCCATACACAAGGCACTTCAACCTCCCAGAACACAGCCTGAACTGCTTACAAATCACTGCCATTGAACTAATCAAGAAGAAGACCCGCCCTGTGATTCTAAATCGTGAATCCTACTGGATAGCCACACTAAAAACATTACAGCCAAATGGCATCAATGTTGATCCTTAACCAGCAGACCATTAACTGCACATGCGCAACAATGTGATGCGCATATGCAACCATACGCCAACCCACACATACACACACACACACGAACAGACACACTCAACCCACACAGACACCGCCGCAAGCCTTTATATCCGCCATTAATAAGGTAAATCCTTTTTTTATTATGTGAACCGTTCATATTCTGTACCTTATGTAATATTCTGTTATATGTTATAATACAACTGTATGTATATGAATGGTTGTGGTATATCAGTATTATTTACCTCATTATACGATAGCCAGAAGATGACGCGTGGCTGTTGTACTGTATTATACAGCCACTTACGTCTTGCAATGCTGCCACATGCTGTATTATCGTCGACAACATAAAAATGTCTAGTTTGATATTATTACAGTCGTCTGTCACACAACACATAAGATGAGGATACTGAATTGGTGTTTTTGTTATATACCTTCACCTCAATTAATAACACGAGTGTGATATGAAATGTATTCAATAATATGCAATTGATTATGTATATGATTATTGGAATATGTTATATACAGCTGTAATTACGGATTGATTGATTACACAGTCATTACAGACTCACGCCAGTTAGATTTATATTAGTATACATATATGAATATATATTTATTAGTGTAGCCATACGAGTGAGTCATTTTTGTATCGTTACAGCCCTGATGAAGGTCCGTTTGGGACCGAAAGCTCGGCGGCAATAAACAGACACGTTGACCTAGCTACGTCCACCTGGCTCTTCTTTTCACACTGAATGCAAATAATGAAGGCCACACACTGGTACTGTAAATGGTCGATACCCCTTCTCACTCTCTCTCTCTCTCTCTATATATATATATATATATATATATATATATAGTATATATATATATAATATGTAACATATTACCAATTTTGATACAGGGAACTAGAAAACATGCGAATTAAAACTTTTTAAGTGTTTTCTATATAGAGGAATCCATTCATAACATTAATTTTCAATTTCAAATTATGTAAATTTCTTAAATACCGTAGTATTAGTAGCCTAATAGCATAAAGATGTAATTAGGTTGACAATAGAGTATGTTGTTTATGCTTTATAATTTCATACCATTTCATTTCAATTTATTTTCATATTTCTCACATATATCTCAGTATAAAGTATATTGGTACGAAAATTATACAGATCATAATTCGAAATAGAACTTCACCGGAATGTTCAAACGTTTGTCTTGGTATAAACACAAGGTTTGTATACATGCGAGTAAAACTGAGATCATAATGCGAAAAAAAAAATATGATGGGGCCTGCGTAAAAGCAAGCTTGTACAGAGCCGCAGGTCCCGCGTGATAAAATCAGATTAGGGGAAGCAAAAGTATAGATATTTTTTAGACAATACTATAACTGGGGGATCTGATTAAAACGAACAAAGATCAGAAGTGTTAGTACATAATAGGATAATACAGAAAGGTCACATGTTGCAACTATAACCTACTACAAGTAAGGACATTGGGAGAACAACGACTGAGATTGTAAGGATTTAAGTGGGTGTGGGGGTATAGATGATGACGTAACAGTTTGACATAAATACATCAATGGAAGTTGGACTAATAAGAATTTTGTCATGAATATAAAATATACACACAAGGACAATGGAGCTCAGGAGTCAAATTCCAGCGGGGTCCTATACCATGCAGGTCGTGTGACCATGGTAACAGACAGCTGCCACGCGCAAGAATTCTAACAATCGAGTGTACGCAACAGGCAGACTGTTCGAAAAATAGTAATGTACTAGGTGTTTCAAAAAACATTTTCCACTTTTGATTCTTAATAATTCATAAACTATGTATCAGATAACATTGTCATTGATATGAGTAATAGCTGAATAGTGTACAATTTGGTTGGAGGTGGTTTGAATATGAAAAGATAAATCAGTTTCATGAAATCCATGATTAATTTCACAGTTAGGTTCCAGATTTTCCTCTATTTTCAACCCTCTGTACAAATTTCACTTTGCACAGGGGTCAATGGGTGTGTATGGGAGTGTGTGGTTAACACCCTGACAATAGTCCTAAACAATGGTTAGGGTTTGAATGCTTCATTATTTATTCATGAGAAATTCCACTATTACAACTAGTCTTTATTCAGCCTCTAGCAGTATCTGTGTTAAGTCAAACGCCTGCCGATACTGTTGTTGGGTCTCGACAGTGCTCTCCCTACTTCTGAAAAACGAAATTACAATGAATACCTTCTGTTCTATCGTAAACATGGTGACAGGAAGCAAAGAAAATCAATTAGAGTATACACTTGTGTAAATGGAGCCTTAAATAAATCTACTGTTAAACATATCGCCCAATGATAAATGCTGCTGAACTCTTTACCAAAAATGATTTCTTTTTATTAAAAAGCGAAAAATTTGTCAGACTATTTAATTTATAGTAGACAGTTGTATTAAAATGAGGAACTTTAGATCATTTATGCTTATTTATATCCCAAATTTAGTGATATGTGAAGCAAAAATTGAAAATGATTGCCAGCTGGAATGGAATGTGGTGTTTGCAAGCACATGGAAACGTGTGCTTCCTTTTTCCATGTGCATGCAGGTTACCCTTTACCGTGCATGAATCCAGACTAGCAGTGCCCAGGGCAATCCACATGAATTATTGATCAAGCATTAATGTGCCTGGGAGCACGAGACTGACGCCTAGTCAACAGGTGGTTCAGGCATGTCCATTGTTCATGGCCATTGTCAGCACACACTCGCATACACATCATTGGTTCCTGTGCAAGATTCAATTTTTGTACAGAGGGTTAAAATTTGACCAAAATCTGAAACCTTGCTTCAAAATCAATCTTAGATTTAATGAAACTGATTTATGCTTTCACATTCAAATCACCTTCAACCAAATTGTACGCTATTCAGCTATTATTTATATCAATAACAGTTTTATCGAATGAATAGTTTTTGAGCTATTGATGATCAAAAGTGGGAAATGTTTTTTGAAACACCTAGTACATGGTTAGGATCCCGTCGGACTACTAATAGAAGATAAACAAGATAGACAAATAAAATACTGAGCAACAAAAAAAGAAAAAAGAAAATACTGAGCAACAAGTACTAGACACTATGCATGCCGTAGCTGCTCAAAAGATATTGTTTTAAGTTTCGTTTGAATGAGGTTAGAGTGGTGCAGCTTATAAGTTCCGTAGGGAGTTCATTCCAGTACTTAGGCCCAGTGAACATAATATGTTTTTTTTTTTCCGCAAAAATTGTTCGGGTACGTGGAAGGTGATACACATAACGTTGGCGGGTTGGATAATCATGAACTGTATAGTTTGTTGTAAACATTTGGGAAAATGCATCTGGTAATTGGCCAGTTGAGAATTGAAACGTAAACAGGCAAACGTTGTAAGAAAATAACTCGGGAATTTTCAAAATTGTTTTGTTCACAATAAGTTCATTCGTGTGCAATAGGTATCCAGTGTGGTTTACAATTCTAATAGCGCGTTTTTTTTTTGTTTTGTTTTTTTTGGCACAATAAATAGCGAATCGATAAGGTTTTTAGAAGCATTTCCACACGCCAGAATCCCATAATTAAGATAGGGAGATATCAAAGTTGAATATATACTCTGTAGAATATTATATGGAAAATAATAACTAAATTTGTTTAGAACCCCTGTATTTTTAGCAATAATTCTACTTACATAACTGCTGAAAAATAACACATTTTCAACGGTTTTTCAAAGGTTTTCCGGGCAAGCTAGGCGGGCTTATTGCGGGTGGGGATTTTTCCACCTCGCAGAACATTTTTATTTTTTTTAGGGGGGGGGGGGGGGGCGTCTTACCTTCTAGAACCGTGCTACTTGCGTTCTACTTACATGCATTCCGTGTGACCTGGGTGTCAGGCTGGCAAATTGGTGAAGGAATCATTCTGAAGGAATTCGATATGGCAGAAGTCCAACAGAATGTCATTATCCTTGGCCGCAGCCGACTCTCAGATAACCAGCAAAAACGCAGTAACTGACCCTCAGCATGCACGCAATTTGCTCGTATAGCTACACGGCTATTGGCAGCTTCACCGGTCCTTGCTAGTAAAACACCCATATTTTGCTGGCAGAATTCCCGCAGATGACACGCGCTTCGGGCATATAAGCATACATCCAAGGGACTTACGCACTTCAAGCAGGTCCACTGCCTGTGACTTGCGGCAACTACAGGCCTACTACTTGTGATCTGCGTGGACCTCGGCGGGCAATCTCCGCTACTCACCAGGACAAAGTTTTGGTCATGCTCAGAGCTTGGCTGCGGGTAAATCGGACTCCGGGCAACTACAGGTGAAATACGCGCTAGGTACTGTCATGTGCAGGCCAACTTTGGGGAGGTCAGTGTAGCAAAAAAAAAAAAAAAAAAAAAAAAAAAATCCCCGCAAGTCAACCCGCATGGCTGTGACAAGGCTGTGACATGATGTGACAAGGACTTGATCATGCTCAAAAGGGGGTTGTTGCGACACGGATTGTCGCCCCTACACGGATTGTCGCCTCCTGCTCGGGCCGACAATCCGTGACGGGCGCTGGCGGCACGGATTGTCGCCCCCTACACGGATTGTCGCCTGGCGACAATCCGTGACGCTTGTGCAGTTCCCAGTTTTTGACCTCGAAGGCGACAATCCGTGTTGGCAAAAAAATTGTTGCGACACGGATTGTCGCCCCGTCACGGATTGTCGCCCGGGCTCGGGGTGGTTCCTCCGGTGTTAAGCTTTGGTGGGATGGGTATGACTGGTAAGTTATGCGTATGTGTGTGTGTGTGTGTGTGTGTGTGTGTGTGTGTGTGCGTGTGTGTGCGTGTGTGTGTGTGTGTGTGTGTGTGTTGTGAGCTGCATGATATGTGATGTGTATGATTTGTTGTGTGTGTGTGTGTGTTTGTGTGTGTGTTTGGAGTATAATAATACAATAATAGTAGAAACTGTGCATGTGTGGTGGTTACATAGTGGTAGTGGTTTGTTTGTCTGTGTGTATACGTGTGCCTGTATGTTTACGTGTGTATGTGGAATATAGTGGCGCTACTGTGGCAATACAAACGCCTTCAGAGTGTATGAGCACGTGTTTAAAGAATTCACACCAGCGTTGATCTAAAAATAGTATGGGTGTGTCAACCAAATATCAGCGGTGAGGCGGGCTAGGCGAGAGAGAGACCGAGAGAAAATACATACGAGGGAGGTACCCTCCCCAAATGTTATTTGTCTTTGTTCATTTTTCCCTGCAGTCATTTTCTTCCATCAGTCTTATAAACTAGAACGTCCATACCACTATTCTTTGTCCCAGAATAGGTTTGGCATGCTTTATGCATGAGCGAATAATTTCCACACGCCGTAGAAAATTTGTCAATCGTTACTTGATTTTAGCACAAACGAACTGCCATTGCACACCGCTAATACATACGTAATACAAACAAACACCAACAAACACTCAAACAAACCTCATAATGCAAACAAACCAACTCAACACTTTTTTCCTTGATATTTATTGATTTCATTCAAATCATTCATAAATCGACCCATTCTGGGTGCAACATGAACAAAAAAAGTTACAAATGGCAATTCGAAACAAAAGCAAATCCATGTGTCAATTTATACGACAAATAATCTCACTTAGACCAACCCTATTAATAGACCAACCCTACTAATAATTTCTTCACGAGAAAGTTTTGACATGTATAGGGCCCTACCAAACCTATATTCCTTGAATATATTGGTTTGGATCATGTAACACCTTCTTACTTAAAAGGGCATATGTACATAAAAAAACACACAAATATATTACACAAATCTAGAATGAAATCAGTCATAAAAAACCCCACCACCCCCTCCCCTCTCAAACCGAAACAAATCTAGGGCCTACATCTATCCTAAATATTAAATCCTACCAACATCCGTCATACCACTTATAACTATCCTTCAAATCCAATCCCCAACCCACCAACCCCTGATTAAACAAAACCTAAATCATCCCACACCCACATTCACCGACCCAAATACATACACACACACACACACACACACACACACACACACACACACGAAGGTTCGTTATTCCGAAGTTTCGTTTTTTCCGAGGCTTCATTTATCCGAAACACACAATTCCCTATACCTAGTGGTTCGTTGATCCAAAAATGAAATTCGGAATAACGAACCTTCGGAATAATGACCCTTCGGACGAATGAGCCTTCGGACGAATGAGCCTCCAGAATAACAAACTTTTGCAATAACGAAATGTAACCCCCTTCCCACATACCGACGCACACCCGAACCGATACCACATTCCTTCCTGATGAAACGATTTCCCAATGTTGATAAATAAGACATAATGGACCGTATGCAGAAAAGCAGCATCCGCCCGCACGCAAGCTCCACTCCGAATTCATATACAAATCTGCCAAACAAACTCATCAAATTCAAAGCTGCTGATAAAATCAATATCAATGTTTATGCCAGCAACAGCTTACTAGGTATCCCTCCCCACGCGCAGCTAAAAAACACATACGCAAAAAAAAACTGACATAATAAACACATTCTTCCATCACACACACACACACACACACACACACACACGCACAAACGGACACTAAATTATCATGTGCACGCGCACATACACACTTCCTTGAAACCTCACCATGACTTTTTACATGGCATGTTTGCATGGATGTAGCCATGTAAGTTATGTGTTAGTATTTCAATGATTATGTCCAGAACGATATTACCCAGCAAAATGTGCTTCGAGGGCGGGCGACAATCCGTGCCGCCAACGCCCATCACGGATTGTCGCCCCGAGCAGGAGGCGACAATCCGTGTAGGGGCGACAATCCGTGTCGCAACAGGGGTCCTTAGCGGCAGAACCTCGCTGGTAACTCCCACGCAGGTACTCCGCAGTCCCCGCATGTCCTTCGTCACTGAAAAAGGATCGGCTTCGGAGCTCTTACGCAGGTCACACCGAATAAACGCAAGTAGCAGGTAAGTAACACGCGTCTAGCACGTAAGACGCAAGTACGGAACTCGCCTACATCCTTGTCCGCAGAAAATTGTCCTGAGTGCTGGAAAATCCGTACAAACAACAAGTAGGAAGGATATTACATTTAGGGTGGATATTACATTTAGGGTTAAGATGTATTACACATGGGGTGGATGTTTCATTATTAGAGTTGTTATTACAGACATGTTTCACATTTAGGGTGTCTCCGGTTATTACATTTTACGGTTACAATATATTACATTCAGGGTTGAATTGATTATTACATTAATATGGTTAATATGTATTACATTTGGGGTGGGTGTTACATTATATAGATGATGACTGGCGAGGGATGGAACATGCCGAATGTTCCACCCGAAGGGTTTGACATGCTATTGAGAGAGGTTATAAGTCCCGAGACGAAGTCAAGGGACTAATAGCTTCCCGAAATAGCATTTCAAACCCTGAGGGTGGAACGTTTGGTGCATGTTCCCGACAACAAAAGTCATCATCTGTTATATTATATGGGTTAGTCAAATACGTCAAATACGTCAACGACAACCACCAGCACAACGCACTCGATCGCTCCCTCGCGCAGAGCCATATTCACTGTGCGCGCGGTGTCCTACTAACCTTAGGCCTTCTGTCATTTGTTACGTGAAAATGTTTTCCCATGGGAGAACATTACAAGAATGTTCACCCATGGGCGAACAAAACGAATGTACCTCGATCACGTGACTGTGTTTAGCCAATCACTAACCGGTATTTGACTATTCAACCCATAGATACTTAAGGATGATATGTATTACATTTAGGGTTGTCTCCGGTTATTGCATTAAGCGTTAAAATGCATTACATTTATAGAGTCGTTATCACATTTAGGGTCGATATTACATTTAGCGTTGTTATTACATTTAGGATACAGTAGGTTACATTAGACAACTCGTTAGCCGTAGGACGTTTCCAAGGTGTACCAAGCCTTTTGTCAAGGCCCTGTCGCTGTATGGTAAAGAGAGCCAAGCCGAGTGGGGTAACGCTGTCCTGCTCGGCTGGGCTCGCTTACCTCGCCCGTTGCAGCGAGAGTGCCTTGACAAAAAGCTAGGATGGACCACGTTGAGGTCATTTGCTAAATTATTTAATACGAATTGTTGTGAGTAATTTTAGCTTTCTCCCGGTCATGCACAATGAATAAAATCGCAGACCTCTACTAACAATGTCAACTCGAGATTTTTTGTCATGACTTCATTCATCATTCTTAGAGCATTGAAAACGACTATTACACAGCAGATGCTATTATTCTAATTTTCTATAAAAAGTTAAAGGCCTATACATATCGTGTCAAAGGAAACAATGTCGGTTATTCTTTGTTTGTTTGTTTGTTTTTTGTTTGTTTGTTTCATTTCCATCTGAGAAGATGGCTGGAAATCCCATACAGCAACTCAGCTGCAATAGCTGGTCTTCCATGGAATCCAGTTGGATGTATACCAGGCGGGACCACTTCACCGGGTTAAACACCCTTCTCTTTGCGTGAAAAAAATGAAGCGAGTTCTTTTACGTGCGTGAGTTGTGACTCTCTCACACATGACCTCCATTTTATTTCCTATATATACGAGGGATAGGATATTATCATTTACATTTAAGAATTGCTGCAGTTATTATCTGAAGGTAATAATAATGCTTGCATTTTTCTGAAAGTTATGAGGACAGATTGGAAATTTCGCACGCTTTGAAAAAGAAGTTTCCAAATTTTAATGTCTACGTTATTTTATCATATCAATACGTTTATGGGTTCGCTTTCTGATTTGACTTATATTGTCATATAAAATTGTCAAATATTAATAAAAACAATACAGCAGATTCCAAATTCTAGTATCACGGTGTTGTGTATTATAAAAATCACAAGTAGGGACATTGTGTAGCATATGGCTGTAGGAGTAGGGTGATTATGAAATACATATTTAGCATCATTGCGGATGTGTTGTGTGTATGTGTGTGTGTGTGTGTGTGTGTGTGTGTGTGTTTGTGTGTGTGTGCGTGTATGCGTGTGTGTGTGTTTGTGTGTGTGTGTGATGCATTGGATATTATGTTCCTCTAATGGGGATCAGGGTTTGCTTGGTATGTATGACTTACCTGAAAGTTGAAGGGACAAAACAAAGTTAGTTCATGGGTTTGTTCCACAAAACAACGTTCTGCTGGGGCAAGTTTCATGGGAACACTTCCGTGACAGTGACTTGTGACATTGAGAAATCCGTCTCCTTTTGAACAATATCTGAATGAAAGGTGCCATCGTCCCGGGTCGAAGACACACGGTACTGTGGTTTGTACCGTTTGTTCCCGTCTACTACGCCAACAAATGAAGCCTACGCGGAAAAAACCTGTGACAAATGGTATTATTGTGGCGATGGTGATGGTGGTGATCACAATCATGATTATAGTAATGATAAGACAACAGGAAAAATAGTATGATCTTATTTTCGTGAGGTAGTTTGTTTTATTCAAGCGTGTTCCTCTAGAGAGTCCTAGTAAATTTGAAAAACAAAATTAAACATACATAACAGTTTGAAAACTGTTATTCCTGTCAAGTTGATTGAGGGGTAAAAGCACGTAATGACTGAAATGGAAATTTAAGCCATACGGATTCATCCAGATTGCATTCATGAAATATCATTTGTCATGTAAAAATATATCTAAAAAAATCTAAATTCTGAAACATAGTAGGCAGGAGATTTTAGTGCATTTTCCACTATATGCATGAATACATATGATTGATAATAAAAGAAACAACCCATATACAGTGCGTACCAAAAAAAGGTAATCCAACTTTGGAGGGCTACTATTTCATAATTATGATCTATTGAGAGCACACTGTTATGTGAGGAAAGGGAAACTCTTCCTCTTTCATTGATACCTTTTTATGTTGATAAATGTCATGCATGACTGAGCACATGAACTTTAAAGACAGCAATGACAAATTGCATTTTTTTTTTCAAGTTTTCCAAGTGTTACTGTGAAGGAACAATGCATGTCTCACTGCATGGATGAGATCTGTCAATGAAAGTGGCCAAAGAGGCCAGCCTGTACGAATGCAGATTTGTGTTGAGGGTTTTTTCCTAACCTTTTAAGGTTCATAACCTTTAAGATGGCCACCTGTTGGATAACTAAAGTCACTCCCACAGAGGTCAACCCACACAATCCATTTTCTCTGTTCATATTCAACACATAGCTCGCAGCGACAAACCATGTCTTAAATGTGAAGAGAGAAAAATAGATAATGGTTTAGCCTTTATAGGAAGGACCAAGTTTACAACAACGTGGCCATGTTGAAGGCTATGAACCATAAATGGTTAGAAGAAACCCTTAACATGAACCTGCAGTCATGCAGGCTGGCCTGATGATTCGACCACTCCATTGACAGATCTCATCCATGCAGTGAGATATGCATTGTTCCTTCACAGTAACATGCAAACTTGGAAAACGTGCAATTTGTCATTGTTGTCTTTAAAGTTCATGTGCTCAGTCATGCATGACATTTGTCAGCATAAATAGGTATCAATGGAAAGAGGAAGAGTTCCCCTTTCCTCTCAACCAATATTGCACTCTCCATAGCTGATACTGATAAGATAGTAGCCCTCCAAATTTCGACTACTTTTTTGATACGCACTGTATACATACAGTCATACATAGTACATATTTTATGCAGAGTTCATTTCCAAAAGGTGCTGAATTCATTTTCCATTAGTTTGGACATTTTGAAAGAAATATAACTATTCATCTTTATCAGTCTCACACAGGAACCTCTGCAAAAAGAAGTGGCGAAATCAAGCGATGAAAATAAGTTCTTGCCATTTTTTTCGGAAAATATGTCTTGACCAGTCCTTATGAATATTCAAATTAGTGAGTGGATTGTGTATCACACACACAATTTTTCATGTATGTTATACATGAAATTCGGAAAAATGTTTATCTTTAGTTAATACAAGTAAAAGCATGTTCCATTACAAAGACATAACAGAGTTAACATTTGGTGGTGGTTTTTTTTTTCATTTTCAATTTCAATTTCAATTTTATTTCTTGTCATTCTTGTCATATATGTGACCCTGCACCTCAAAACAAACAAAAAGTCGCCAGACATGACTTTTTAGTTAAGACCATATTCTAAAAGAGCAGACTTTAAGCTTTAAAATGATGTATAACTCAAGTCAAATGGACTCTCCTTACCTATCTAAATATTGGAAAGAAAGCACAAACTCAGGAAAAGTGTGAACTGAGAAAAGAGGCTCTAAAGTACAGTGTCTATTCAAGCGCTTAATCTTTACCAAACCGTGCTGGCTGTGCGATGAATGAGACAAAAAACAGGAAGTAAACCACCAGAGTAACAACAATGAAGGAATTGTCAGATTAAAGTGAAATTAGGTCTGCGTCATTAGCACATTATATCCATAATTAATGCCAACTTTCAAAGCAGTAGCACTATTCTTTCAAAAGTAATTAGAGTTGAAAGTGAAGAGTGTGGACAAGGTTTTTCAGAAATTAAAAAGGGATTCTAAAGACACACCTAATCACACTATTCTACCAAAAATGTTTTTTTTTAATGTGAACGTATATCGCTATAATTTTTTTTTTTATTCATGTTCCATATTCCACATTTCGTACAAGTTTTATATTCCATTTGATTTGAAGCAGAAATGTCTTTTTTCACACAATGGTCAGTTTCAACCAATAATGCACAAATGTATAAAGACATATAATTAAAGTGTAATATGAGGAACCCACCAAAAAGCAAAGCTTGTAGGATGTGGGTTCCAAAAATATAGCATAGGGTTTTAGTACAGTATATCAAAGTCAGAAGTGACGTAACATGCAAAATTCAAAATATCGAGAATATTACAATGTTTACGGGATGTACAAAGTATAGTATATAATGTTTATGATTAACTTATGGTATAAATGCTTAGAAAAGTAGCAAGTTAATCAAACTGGTGAGGTCATCCGAGCGAGGCATCATTTGAGTATATGCACAAAAAAAAAAAAAAAATTGAAGCGATTACGGCAAAACAATTACACATAGGATTTTAGAAAATTGGCTTTGAGATGTTTCTTAAAGGAGCTTAAAGAACTTGAGTGCAACCGAACCGAATCTAACTCATTCCAGAAAGAAGGGCCGGTAGATGTAATTGTCTTAAGGGCTAAAACTGTACGAACAGGGGAAAAAATGTTCGAGATAAACTGCTAAAAAACACACTTTCCTACCCGTTTTATGATACCAAATTTTAGCATAATGTAAAAGAAGACCCTCTCTTTCAGAAAATATGAAAAAGTCAAGTTCGGCTAGGTTGACCCATTTCACTTATTTTCAGTCCTCACGCAAAATCAGTGTGTGTGACTTTATGTTCATTTTGAGGTGCACGGTCACATATATCAGTATGACATCAAAAGAAACAGCACCTATCAATAATGAACAAAACAAACCAAAACAATATACATGCATGATATATACAGTGATTATAATGATAACTGGTCGAAATCTCGGCTAGGGTTGTACAAAGAGAAGTATGACGGGAACTTCATAAAAGCAAGCTTGTTTGGCGGTAAGTCCCAAATAATCAGTAATTCTGAGAGAGAAACGGAGAACGAATGAAAATTAAGATCAGGTGATTTAATTTTACCAAATAAGGAAAGTGGAAATTTCTATATGATTGAAAAAGAAAGAAAAAAAAACACTACACTAAAATGTAAAACATTATTTGTGACCGAGCTATCATTTTGTTTTCAGAGTATAAGAGCCTACTTTAGTATGAACTAAACTGTTGTTGTGTTAGAACTATCAAATGTATTCAGTAAAGCACACATAAAATGACCTGTACAGTTATTGAGTCATTTGTTGCCTGCCGTTGAGCTCTGGGTAGAAAGTGAGAGAGAGAGGCAGAGAGAAGGAGGTATAGAGCAGGACACGAAATAGAGTGAAATAGCGCGACTGCAAGGCCCACACTGCAATCTGCAGTGTGTTAACAAGTATGTTTGATCGGACAATAGTATACAGCAATATATTACATAACAAATTGACCATATGTGACCCTGCACCTCAAAACAAACAAAAAGTCGCCAGACATGAATTTTTAGTTAAGACCATATTCTGAAAGAGCAGACTTTAAGCTTTAAAATGATGTATAACTGAAATCAAATAGACTCTCCTAACCTATCTAAATATTGGAAAGAAAACACAAACTCAGGAAAAGCGTGAACTGAGAAAAGAGGCTCTATTGTACAGTGTCTACTTAAGCGCTTAAACTTTACCAAACCGTGCAGGCTGTGCGATGAATGGGACAAAAAACAGGAAGTAAACCACGGGAGTAACAACAATGAAGGGATTATTAGATTAAACTGAAATTCAGCATGCCTCATTAACACACTCTGTCCATAATTAATGCCAACTTTCAAAGCAGTAGCACTATCTTTTCAAAAGTTATTAGAGTTGAAAGTGAAGAGTGAGGACAAGGTTTTTTAGAAATGAAAAAGGGATTCTAAAGACACACCCTATCACACTATTCTACCAAAAATGTTCGAGATAAACTGCTAAAAAACACACTTTCCTGCCCGTTTTAAGATACCAAATTTTAGCATAATGTAAAAGAAGACCCGCTCTTTCAGAAAATATGAAAAAGTCAAGTTCGGCTAGGTTGACCCATTTCACTTATTTTCAGTCCTCACGCAAAATCAGTGTGTGCGACTTTATGTTCGTTTTGAGGTGCACGGTCACATTTATTCCGTGTCTGCAAAATACTCATTCAACAAAAACTCTTAATTTCCTTTTGAGTGAATATACAGACTAGCAGCTTTTTATTTCGTGGAGATGTCATTCCAGTAATTGGGGCATTATCGATTTGTTTTTTTCGCGTAAATTGTTCTAGTACGTGGAAGGTGAAATGCGGTTCCATTTTGTTCTTTCTGAACATACAAGTAAAAATATCCGGTAACTTCTCGTCGAAAAAAAAAGATATACACAGATATGGCGACGTTAAAACTGAAATGATCTTGTGTTTTCAGTATTTTTTTTTTGAAGAAAAAATTGTTCGTATGGGAAAAATATCCGACATGGTTGATATTTCTCATGGCATTCTTTGAGTACGGTAAGGTATATCAAGAAGTTTTTCAGTTGCATTTCCCAATATTAGACGATTTTTAAAGAAGTATATGCCATATAATGCTTTTTCCAGAGACGGCCATCAAACTCAAGCTTCAGTTTAAGATGACGGTCTCCTGCCTTTTGTATGTATCAATTCGATTGAATAATCAATGATTTCCAGTTGTTTTTGTATGATTGTAATTCACCTGTCATTGCCTGTAAAATATTTCATTATTGGTAACATATTCATGCTCCCTCACGTAAGAATGAAGTTGTGTATAAACGATATAGAAACAAATTGAATATGATTCTACGCGAATCAAAACGACTTTATTTTGCAAACTTGATTGAAAGAAATAAATCAAACCATTGTAAAACATGGAAATTTGTAAATGAGATTTTGGGGAGAAGCAGCAAATCTGAATTGCCACCTTTTATTGAACTTTGTGGTCAAAAAATTGAAAATCATAAAGAAATAGCAACTGTTTTCAACCAGTATTTTGCGAATATAGTAGTCTCAATCTCAGAAAACATTAAAAGTTGTCCAAAGCATTTTACAGATTATTTGAGCTCGAAAACATCAGTTTTCATTTTCTTCTGCCCTACCAATGAGTCGGAAATAGTTGAAATTGTGAAAGACATGAATCGTAAGATTTCATCTGGCCATGATGGTCTTAGTTCAAAATTTGTAAAACAAGTTATTCATTATATTGATCGTCCCCTGGCTTTTATATTTAATCAATCGCTATGCTCAGGTAAGGTCCCAGACTTCCTCAAACTTACAAAGGTAATTCCTGTTTATAAGAAGAATAATAAGTTTTTGATAGAAAATTATAAACCAATTTCTCTTCTTCCAACTTTCTCCAAAATAATTGAACGCATTGTATATAAACGTTTGAACAAGTATTTGTCCGAAAATGACCTTCTCATAAAAGAACAATTTGTTTTTAGGCGCTCCTCTTCGACCGAAACAGCATTATTACACACCTTGGAACAAGTCATTTTATCCCGTGAAAAGAAAGAAATTCATTTGGCTATGTACATTGATCTGAGTAAAGCGTTTGACTCACTGGACCATAACATACTCTTGCACAAGCTAGAACACTATGGTATTCGTGGTGTGCCTCATTCTTGGGTGTTGACTATTTGAGTGGACGACAACAATACACCAGCTTTAACGGTGATAAGTCAGACCTCATGCCCGTATCTTATGGCGTGCCCCAAGGTAGTATCCTTGGCCTTCTTCTCCTTATGACTTATGTCAATGATGTTATCAATTCATCGAAAGCTTTTCGTTTCGTAATGTATGTTGATGATATCAATATTATTATATTCACATTCTGATCAGAAAATGCTTAACCAAATTGTTAATGAAGAAGTGCAATCCTTATGCAACTAGTTCAAGGTAAATAAACCACAAATGAATATTAGTAAAACAAAATATATGATTTTCCAATCTTCCAGAAAACAGATACAATTTTATCCAAACTTTTCTATAAAAATTGATAATAATAAAATTGAAAAGGTTGACTCGATAAACTTTTTAAGGGTATATATGGACGAAAAGCTGTCCTGGAATAACCATATAAATTATGTTCATGGAAAGATAAATGCTGCACTTGGTATGATGTTCAACCTCCTTTCGTTAATCCCGAAAAATACACTGTTCATATTTTACAATGCCTTTATTGTGCCGTACTTAGACTGTTGTAATCTCGTCTGGTCAGGGACTAGCCAGCGACAATTAGATCGGCTAACGATCCTCCAAAAGAAAGCCATTCGCCTTTGTACAAATTCCCTCAATCTTGCCCAAACCCCTCCGTTATTTAACAACTTGCAAACGTTAAATTTTCGAGACAGAATTTCATTTAAACTTGGTATTTTTATGTATAAATATGTTCGCTCAGTCTTGCCAGATAAATTCAATGATCATTTTTTTCTCATGCCAAGAAACATTCTTTCAATACTAGAAATGTTATATTTTACCATTTTATCGTCTGAAAATCAGTCAGTCCAACCCAATAAAGTGGGATTTCTTAAGCATGAAACTGAAAACTGCTAACACATTGAATCTTTTTATGACTCAATATAAGCAGCTTTTTCTTAATCTGTATTTATTAATGTTTATTTTTATATGAATGAATGATGAATAATTGTGCAATTTCCATACAAATCTTTGACAATTACCCTGCATGTTTGTTTCGTTTTTTATTGTTATTGTATTATAATGTATTAGTTCAGTCATTGTTTTGTTTCCTGTTTCCTGTCTCTATCATAATGTATTGTTGATTTTGTAACGGCCTCTAATCTAAGTTCTGTTTTGATATATATATATATATATATATATATATATATATATATATGTGTGTGTGTGTGTGTGTGTGTGTGTGTTTCATTCAAAATTGTGATTTGAAAGGAAGGAAATCTCCATTTCCAAGCCCTAGGCTTTTGCGTGATTTCTTCCTTTGACTCAAACATCTACGTAAATATTTTTAATGTGATTTTATGAAATGAATAAACTGAATGAATGAATGAATGAATGAATGGTACATAAGGACTATATGTGACCCTGCACCTCAAAACAAACAAAAAGTCGCCAGATATGAATTTTTAGTTAAGACCATATTCTGAAAGAGCAGATTTTAAGCTTTAAAATGATGTATAACTCAAATTAAATGGACTCTCCTAACCTATCTAAATATTGGAAAGAACGCACAAACTCAGGAAAAGTGTGAACTGAGAAAAGAGGCTCTGAAGTACAGTGTCTATTCAAGCGCTTAATCTTTACCAAACCGTGCTGGCTGTGCGATGAATGGGACAAAAAAAAAACAGGAAGTAAACCACCAGAGTAACAACAATGAAGGGATTATCAGATTAAACTGAAATTAAGCATGCCTCATTATTCTGTCCATAAACAATGCCAACTTTCAAAGCAGTAGCACTATCTTTTCAAAAGTTATTAGAGTTGAAAGTGAAGAGTATGGAGAGGTTTTTCAGAAATGAAAAAGGGATTCTAAAGACACACCTAATCACACTATTCTACCAAAAATGTTCGAGATAAACTGCTAAAAAAAACACACTTTCCCGCCCGTTTTGTGATACCAAATTTTAGCACAATGTAAAAGAAGACCCGCTCTTTCAGAAAATATGAAAAAGTCAAGTTCGGCTAGGTTGACTCATTTCACTTATTTTCAGTCCTCACGCAAAATGAGTGTGTGCGACTTTATGTTCGTTTTGAGGTGCACGGTCACATATTCACATTCATTTTGTATTTTATATAATGTGTATAGTATTAGGAAATTGTTTGCTATATTGTATAGTATACTTTGTGAAAACGCAGAAATAAATCAAATCAAATCAAATACAAAAATGCCACAATGCAAAATTTGACCGAGAAAAAAAAAAATCTCTGAGTGGTATTAAGAACATTCTTGTTTCTAGAAAAAATATTAACCAGAATAAATCACTATCAATGAAAAGCATGAAAAAAGTACAAAAGGCAGCCGATCGCCATCCTTCATGGTACATAAACTCCGAACGACCGAAGTTTGTACATGGTATGCAATTGCACAATTACAGACTCGGTGCTATATCGAAACGTGTGGGACAATGCTGCCACTGAGACACATGTGTGTGTGTGTGCGTGTGTGTGTACGCATCATACACAAACATTGTCACCGCGAGCTGCGGTGATTGGAGAGAGGCCAGAAGACGCGTGGCTCTTTTGGCATCTCTTCATGCGCATGCGCACTGAGAGTGTGCGTCCATTCGGAAGCTCTCGTGGCTCGCTCGGACAGCCATTTTGGGTTAGGAGATTTGTAGTATAGAGCTCTTGTAGGTTAGCGTGTTGTTCGCTGACCCATTGAGCCAGCGCTATTCTCATTCGGGGTCACTACATTTGATACAGAATGGGGGAGGCAGCGTGTTGCGTTCGTCTCCGTGCCGCATTAACCACTCGCCAAGATTGAGTGCCTTTAACTTGGGTAAATTAAATTTCTCTTTTTTTAGTAATTTTAGGGCAAGTTTATATATATGTATATATATATATATATATATATATATATTTATATAATATATAATGATATGGCTGAAATATGCGATTTGTCATTACTGTATAGGAAATTAAGACATTGGGAGAGTATGATATCGTCAGCTTGCTGATTTGAATATTCGTAAGTACTGGTCAAGAAATGTTTTCCGGAAAACAAAATGGCAAAATATCTGTATGTCATAATATTGGTTTATCTTCCTTACTTCTTATCCGATTTTTGTCATTTTCGTATCGCTCGATAGGGAATATTTTCTCTTTCTTTTGAAGTTAATTTATTTTTGTGGTGGATTTTCTCAGATTAGTCGTTGTTGTGCAAGTTTTTATGATTCAAACAATAAAGATAATCATCATTGTTAAACAATTATCATTATGATTTGTATATTCACAGTTCAACGTTAGTCACCTTGATAGTAGGGCAGCTTCTGAACCATCCCTGCTCTCTCTCTCTCTCTAAATTACTTAGATTTAGATGACTGACAAATCCAAAATTAGACTGAAAATCTCAATCTGATAGATTTAGAAGTCAATCTAGTTTTTAAGTCTAATTTTGGATTTGTCCATAACCACAATCTTATAGATTGATTTCCAATCTTAGGAATTTAGAGAGGGTGATATATATAACAATGACAATAATAAACAACACAGATCAATAATTTCATAACATACAAACATCATAGTCATTTGTCCTACGTGCATAGCCAGCAGCCATCGGATCGTATTTCTTTTTCTCACTTCACGGGCCAGTAGTCTCTAATTAATCAGTCTATAAACTAGATTAAAAAAAATCAATTTGACGCAATAAGTGCACAAATACGTAGAATACAAATAAAGTGTTTTTCCTTATCGGCTTCTTATACATAATTCTTCCTATGGTGTGAAAAACTACGATCAAATTGAAAATAGCAGCCATGACTCTAAGAAACGTAATCTCTCTATAAAGGTCGGTCCAACTTGTATTATAATTTTCCATGGAATTACTTGTGTTTTTAGGACAGTAAAGACATATAACAATTATCGTTATTATTCCCAATATCAATGTCGTTTCTGTTACAATGAGATCGTGATTTCTCTGTTTGGCACTAATTAGGTTATCTGAATTTGTGGTACATACCGTTATTGGTACGGGTAAGGGATCTCCGATGCCCCCAACATCCACCTTCCCCTTCGTTCATGTCACACGCAGTGGATTCAAAATCGCAATTCCAATCTCCTATCCAGAAAAGGAATGAAAAAACATAGACATACATGCAATTCAAGAAAGATTTCTACGAAAGTAGTAGAGTAGCAGATAGCCTACATTTATTGCCATTAAAAATCGATTCACAAAATACTGATCTATAATATTCATGACTTCAGCATTTTCATAGCAGAGCAATTAGGAAAGTTGTGCTGTGATTGAATTCGTAAAGAACTGATGTGATTATCCATAGATACTGGAATATGAATGATATGGAATAATTTTGAAGCATATTGAATGATAATCTTAGATATAATTACTGTATGTATGGCCAATACATATTATGTATTTCCGAAAAATATTGTATGACATCGTGGAAAGAAAAATCTTCTTTGACTTGTCGGTATTGAAGGATTAAGAACATTGAAGGGGCTCTTCAACCTAAAAAGGGTACCTTGAAATAAAAGTAAAAATGAATAGCTTTACTGACTGAAATGCATTATGATGTATTCTGTGAAGAGATCTACAAACAAATACCAACCATGATGATAAATGACGAGCTTTGCGGACTGAAATGCATTATGATGTATTTCATTTCATTTCATTTCATTTATTTATTTCATTCCTTCTTTCTTTTTCGGCAAACATAACACGAAATGAATCAGAAGATATAACATAGGCATGTATTTGACTTTACATGGTATATAATGGTTAACAAATACGAAATTATACATGGATACCGGCAAAATACAAAGTTATGTTTGGAGAAAAAACAAGAAAGAACTGAGAGGTTCACTGAGAAGCATGCTTGTAATTTTTGAACCACTCAAAGGATTCTTGTGAATACTCTGGCATTAAACATTTAAAAAAAGCAGGACAGAACAAGACAGTAGAAACACAACGACATTACATGACTTTACAGTATAGGGTATACCATGACGGTAATAAAACACAAAAGAATAAGGGAAAGAAAGGAGAGAAAGAAAAAGGAAATAAAAGGAAAAGCCAACACGCTGAACATCGGGATCAGAAGAGGGAATTGAGGTGTTTCAGCTCGATCAGCCGAGCAAAGTTTGTACAAATAAGATAATATAAAAAATACACAATGATGAAATCGATGATTGACGATGAACCCTTAGGCTGTTAAGACCAGCTAAGTAATGAATCGTATATATCTTAATATGAGTTTAACAACAAAAAATTAACTTACGCTTAAACGAACTCAAAAATAAAGCATTTTTTTATATCACAACTTAAAGAATTCCAAAATCTAGGGCCAGTGTATATAAATGTATTTTGAGCTAATAACGTTCTCAGAAGGGGTAAATGAAACTCATTTGATCGCCTGGTGGGATAATTATGAAAAGATTGATTTCGTGGAAATATTGAATCAAAAATGCTGGGAGGTGCATTTTTGTTATAATTCAACATAAACTGACCCAGCTGAAAGAAAAACAAATCTTTGATTTTTAAAATCTTATATCTAACAAAAAGTGGATCTGCATGGGAACGTTGAGAAACGCCACAAATGATACGAAGTGCCTTTTTTGTTATAACAACAATTTATCTAATAAAGTTTGATGGGCACTACCCCATGCTAAGATTCCATAATTTATATAAGGTAATATTAATGAAAAATACAACGTCAGCAAAGAAGACAAAGGGATATGAGATTTAAGTCTATTAATAATACCAATATTACGCGAAATTATTTTACTAATATTAATAATATGAGGCTTCCACGAAAGTTTATCGTCCACTGTAATACCGAGAAACTTTGTATGAGATACACGCTCTAAGTGAACGTCATCAAAAATGATATCTGTGCTTGAAACTTCTATAGACTTAGCGAATAACATATAGTTAGTTTTCTGAAGATTCAGTGATAATTCATTGGCTCTTATCAATTATCAGTTAGTTTTCTGAAGATTCAGTGATAATTCATTGGCTCTTATCAATTGAGTCACTTTTTTTTAAAATTCAGAATTAACAATATGTGACCGTGCACCTCAAAACGAACATAAAGTCGCACACACTGATTTTGCGTGAGGACTGAAAATAAGTGAAATGGGTCAACCTAGCCGAACTTGACTTTTTCATATTTTCTGAAAGAGCGGGTCTTCTTTTACATTATGCTAAAATTTGGTATCATAAAACGGGCAGGAAAGTGTGTTTTTTTAGCAGTTTATCTCGAACATTTTTGGTAGAATAGTGTGATTAGGTGTGTCTTTAGAATCCCTTTTTCATTTCTGAAAAACCTTGTCCACACTCTTCACTTTCAACTCTAATAACTTTTGAAAGGATAGTGCTACTGCTTGGAAAGTTGGCATTAATTAGGGACAGAATGTGTTAATGAGACATGCTTAATTTCAGTTTAATCTGATAATCTCTTCATTGTTGTTACTCTGGTGGTTTACTTCCTGATTTTTGTCCCATTCATCGCACAGCCAGCACGGTTGGGTAAAGATTAAGCGCTTAATGAATAGACACTGTACTTCAGAGCCTCTTTTCTCAGTTCACACTTTTCCTGAGTTTGTGCTTTCTTTCCAATATCTAGATAGGTTAGGAGAGTCCATTTGATTTGAGTTATATATCATTTTAAAGCTTAAAGTCTTCTCTTTGAGAATATGGTCTTAACTAAAAATTCATGTCTGGCGACTTTTTGTTTGTTTTGAGGTGCAGGGTCACATATGGTCAAGAGCGATTGGATTTTGGTGGGAGAAGAAAATATTTGAATCATCGGCAAAAAGTATAAAAGAAAGTATGTCGGATGATCTACAACAAATATTTATGTAAATGATGGAAAGTAAAAGTCCTAATATACTACCCTGAGGGACGCCACATTTAATGACTTAAAGACTAGAGCTGTGCTCGTTCAAAGATACATATTGTTTTCGGTTTTGCAGGTAACTCCTGAACCACTCCAAGGCCTTCCCTCGTGTACCATAATAAGACAATTTATGAAGTAAAATTTCGTGATTAATTGTATCGAAGGCCTTGGAGAAGTCCAGGAAGATACCAACAAGATGAGAATGATCATCTATAGTATGTGCGGCGTTATAAATAAACTTCACAAGAGCATGAATGGTGCTGTGTTTCTGACGAAACCCAAATTGAGAATTCGTAAAAATATTATAATAATTAAGAATTTCAATCATTCTTGAAGATATCAAATTTTTGTAATATTCAATTTCTTTTTTTTTCATTTTGAATTTATAATACAACCTATTTTTTCTGTTAATTGAACGGAGGAGAGATTTCGAAATCCATGGAAGTTTAGGTGTTGTTTTATAATCTACTGATTTATCTTTTAGTTTAGGAATATAATCATCTAAATGCTTATTAATTATCTCCATAAAATTATCAAACCCTATCTAAACGAGCGTCAAGACTAGCTAAATTTTCCGATGTGGCTCTACGTCTAAAATGAAGGCAAATAAGACTTATTAACCGAATGCTTAAGATCACAACATGTTATAATTGGAAAGTGATTGGGCATATCGGATAAAATTATAGAAGAATGCAAAACGTGTAAAGAATTAATACAAATATTATCAATGAGAGTGGCAGAATGGTCTGTAACACGTGTAGGTTTGGAAATTAATGGCAAAAAAAGAGGATGATAAAAATAATTCAAGAAATTCTTGTGACGTATTATCATCACTCTTAATCAAATCAATATTAAAGTCACCCATTATTTAAATACATTTTTTAACAAAACGAGGGCTTTATAATAAATTTGTGATATCCTCTCTACAAAGTCGAGTGAAAATATTCACTCTTAAAAGAGTGAATACAAAAAAGAGTGAATTTAGAGTGAAAATGGAGTGAATTTTGAGTGAAAATGTTCATTTTCACTCGTTTTAGAGTGACCTCAGGGATCACTCCAAAATCTTCGAGTGATCCCTGAGGTCACTCCAAAATGAGTGAAAATGACCATTTTCACTAAAAATTCACTCCATTTTCACACTAAATTCACTCTTTTTGTATTCACTCTTTTAAGAGTGGATATTTTCACTCGATTTCTTTTAGAGTGTACTATCTGAAAAATCTTTAGAACTCGAGTTTGGGGGTCTATAAACAACACCAACTATAATATTTTTACTTTGAGGGATGGAGATTTCAACAAACAAACTGTGAAGAGATCTACAAACAAATACCAACCATGATGATAACTTATTCTCTGAATGGTATAACAACAATGTCTTTGATCATATGCGAAGTATTGACGGATGCAAATCCAGCCGTACGATTTTTTTTTTTCACTTTTGATTTCTTTTATTTTTCCGTCGATTTTTAACCATTTTCTTCCATGGTTTCAGAGTTACACAATGTCGAAGACTCACGCAGTATGCATGTGAGACCGTCCAACTCAACCTTTGCTCAACCCCAAGAATTATTTAACAATGGGCCTATTTTCAAGTCTTTACACGGTTATTGTCAACGCTCTTTGGCTAATTATCATCATCGTCTCTTATCATTATTAATCGTATGCATAAACATAAAAGAATTGCGGTTTATCATTGCACAGAACTATGTCACTCCAGAGTACTCGACCAAAAATCTTTTCAGCACAGCGAACGTGCCTTTATTGTTGGTCCTTAACGTTCCAATACTGAGTGGTCGCTGCATTGACTCTTAACATACCTACAGACTTGGCTTACTATGTGCTATAGCCGCCCTACCGCTCACGTGCTATAGCCACCCTAGCGCTGAAGAAGAGAAATGAGGAGCTTACCTTTGACTTTGGTTTGGTGTAAGAGGGCTAGCATAAAGAAAAGCCACACATCCATATTTCAACTCAGATATTAAAAAACAAACAAAAAATGTTGTCTATTCAAAATTGTGTAGTGCGCAGCTGCTAGGCCTTTCATCCACTTTGAGAGTTGGCCAAACCTCTTTGATCCAGTGAAGAAGCAGGAAATGTTTAGAAGAAACCATAATTCTGAAAGTAACAGCCTACGCAATGCTGAAAGAGGGAAGTACCTAATGGAAAAATAGCACTTCGTCTGACCACCGTTCATGCAGACATTAACATTGTTGTTCTTGAGCTACACTATCAGACCCGTAACGAGAGTTTCACTGAAAAGGGGGAGGAGCAGACATTACATGAAAAAGGATGGAAAAGGAGGAGGGACAGGTTGCTGATTCGTTTATTTCACCCCCCCCCCCCCCCCACTTAATTAGGGGATATTTTGAAATTTGTCGGCAAAAAACAAATCGAAAAATGTCGGGAAAAATGGCAAGGTCTAACATCCATGCGTTAGCCTGTAAAAGATCGACAAACCAGCGAGCGGGTTTAGAAGCATCGTCAACTGTTCGTGGATGCCGATTTTAGTCGGGCGGGAAATTCTTTTAAAAAAATTCAAAATTTTTTGCACACGTTTTCCTTACTCTTGGTCGTGCTTTTCTCGTGAGTTATTCTCGAAAATGTCTGAAAAGCCTCATTATGAGCGCACGACCTTCGTTAGATGTGCAATATGTTCTCAAAATATTAATATATTAATGAACGCCCAAACAGATCCCGATATTTCGGAGAATGTCTCCCGTACGTTCCTAGAGTGGGGGCACTGTGTCCAACTGTAATACATAGGGACCTACATAGAATTATTCTATCACCCTAGTAACAAAGCATGAAACAATCTGTCCATGTATTTTAGTTAAGGGACATTAAATGTGACAGCTGGGGCCCCATTTTGTTCCCTCTCCCCCAACATTGTCCGCCTCTTGATCTGTTAGGACTGGAAACTATATACCTCGTCCCCAATGTACACTAAACTTAAATCACTAACTGAGCTTACCACTTCTGATTATAGTATAAATATATACCAGGCATGAGAGGCGCTTGTTGAAACTATGTGCATGAGGTGACTTCAATAAGCACTATTTTCTGAGGGGCGCATCCCCAAAGAAAATAGTGCTTATTGAAGCCACCGAATAATTCAAATATTGTCTAGAGGGAAGGGGTCGTTTTGTATTTCTTTTGTTTCCTACCTCTGTACGAATCTATTGGGGAAGGTGTATATCATTAAATAAAACTGAAAACAGGCATGATCTGTTTCAGCACCAACCGAGAAAAAGAAATAGCCGATGCATTAGAATTGACATGGCAGATTAACACTCACAAACATAATCACAAATACGCACAATAGTATCAAGCAGACACTTATGTCCCTTATATATAGTTTTTGAACACACACGATCTTGGAATCACCTTGGATTCACCAATTTCTGTTCCACCCGCATGGACTCACATCGGAACACATCGGCTGATTGAAAGTGATCTTTCTAAAGTACTAATCACTATTTTGCTAATGGAGATGTACAGACTATTTTAAAACATAATTTGTATGTTAGAACGTAATTAGCATGTAAACGTAGAAAAGAAAACGTAGAAAAAGTGTAGACCTTCCAGAAGTGTTACAAATGTGTCCTTTAGACAAGCCAAGACAAGGAAGGCGAGCTTTTGCACCAAAAGATGGCGCTCTACTTCTTCGCGCTTTCCATATTGATCCCTCGTTCATCATTCATATCATTATGTACAATTATATTCATATTTTAATCTGTGACCGTGCACCTCAAAACGAACATAAAGTCGCACACACTGATTTTGCGTGAGGACTGAAAATGAGCGAAGTGGGTCAACCTAGCTAAACTTTTTCATATTTTCTGAAAGAGAGGGTCTTCTTTTACATTATGCTAAAATTTTGTATCATAAAACGGGCAGGAAAGTGTGTTTTTTTAGCAGTTTATCTCGAACATTTTTGGTAGAATAGTGTGATTAGGTGTGTCTTTAGAATTCCTTTTTCATTTCTGAAAAACCTTGTCCACACTCTTCACTTTCAACTCTAATAAATTTTGAAAGGATAGTGCTACTGCTTTCAAAGTTGGCATTAATTATGGACAGAATGTGTCAATGAGGCATGTTTAATTTCAGTTTAACCTGATAATCTCTTCATTGTTGTTACTCTGGTGGTTCACTTCCTGTTTTTTGTCCCATTCATCGCACAGCCAGCACGGTTTGGTAAAGATTAAGCGCTTGAATAGACACTGTACTTCAGAGCCTCTTTTCTCAGTTCACACTTTTCCTTAGTTTGTGCTTTCTTTCCAATATTTAGATAGGTTAGGAGAGTCTATTTGATTTGAGTTCTACATCATTTTAATGCTTAAAGTCTGCTCTTTCAGAATATGGTCTTAACTAAAAATTCATGTCTGGCGACTTTTTTTTTGTTTGAGGTGCAGGGTCACATATATGTATACACACACACACACACACACACACACACATATATATATATATATATATATATATATATATATATATATATATACAGTATATATGTATACAGGAATAAGTCATAAGGCTTATGAATTTTTGACATCACAAAAAAGACAATTTTTTTTACAACATTCATTGACAGTAAAAATACGAGACATCTGATCCATGTTTGGACTATACTCTCTAATATACATTATACACAGTAACAGTAATACACTCTAGAGTCATATACACGGAAAATGAGGGAAGAATGAGGAAAGATAAAGAGAAATACCCTTCAGTGCAAGCACTTAATTTACCCAAAACAAAATAAAAGCACAAAAACACAAACTACAATCTCACACACACAAAAAAATGCAATTAAAGGTATTATTCACCTAGCTCATTTATGAACTCTCCGTTACTTTCTCTCTACAATGACATACACCCAGCTCTTGGCTGAAGATGCCAAGTCTCCTGTCTCTCCATCGGGCCGGGGAGGGGGTAGCTGGGGGAGGTGGTATTCGACGCTATAGTCTCTTTGATAATAATGCAGAACAGAATATTCGGTCCATAAACATAAAATATGATAAACGCCATGAAAAGAAATAGAGAGAGAGAGGGGGGGGGGGAGAGGGGTGAATTATGAAAAGGAGCACAAAACAGCGGTGCGGAAGAAGAGACCAGCCGAGCAAGAAAACGGAAAAAGAAAGGCGGAAGGAGCCCCCCCCCCCCCAAAAAAAAGGGGGAGGGGATCCTGTCGTATCTCACATTACCCATCCCTTATGATACTCTCTCAACAGATTCAGTTAAAGGACAAGTTCACCTTCATAAACATAAGGATTGAGAGAATGCAACAATATTAGTAGAACACATCAGTGTAACTTTGAGGAAAATTGGACAATCGATGCAAAAGTTATGAATTTTTAAAATTTTTGTGTTGGAACCACTGGATGAGGAAACTACTACAGCTGGTGAGTCATGTGCGTACAACAGTATAAAGAAAATGTAAAAGAAAATTCAACATATTTTCACTTTTTTCGCGTAATAAAAGAGCTCTTGACTTCCCTCTTTCTAAAGGCAGGGGGAATAATATTACCCATAACATTTGTCGGTAACGAGTCAGGGGAATGTGTACTTTTTTCAAAAGATGGAATTTCGTGAAATTCTCCTTATATTTTCTTTATATAGTTGTACGCATGTGACATCTAAGTTATTCATACACTGCAGTAGTCTTCTCATCCAGCGGTTACTACACACAAACTTAAAAAATTCATAACTTTTGAACGGATTGTCTGATTTTCCTCAAACTTTCAATGATGTGTTCTACTAATATTGCCACATTCTCTCAATCCTTATGTTTATGAAGGTGAACTTGTCCTTTAACTTTCTATAGAGATAATCAATTTTTCCCCACTTTGCCTCATGGAGATCAATTTTTTTTTTTTTTTTGCTTTTGGCTATTTCCTCTTCAATCAATCTGTATTTTTTCACATATTGCACAAATTGTTGCCTTTAGGGAAATAAGCTTTGATATTGATAGCTTAAATGAACGTTTTACCTAATAATATTATGCAATTATACGAAAGCATAAAATCGTTTCTATAGGATATATAACACCATAATACTTTCTGACATGAAATTAATCGCAAAAAAAAATCAAGTTTCCCTCTTTTTCTCGTTAAACACTGCCTCCCAGAATACTGACGTCCTCCGGCATTCAAAAAAAAAAAAAAAATCCATCGTTTTCGGTTAACTTTTCCTAAAAGAACACCTTAAGTCCTTTTCCCCCCTATTCGAACAAGCCGCGAAGTAACGGGAATCAAATTATTACATGCCTTACATTGCGTTATTTTTATTTTTTTCTATCAATTATCAAACTGACCTGTAATAAAAACATTGTACATCTTCAAATCCAATACCATACATAACGTCAAAACGATCAAAACACTAGATTTTCCAGCAAAGCCCTACCACCGTAACGGGTAGGTGGGGGACCAGGTGATAGTTGGAGAATGGAGGAAGAACGGAGAGAATGGGTTGAAGTATAGGAGCGGAGAGAAATCGAGTCTTTGAAATAAAATGTTGCAAGATTATTACATATCTTGTAAACAATAAGGAGGATTTTAAAGGTGATATGTTGATGTATTCATAACCAGTGGAGGGATTGGAGAAATGGTGGAGTAATGTGGTCAGATCTTTTTGTACGGGTGACAAGCTTAGCAGCTGTAGTTTGAATTCTTGGAAGTGGTGCAATATTAGAAGCAGGGAGACCGACAAGAATGGAATTGAAGTTGTCAAGATGACAAGAAATAAATGCGTTAAGTAGACGTTCGGTGGAAGACTGATCCAATGACTTACGGATTTTACCAATTTTACAAATACGTACCCCAAGCAGCAGAACGACTTGAGTTCTTCATGTGTTGTTGAAAGTTCAGATGCTTATCTACAAAAACTCCGAGATCTATGACGGACTGAGAGATGGGGGTAGCATTATCTTCAAGAGAAAATTATGTGAGAGAACTACTTCGCCTGAACTGAGAATGAACATCTTATAAAAATTCTGATTTGACACAATTGAATTTCAAATGATTATCGCGAGACCGTTGCTTAATATAATCAACACAACTACTGAGTTTGGAGAGTGTTTAGACTTGAGTATTTAGTTTTATGATTTATGTAAATTTGAGTATCGTCGGCATACATAACATGTAGAATATCTTAATGAGAGTTGATTACCGAAAACAGAAAGGCTGTGTATAGAAGGAATAGTAAAGGACCAAACACAGACTTGTATGATATATTATAGATATATGTTTATACGTATTATTTTCTATTTTACATTGCTTGAAACACATTAAGATTCTAATTCGAGACGCAACTATCACGCATATATCTCTATTGAAACGAGTAATTCAAATTGATAGTACAGCTGTCAGCACTTTTAGTAACAAATAATTACATGATTGTGTTCTTATATAATGCATTTTAAGGTGACAATGTTCACACAAATACAAGAACTTTAGCGTGCATTTTAATTCCGCGAATCATGAAATACACGCGAAAATTCCTCGTTTTACAGTAGTGTTGGAACCGCTGGATGAGGAGACTGCTAGAAATTATGACGTCATTTTGTGGACAACAATATAAAGAAAATATAAAGGAAATTCGACAAAATATAACTTTTCTAGCATAATTAAAGAGCACTTGACGAACCGCTTTCAGAAAACAAAGGGAATAATTGCTACCCTAAACATATGTTATTTTCAAGTTGATAGAATGAGTAAGTAACATGAACATTAATTTTTGTGGAATTCCCTTTGCATTTTTTCTTTATATTGTTGTCCACACATGACGTCATAATGTCTAGTAGTCTCATCATCCAGCGGTTCCTAAAATCGAAACTTAAAAAACTAATAACTTTTGCATCGATTTTCCTCAAACTTTCATTGAGATGTGTTGTACTAATGTTGTTGCTTTTACTCAGTCCACATTTTCTTTGGGTTCAGGTTTCGTTCAATTATGTTAGTGCATTCCTTATGCATTTCGAAAAAAAGACCTAAGCCTACTCTTAATGTGCAACTCCTAACAAAGAACCACACATTATGCACATAATTATTATCACGATGGGTAGCCAGTCTTTTTAGATAAATACACCATTTTTTTCAACTATCGACTGTCTCGTACGTATCACCGTCTGCGTTTGGGTCGGCACATTTGTACATTATTGATCTCCTCGAGCCGCCATGCTTTCACCGATGACGTCCTGGGAAACGTCTCCACTTTGTCCGTTATCTACATGTCGCTCAGGAACTGAGAATGATGGGTGACCATGGATACCGCCACTAAAATGTACAATTCGTTGGCGGCATTTCTCCTACAAGAGAATAACGCACGCGAAATAGCCTATTCAGGGGACAGTTTGTTGTACTCATGTCCTTATTGATAAGTAAAAACAAAGGACATGTTGGCATATATACCAGGTACATGGTCCTATTCTGGACACATGGCAGGTAATGACACAGTTAATATACTTACACAATGTATTGATAACAATATAACTGCGTTCGCAACAGAATTGTAGGGTTGACAACAATTTATTACACAAAATTAATCAATCAGCGTACATTTCCCACATAGTACACATACACTGTATTACCAATGACTCATTTTGTTATTTTGTCCAGGATGCTCCATCACATTTTCTAACTAATCAAGTGAAATTCGAATAAATCATTATGTGCGCTATAAATGCCTTCCCAAGTATTCGCGTGGCAATCAAATTTACTAATTTTATACACTTTTTGGGATAAGTGGTAAATGTCATTCTAGTAAATCATTACATTTCTCCAATTAATGTAATCATTCTACATAATTACTACATTAACACTAAGTGCCTTTCATTCTTTAATACTGAAGCCTTTCATTTCTGAGACAACCACATTTATGCACATGAAGTGGGGTGATATATACAATTCTCACAGTAGTTATGTGCACAAGAAAATCCTTAGAAGCCATTTTGTCATAATTATTTCCTCATCCATTAGCAACTCCCCCAGTGTCATCTTTCTGAATTGATATTGTACAGACCAAGAAAGTGTGGGTTGTGAAATTTGACCTACACAATTACATACATACATACATACAAATTACACGCACACAAACACACACTCACACAAGTACGACGAAAATGTCAAATATCAGTATTCGTCGCCTTTTTCATGCATCTGGGTAACTAGTGAGCGTAAGCGTAACGAGCAGAAAGAGATTTTGTTGTGCCTCGGTGACGTCAGACTCTCCCAGCATGTCTCCGCCAAACTTGCTCATTAGCATATTCACCAAGCAGATTCACACTTTTTCAATCAAAATTTA
Organism: Diadema antillarum; assembly: GCF_040938485.1. NCBI lineage: Eukaryota > Metazoa > Echinodermata > Echinoidea > Diadematoida > Diadematidae > Diadema > Diadema antillarum. Next base: position 3,118,237 of record NW_027270895.1, read on the forward strand.
CGAGCTTGTTTTGTGATTTGAAAGTTTACTTTTGGTGAAAGTAGTTCATAAGAGGTACCAACAACAACATTTTTTTTTATTTTTTCACATTCGTGAGGACTGCTTCCCTTTAAGTGTCTAGATATATGTTGTGAAACATTATGCACTCAATGAAATAAAGAGATGCTGACGCACACAAGAACCGCAATCCAAGACGGTCTTCAAAATGGCCACCATTTTCTGAAATTCTTAAAACCTTTCAAAAAAGATATCCAAAATACAAAATTTTGATGTCTAAATATATGTTTTGAAGCATGGAGAAGGCAATAGAATACATATTGAGAGATGTTCAAGCACGCAAGTACCGATGAAACCCCTAGAGTTCATCCTAAAAAGCAAAGTGGTGTGCAAAATGGCCGGCAATAACAAAATTTATTTCACAGTAATGTAAATACATATCGGTAAATAATTAACATGTGATTTTTCATCCGGAAAATATTCAAAAATTGTTTTATTGAAAATAGTTTTAATGTATGAATATAGAAATTAAACCATTTGTGACCGTGCAACACAAAACAAACAAAAAGTCGCACCCCTTGATTTTACGTGAGGACTCAAAACAGGTGAAAAGGGTCAACTACGTCAATCTTGAATTTTTCATGTTTTCTGAAAGAGCTATCTTTCTTCTACATTATTCGTTAGTTTGGGATCATAATACAAATGGGAAAGTGTGTTTCCAGCAGTTTTTCTACAACCCCTTTTTTGGGGAGAGTATAAAATGATCAGGTATCTAGAGGCCCCTTTTCGTTTCTTGAAATCCTATGTACACTCTTCACTTTCAAGTCCAATAACCTTTGAAAGGATAATGCTACTGCTTTGTAGGTTGGCATTAATGATGGACAGAATGTGTTGATATACCATGCTCAATTTCTGAAATATTTTTTCCCCATACATATATTACAAATTATATACTCAACAAAGATTTCCCCTTACCTCAACTATGGAATTCTTGCACGGGGTAATTCGTCCAGATTTTTGCTTGATTCGCTTTTCCTCCTCCAAAAACGCGCCATCAGAATTATCAATAACGCTGGATATCTATCTCATACAAATGAATTTTTTCACAAGAATAAAATTTTGAAATTGCCTGACTTGTTCGATTACAACCTAGGTATTTTCATGTATAAATACTCCACGAATGATCTTCCTGATGTTTTTCTTCACATGTTCAAAAGAAACTACTCAGTTCACAATTATCCCACCCGCCAACGGGACGCTTATCACCTTCCACGTACTCGAACAATTTTCGCGATGAAAACAATTATGTATGCGGGACCGAAATACTGGAACGATCTCCCCTCTGAACTCACAGGTTGTTTATCACTATCATCCTTTAAATGCAAATTAAGACAGTATTTATTGAATAATTACATTAATTCAGCTCACTGAAATCTGTTTTGTGATGCACAGGACTATCCCGCTGTACCGTACTCCAGGGTTGTTGTTATGTTAAAACCAGCTATTTGTGCCCTCAAATTCTGTCACTGTGTCTATGACCTATTGAATTTTCTTCCTTCTCTAAGACATTTGGGGCGAGGTAACAGCTGGTATTTTAATTCCTTCTGCACTGTAATTGGTTGTTGAATGTCTTCTTTTTTTCTGGGGGGGGGGGGGGGGATTTGCAGGTGCATGTGTTCCCTCCTTAATACACGCAATGTATAAATCTTTAATATTTTTAAACCGTATTATTGTTATCATATATTGAGTCATATTGTTATTATCGCCAGAACGACAATGGTTCATCCGCCTACAGCATGTGGCTTATCCGACCCCAAATCTGTATTAGAGAAGAATTTGCTATATAACTGTATAAATGTACTTTTTTTTCCTCTATGTTTTGGTCAATGTTGTACCCGTGCTCCCCATCTTAATCTTTAACTCGATTTTAACTGGGACCTACGCTCAACAAGCTCGCTTTTAAGTAGGTTCCTTCATATTTCTTTAGCATCCTTTCACAGATTCAAAACGTCATAGATCGACCACTATATGTTTTATATATTTGCAATATTTTATGTATGTCTCCAGCTTGATATCATGTACTTCATTTAATTTTGTTATATTTGATGTATTTTTTCAGCGAGAAATATGAAAAATAAATCGAAATCGAAATCGAAATTTCAGCTTAATTTGATAATCTCTTCATTGTTGTTGCTCCGGTGGTTGACATCCTGTGTTTTGTCCCTTTCATCACACAGCTACTGTATGATATATCGCGGCTTGGTGAAACTTGAATAGACCCTGCACTTCAGAGCCTCTTTTCTCAGTTTACACTTTCCAGAGTGTGTGCTTTCTTTCCAGTATTTAGGAAGGTTAGGTGAGTCCATTTGAATTGAGTTATACATCATTTTAAAGCTTAGAGTCCACTCTTTCAGCATCTGCCCTTAACTAGAAATCCATGTCTGGCGACTTTTTGTTGGTTTTGTGATGCAGGATCACATTTGAAAGTTAAAAATCAAGGAGAGTGTCCTTGTTACCACAGAAACATTTCACCGTTAGTTTTGTTGCTAAACAGGCAGCATATACTAAAAGGCGATATCTTTTTACCACATGATCTATTTTCGTCACCTCAAGCACATGAGATGAAAATTTAATGGTAGCTCCTCCCCCCCCCCTTTTTTTTTTTTTTTTTTGCCAACTCATTTGATGTCTACGATGAGGTGAATTTCATTTGAAACTGTCAATTATCACTTCGGAAGTAAAAAGTTGATTAGTGTTTACATGTGCTGAATTTCACTGAATTTCTGTGGTGCAGTCTGTTGCTCCACCTAAAAACATTGTGATTAAATGATCTAATTCTTAACATGTAGATTAGATTGAAAAATAGATAGAAATCAAAGAATATGACAGTCATAGTGGGATACTTCCTTCGCGAGGGATTTTTTTAAAGACTTAGAAGATGAAACATAATAGTGCAAACGTTTGGTAAGATATTGAAGTATTTCCATCAAAGAGTAGGAAAAGTATAAAGTAGTTTTCAGGGATGGGCAACGGGAGGATGTGGAAGAGGGGTGCCCACCCCCCCCCCCCCCCCCTGCCCATGAAAGAAATTTCACATTTTAGACTTGGTATTCAGACGTCTGATTCACCCTATTGGTGAAATATTAGACTTTTATTTCCATAAAAAAAAAGGAACATAAAGATGTCATGAAATTAATGGAAGTATGAGGTTGTAGGTTTGCTCTCTCCCAAACGAGGGAGATTTTCAAACTTAAAATGTATAGATCTGATGCAACCGTTTTGTGATATATTCAATATTTGTTTTCTGTTCAAAAAGTTAGAAAAACTTATTAGAAAAACATATTTGTGATACTGTCCGGGAGGGGGGAGGGGTTGGGAGGAGAATACTCCTTACGATACGATGGAGATCTGGATATTTTCCAACTTGAAATTCAAAGATTTAGCGCACTCTTTTGGTGAAATATTCAATATTTGTTTTTATGATAAGAGTCAGAAAATATATATTAATGGAAATATTAGGGGAGGATTAGGATGTGATACACCCTCCCACAAGAGACAGATTTGACATTTTCTTTCAAACTTGAAAATCTCGGATTTTATGGTGCACACTGATAATGAAATGATTTCTGTTTCAATTATAAGAGTGAGTAGAATAAAGACTACTTTATTCAAGGTAATGAGCTGGTGGACGATGTGGTAGAGGGGAACCCCTTTCCATTGGAGGGAGTTCGGCCGTGATAAGGCAAAGGAACGTAACTCAAAATTTGGGCATTTTTAGTTATGAGCATATGGCTCCTAAATAAAATGCGCTCTTTTTAATGGTGAATGTCTCAATTCTCAAATGTTTACCATTTCAGAGATAAAAAGCGTATCTCACACACCTTTTTAATAACTTTGCCGTTTCCAGCTAGGCAAAACAACGTAACCTGAGATACGTATAGAAATGACAAAGAAAGCATTTTCGCTGTTACGGCAAACAAACGTATCTTTACATACACTGTTTTTTCATGGTGTTTTCTCAAGAAAAAAGAAGGAAATTGCGCCGCCAAAAGAACGTATGTCATCATACAGCGCTTTGCTGTATAAAATCAGGGCCATGCGCGCTACAGTCAGCACGGCAAAACAACGTATCAACATCGTGGCTATCACAACAGACGCAGACCTTGCATTTTTATAATCGTCATTAAACGGCCTGGTGCACCCTTGGTGTTCTATATTTGAGAAAATTGTCCATCCTTAAAGAGTCGATAGTTCATAGTCTCAGTATCCCCAACCCCTACAACACGAGCGAGCTTTTACACTTGAATTGAAATGAAAGTAATTATATCATTTACACATAGTTCTAGTTTACACATAGTTCTAGTTACACATAGTTCTAGTTCTGATCCTGAATTGAAATGAAAGTAATTATATCATTTACACATAGTTCTAGTTCTGATCCTGTGTTATTGATTGATACTATGAATATCGAGATAAAAAAAGTTACTTTACTGGACTAGAGCCAACAAATTATCAATTAATTTTCAAAAAACTAAATGTATGCTTTTTAGTAATTCTTTGGAAAAGTTATCTCAGAACATTTATTTGGATAATGTAGTTGTAGAAGAAGTTTCTTCAATTCGATTTTTAGGTTTGATCCTTGATAATAAGCTCACCTGGAATTTGCATATTGATTCAATTTGCCGTACAATTTCTAGAAATGTCGGCGTAATCAATAAAGTTAGATTTTATTTCCCCCCAAAATGTTTTATTAATGTTATATTCATCTTTAATTTTACCCTATCTGAACTATGGCTTTCTCGCCTGGTGCAACACTTACTCCTCATATCTAGAAAGGATATTATTATTGCAGAAAAAAGCTCTTCGTATTATTTGTAGAGAGTCGTGGAGATGTCATACAAACGATTTGTTTTATCAACATAATATTTTAAAAATTAAGGATTCGTATTGTTTGAATTTAGGTCAGTTTATGTACAAATTGATAAATAATTCCCTTCCCTTTGCGTTTGATTCCATGTTTATTCAAAATAAAACTGTACATTCATACCCCACGAAACAAATCAATGAATTCCATTTACCACTCTCTAGGACGATTTTTGCAAAGTCTATATTCTCCTTCGCTGGACCTAAATTTTAGAACTCCCTTGACAGCAGCATAAAAGAATCTCTAAGTTTTAACACTTTTACTTTGAAATTAAAGAAAATGTTTATCAATTCTTATATCACTGGGAATTTGCATTTCGAAAGTTGCTAACTGACTTCTTTGCTGTTAATGTCTTTACTTTGTTTAATCTATTTCATAACTGTTATATATTACTTATAGATAGTCCACTTCTTGGTAAGACCAAAGTCTTATGTGCCCTGGCATTGACCCTTGAACTCTTCCTCCTTTGCCCTTTTCTCTCTCTTCCTTTGTCTTCCTGTCCCCCTCTGGCCTTTGACCTCCTATTCATTCTTTCCACGCGTATGTAAGAGAGCAGCTTTGTTTTTGTCTGTGTGTGCGTTTTGTGTGCGTACTTGTATTATTTTCTGTTTCCCGAGGACTATGTCAAATTGTCTTGTTGCATTATTACTATAATTTTCACGACTCACGAGGGGACTGCATTCTACAAGCTTGGCTTTTTAGCAGTCCCCTCCATTTTCGACCTTTTCTTTCTTATGATTCAGTCACATTTTGCCCATGTATTTTTTCAACTAGTATGTTTATTGAGTCATGTAAACAAATGACGTGTATCTAAATTTCATTTGGAAATGTAACAGTTACATTGTACTTAATTTGTTTTTATGAAATTGTCATATTATATGTTTTGGCCGGAAATGAAATAAAAATGAAATGAAATGAAATCATTTACACATATTTGACGGAATCGTCATTTTTGAATTGTTAATGAAAGGGGTACTTAATTTATATCGGTGAACTGAGAGGCGAAAGGGTTAGGAAGCGCATATCACCCTCCAATATCAGGGGACTTTTGCATTTTGTATTCAGTGAAAGATCGGGTGTGTACTTTTTTATGACATATTTGTCAATCTCAAAACTGTACAAAATCTACCGAAAGGGGCCGAGCGATCGAGGGACGTATTGCATTTTTACGATTGCAAGTCAGCGATGAAGTACATAATATTTCAGGTTGAATATTTGGACAATAATGATTGTACAGGCCACCCCCACCCCCTTCCCAAGAGCGAGGCGTGGGGAATGCATCCAACCCAACCCATACCCATGTTGTGCACATTTAAGGTAAAGATTCTGCTGAACCTTTTGAGTTTTTTGAGTCTCTAACATTATTTTGCATTTCTTTGTTTCTTTAACAACAATGTGTTGATAAAACGAAATGGCGGCCATTCGGGTACCTTTTGGTTTTAGAGAAGAACTCGCGTGGTTTTATTTGTACTTCATGATGCTTCATGTTACCTCTGAATAATATCTTATTGGGTTCCTTATGTCTCACCAAAACAATTATCAATTTAGACATTTAAGTGCATATCGGGTTTACTTGGTTGTAGGGTTATGAGAAAACTAGGAAATATCGGTCATTTTGGACACCGTTTTGGATTCCTGAAAGTGCTTAAGCGCTTTATGTATGTTCCAGAATCTCTGAATACAGATTTTATTTGGTTCCTTGTGACTCAAAATGCATATTTCGACGTGTAAAATGTGTACTGGTAAAATCTATTTGCATAATATATATTTAGACACCTTAATTTTGCATTTGGGTTACCTGGTTGAAAAGTTAATTAGATAGAATTTCAGGGAATGGCGGCCATTTTAGACGCCATCTTGGATTACGGTGCTTGTGTGCGTCAACATCTCTTAATATGTATTTTATTGGGTTCCTCATCTTTCAAAACATATTTAGACATATAAATTTTGTATTTTTTTATGTCTGGTTGAAAAGCTTATAAGAATTTCAGGATATGGAGGCCGTTTTGGACGCCAACTTGGATTGTGGAAAATGCTCGAAGAGGATTTATGAGGACTTTAGTCTGTCACTTTTTTAATAGACACATTCCGGGAGCAACCCTGAAAAATGAAATCAGCTTGTTACCACAAATGTCCACGTTAAAAACTAATACTCTTTAAATATTGTCACATTGTTTGGGCAATTAACTTCGAAAAGTCACATTGACAGTATATTGCTTCTACAAAAGAAAGCTATACGTACATGCACTGATTAAGGTTATCGGGACAGTTCAGATCCTTTGTTCGTAGAATAAAAAACACTCAAGGTAAATTCAAATTCATGATTTTACTCAAGGTAAACAACTTCATTTTTTTTTTTTTGCAGAATTCACTCTTTATGTTTCGCTTTTATATCGGTCAGTTGCCCTCTTCTTTTTTCTCATTATCCCTGTTGAACAAGGACATACATTTTTATCCCACCAGTCAGGCACAGGCGCAGAAAACTGCGCCTGTCGAAAAGAGCCGAATTCTGCTATCATGAATATTATAATGACAATACCCATCATGCAACGCGATGCTCATAGTGTAAAAGGCATGGGGAAAATTTTGGTGATGAAGACATCAAATCGATACTAATTTTGTAGCAAAAATTGATCCCTGACACTTTTCTGATTTTTCATCTATAGTAAGCCAAATACCTAATCTTGCATAGGAATCCTTTTCTAGGGGAAAAAAACCCTGACAACTGGGGTAATTCTGGTCGGAATACATAATTACGTAAATGTTTTTTGAATGACTAACGGTTTGCTTTCTTATTAGCCTTGCGCAACAGGCAATTGAATATTGTAACAGAATTGTTATCTTAAAGGCAGCCGATCGCCATCCCTAATAGGCCATGGGCTAGTAGGGGTCAACGTGCACCCCCTCTGCACCTAACATTCATTGTTGTTTCCATGTAGCCCTTGGTCTGGAGAGTCAGAAAAGTGATGTTAACAAAAAAAAAAAGTTGGGTCCCAAGACCCGCCCCGTGACGTTTTGTGACGTCACTTCCGGAACGACCTCTTCGCGAATATGGGGGGAATAGCATTTGGGTATTATCCCAATAAAGTGGTCCCCATCCCTTTATTTTTCAATGATAACCAAAGATTTTGGTATTTCTAGATTTCTCAGAAGATGGGAAATATGATGCAAAGCAAAGTTTGGCAATATAAGCCCTCAGTTTGTCGTCATCGACAACGACATGGGCAACGATGTCGACAAAATTCAACAAAATTTTACAAAATTTGTGCAATTTTTCAAGTTTCACCCTTTAAGTTTGTATATTTTTGTGAAAATTTTGTTACATGACTTGAAATTTGGTCTGGATATTAAATGAATATCCCTTTTTATGAAAACAAAAGATTTTGGCCTAATTGTAATCCGATCTTCTTCTGTAGATATTCAAGCGTGCATGCGCGGTGTCTGGAAATCAGCCTCCAAAATGCCTTTTTATGTCCAGTATCAAAAATGAGTGAATGAAAAACGAATCTTTTTATCATGTAAATTCAAAACTCCAATCAATATTTGCAATCAGCAATCACCTGATTGAATAAAAATTGCCTTAAAATGAGAAATCAAAGGTGTCCATGATTTTATTTGATGATGACGTTGGTCACAACATCGAAGATGAAGACGACGTCAAAGACTAGAATTACAACATAGCAGAGATCATTTTAGATATGTTTTAGTCTCTTAAAATTTCGTAAAATATTGTAAGTCATGTTTGTAATTGGGTCAGTCAAATATGTACATTTCCTCGTTGGTAATGATTTTATCAACGTCAATATCTGATTGTTTGTTTATTTAGTGGATTTCACTGAATTTATATTCATTTGATTAATGCGCAGTATGACCTAAACTATTTTGATTTTTTTTTTACTATTTTCTTTCGAAAATTTGGCAATAGAGACTTGCAGGTCATCAACAACGAAATGGGCATTAGTGAGGTCGACAAACTAAGTCAGCACAAGCGCTTATGCTAACTTAGATATTCATTACTTTGTGGTTAATTCACTATATTATTGGAATTTAGTCTGGATGTTAAAGGATAAGTCCAGCTTCGTGTACATGTAGGTGAAGTAAATGCTGCAATATTAGTAGAATTCCACATCAGTAAAAGTTTGGGGAAAGCGGAAAATCCGTTCAAAAGTTTTGAATTTTTAAAGTATCTGCACTGTCACTGTTGGATGAGAAGACTACTATACAGTGTGTGATGTCACATGCGTAAAACGATATATACAATGTAAGGAAAATATAAAGAGAATTCTACAAAATCTTATTTTTTGAAAAACGTGCATATTTCTTCCACATGTCAGTGACTTATGTTAAGGATAATTATTCTTCCTGCCTTCTGACAGAGACAAGTCAAGTGTTCTTCATTTTGTAAGAAAAGTGAAAATATGTTGAATTTTCTTTTTATTTTCTTTTGTTAGTCTTGTCCATTCCGTTTTGTCCCGTACAGCCTTTTCTTCATAAGTAGTTCTGTTGTCTAGTCTTGCTTCATGTTTGTTCGCGTCTGTTAGTCTTGTCCACCCCGTTTTGTCCCGTATACAGCCTTTCTTCCAGCAGTTGTTTTGTTGTCTAGTTTTGTCCTATGTTGTTCACGTCTACATGAGTAAGTGTACTTATTTGTGAATCTAATTCTCAGTGGGCTTCCAGACTCCTTCCTCTTCTTTTTTCTTTCCTTTTTCCTTTTGTATTTATGATGCTTCAACTGATCTTCCAATTGATGTTATCATTACAGAGGGGCCCACATTCTACAAGCTCTGTCTTTTTAGTGGGTCTCTCCATTTTTCGCACTTTAAGCAAAGTTATACATGCACTTCATTTTGATCACTTCTGCTTCTTTTTTACTACAATGTATAATTACGATAAGGTTCTCAATTGTTGTACATTCTGTGATACATAATGTTTTGTTTACCTTATTCTCTGTTGTCAAAAGAAGTGTGACTTATATGTTTTGTCGAAAAATGAAATAAACTTTGAATTGGATTGAAATTTATATCGTTCTACACATGCCAGTGACATCACAAGCTGTCTTAGTCTTCTCATCCAACAGTGAGCGAGCAGAAACTTCAAAAATTCATAACTTTTGATCGGATTGTCTGATTTTCCTCAAACTCTCACTGATGTGTTCTACTAATATGTATGTATTCATTCAATCCACATGTCACATGTCTGTCAAGTTGAATTTTTCCTTTAAATAAACAGCCATCTTTCATTAAAAAAGAACAAATCAGCCATTATTCTAATCCTGGCCTCTTCTGTAGATGTTCAAGAGGGCAGGAGGAGTGCGAAATAAGAACCGACAAAATGTCCCTTTTGGTGACTAGTAAATTGATATAATTATCTCGTATATTTCAAGTAGAATCGGAACTTTAATCATTTTGTTTAAATCATCAAACACCTTCTGAAATACATTTGACTTCAGTGATGACGGCAAAGACAGCGGCGTCGATGACAAAATTCACATTGGAGTTTCGTCTAAATACCAAATTCAACTGAATTTAGCAATTACTTTAAGACGACCCTTAAAGATTAACGCCATTAGCTATGAAGAAAGGAAGATTTTGATTACATCTGCATTTTGCCTTCTCAACAAACTCGAATCCTTTAAAGAGAATCGGGTATTTTTTTTTTTAATAATCCTGAAGTCTTTTAAGATGTTTAGTGTGCATGCAAGGTGTGTGAAACAAGCCGCCGTAAGTTCTTTTCTGCTGTCTAGCAATCAGTTTTTCGTCAAAGATCAGAAACTTCAAGTATATTAAGAAGAAAAAAGATTAATGAAAATATAAAAGAAAATAACTAAGATAAATTTGGCTTAAAATGAGAAATTGGAGGCAACTATACAGTTCTCTGGTCACCATTTCTATTGACCATAATGACAACATAATTCAATCATAATTTACCACGACAAATCATTTAATGTGACTATAAAGGCATGTTTATTATAAGCAATTCCCCAATTCATGGGACATTCTCTGGTTATTAGACAATGATAGTTCAGTAATAAGAGTTTGATTTCATAGATCATATGAGGCATATAATACATTCATTCTTTGCTAAAAGTTGGTTGCTGTTAGATACTTAAATTCCAATAGCCTTTCTTTTTCAAGAGTATTTGTTTGTTTAGTCAGGTTTCGTAACTTATGCTTTGAAAATATCATTAGCATTCATACTTGATAGTCAACACCAACCAATTATATTTGTGATACCTCTTTTTAAAATTTTTGTATTCCATCTGAAAGTATAAAGAAACTTTTTAAATGTAACATTGTTCACAGTAGAATTGGTTAAATGATGTTTCATAAAATTCATTTGCTAATTACTATGTATTCTTTCCAGCATGATTTAGTTCCGATGAAATTATTGAGGGTCCAACATGGAAATGCTTGAAATGATTAACACTGGTTTAATACCGATATGTTGAAATTGATGGAGTCATTTACCAGCTCTAGTCTAAGTTATCCTTTCAAAGTCTGACACTCGTTTGCTCATGAACACTGTTATAATTAAATTCCGATGTCACTATCATTGTAACTCTGTGATTCTATTGGTTGAATGAATTGATTTTCACTACTTTCACTGTTACTATCAGTATTGGGCTCCGATTCATAGGTCATGGTGCCTAACAAGATGTCCCCAAGCTGATGCGGAATCATCTCCCCATCCTGTCAGTGTCTGATATTCATTTGCGCATGAGTACAGTGACTTTCAGGATGCATGTCCCCAAGCTGACGCGGCAGCACCTCCCTTGAGGTCCACAAAGGTCGCATTAGATCTTCATCCTTTGTCCATCCATGTCTTTCGTTTGGGTTTGTTGCTAGCTTTCATATTCTCGTTTGATAATTGCATAGGACATGCTGCTCTAAAACCTTTCAGCAGGGCGGTATCATAGCCAGAGCAAAGTTTTTTGCCTTTCTGACATTAGCCATTTCACCGCACTTGGATTGAAAAGAGTTTGGAGGGCATTCACCCTCTTCTGTTACAATACAAGGCACAGGTAAATCGTTCCAGCTCATCATCTCAGCTTTAAAATTTCAAGATTCACTAAGCTTTGGAAATACAGCATGAAATGACTCATCAGCCTCGACATTGTTTTCACCTTCCCCTTACCTATAAGGCACTAGTGGTATTGCAGCCAGTAAATGCGTGGAGTCCTAGAAATTATGTACATAAAAGGGCTGAATCATGAAATGGGACAGCTGAGGTGATGGATGAACTGAAAATATTTTGCTGTGCTTTGCATGGTAACAGAAGAATTTGGAGGTGAATGCTCTGCGATTCTTGACTATACAATCTAAGTGCGGTAAAATGATTTATGTCACAAAGGCAAAAACTTTTGATCTGGCTTCTCAGAGACGTCTCTGAACAGCGTGTCCTCCGTAGCAATTATCAAACTAAGAATATGGAAGCTAGCAACGGACCAAAATGAAGATCATGGATAGACGAAGGATGAAGAAAATGCGACCTCTGTCGACTTCACCTCAGGGGAGGTGATGCCGCGTCAGCTTGTGGACGTTCTGAAAGGCACCATGGCTGATGTATCAAAGCCCGATACGGGCATAGAAGCAGTGACAGGAGCAAAAATGAATTCGTTAAACCTGTACACTCATAAAATGACAATGATGATGACATTGGAATTCGATTCAGAGCTCAAAAGAATTTCAGACTTTGAAAGGATGGCAAAGTGATTCGTTGTCATCCCACGAGTTCGGCATCCATGCATCATACAGCAAACGAGTCGTACAGCCCATGACTTCGACAGCGGGCATATAAGGCCCATGAGTCCGACAGTATGCAAACAAGGCCCGCAAGTTTGAAACTAGGCAAACAAGGTCCACGAGTTTGACACTTTTCTAAGCAATAACCCCCCCCCAAAAAAAAAACAACAACAACAACAACAACAACAACAACAAACAAACAAAAAACAAACTCACAAGTTAAAAACGATCCACGAGTTCGATATTTACATCGCAGGGCCGTAAATGTGTTTTTCTCGTTGGTCTTGTTTATTACGTGTCAAACTCGTGGGCCTGGCTTGCCTGGTGTAAGACTCAAAGGTGTCGAACTCATGGGCTGTAGGACTAACAGGCTGTATAACTCGCGGGCTCTATGAGTCATGGGTTGTATGATTCGTGGGTGTCGAACTTGTGAGGTGCACCCGGTGAATCAGCGTCAGCTTCTGGACATCCATAAGGCACCATGGCTGATCTAACAAAAGTATTGACTTTAAGTTAAATGTCTAAAGAAGATGCCTGAATTAAGATAATGCCTTATTTGTTTTGTTTTTTTTTAACATGGTTATCTAATATCCAGACTAGATTTAATTTCATTTAATGATATTACCACAAATAATGGATATTTAGATGTTTTAACATGAGAACTTGCAAAAAACTGCGTGGACTTTTAAGTTTGTCAACCTCATGTATGCCAACTTCATTGTCGATGACCTGAAAGTCCATATTCCCAAATTTTTGAAATAAAATGAAAATGATGTTAATATAATTATCACCATCGAGAAATTGTACATCGTGATTGAATCGTGACTCGAACTCGGGTCCTCCGATCACGAGTCGAAAGTTTTACCCACTATGCCACAGAACCACCAAGATCCCACAAGTTGGTATTCCCAAATTAAAAAAAAAAAAAAAAAAACCAAACAAACATTAAAGTAATTTAGGCCTCTAAAAGTCCATTGTCTCTATTATGCATCATGTATAGTGTCATTTCGGTGACAAGTTCAATGTGGATGCAATTTCTGAAGAAAAAAGAGGAAAAATCACGTCAAAATATTATCCACGCCTGATACAGTATTTAGAAATGTGCCAGTGAGTGCAGCGTAGTTGAGATAAGTGTTTTAATTGTGAAACTACTCTTAAGCCTTTATCTTAAGGGGAAATCCAGTCCAAATAAAAGTTAGTCCGATAAGAAAAATTAAAATGTTACGAGTTCAATGGTTCAATGGTCCTGAGGACGGACAGTCAACTGTCCGAAACGTTGAGTCTCTTCTAACTCTTCTATACTTCCTTGGTTCCATACTTCCTTGGTTCACAGTCCTTTTCAGGACTACACTCACTCCAGAAAGAATACTCTTACTCAATTTCTCACCTCTCATCCAATCTTTCTTTCTATCTTTCTCCTGTCATTTCAACAGTCCTTCTAAGGACTATACATACATGGTGAACCGCAAACCAAGTGCATCTAATATACCACACCATGCTAACACCTTCTCTCAAAAATCGTAAGATTTTACTCTTTTTTCATCAGACTAACCTTATTTTTAGACTGGATTTCCCCTTTAAGCAGGATTTGAGTTTATTGCAAAGAAATAAAATGCCAGTAGAATTGAAAATTCATTATCTTGATTTCCTTTACTGTAAATTTATCGCTAAAATCAATCAATCAATTGAAAATGAGAATCTCTGCTATGTCGTATTTCTAGTCTTTGACGTCGTCTTCATCTTCGATGTCGTGACCAACGTCATCATCAAAAAGAACCATAGTCATCTTTGATTTTTCATTTTAAGGCAACTTTTATTAAATCAGGTGATTGCTGATTGCAAATATTGATTAGAGTTTTGAATTACATGATAAAAAAATCGTTGTAACTCATTTTTGATACTGGACATTAAAAAAAGGCATTTCGGAGGCTAATTTCCAGACACTGCGCATGCGCACTCGAATGTCTACAAAAGAAGATCGGATTACAATTAGGCCAAAATCTTTTGTTTTCATAAAAAGGGATATTCATTTAATATCCAGACCAAATTTCAAGTCATTTAATAAATTTTTCACAAAAATATACAAACTTAAAGGGTGAAACTTGAAAAATTGCACAAATTTTGTAAAATGTTGTTGAATTTTGTCGACATCGTTGCCCATGTCGATGTCGATGACGACAAACTGAGGGCTTATATTGCAAAACTTTGCTTTGCATCATTTTCCCATCTTCTGAAAAATCTAGAAATACCAAAATCTTTGGTTATCATTGAAAAATAAAGGGATGGGGACCACTTTATTGGGATAATACCCAAATGCTATTCCCCCCATATTCGCGAAGAGGTCGTTCCGGAAGTGACGTCACAAAACGTCACGGGGCGGGTCTTGGGACCCAACTTTTTTTTTTGTTAACATCACTTTTCTGACTCTCCAGACCAAGGGCTACATGGAAACAACAATGAATGTTAGGTGCAGAGGGGGTGCACGTTGACCCCCACTAGCCCATGGCCTATAATGGTACGTAAACTCCGAACGACCGAAGTTTGTACATGCAATTGCGCAATGCCAGACTCGGTGCTCGGGACAATGCTGCCACTGAGACACGTGTGTGTGTGTGCATGTGTGTGTACGCATCATACACAAACATTGTCACCGCGAGCTGCGGTGATTGGAGGAGAGAGGCCAGAAGACGCGTGTGTGTGTGTGTGTGCATGTGTGTGTACGCATCATACACAAATATTGTCACCGCGAGCTGCGGTGATTGGAGGAGAGAGGCCAGAAGACGCGTGGCTCTTTTGGCCTCTCTTCATGCGCATGCGCACTGAGTGTGTGCGTCCATTCGGAAGCTCACGTGGCTCGCTCGGAGAGCCATTTTGGGTTAGGAGATTAGCACAGAGAGCGCTCTTGTAGCCTACGCGTTTTGTTCGCTGACCCATTCAGCCAGCGCTATTCTCATTCGGGGTCACTACATTTGATACAGAATGGGGGAGGCAGCGTGTTGCGTTCGTCTCCGTGCCGCACACCACAACTGAGTGCCTTTAAACAGCTGGTGGGGACACTCTTTCCCTTTCTATCCCCACCACAACCACAACCCATGTCTTAACACATCATCTCTTTCCCTCTCTCTCTTCTGCCTGGTACTCTCCCGACAGGTTGGGTTCTTATCGCTGTTATGTAAACATAGGGCAGCAGTTTAAAACAAAGAACGTTTTGTGAAAGTGCGAGCCTCACATCTCTGTGGGACCTATACCTCCCCGGTGTTGAACCAAGGAGGTACCTCCTTGGTTGAACTGACCATGGGCAAAGAACAGAGGCAGGGGCTATGCGATGGGTATGAAAGGCTGTTACACTGCAGTTTTAGATGATATTCCAGAGAGACAGTGTTATACCAGAGATCCCATTGTTTTACCAGAGTTATCAGAGTTATTTGCAGATGATTTTGCAATTAAAGGCAGCATAACAGCTTAACACCAAGGTAATTACACTTACTCCTACTTTTCATTCTTACAAGCCTATTTATAAATTCCCCAAATACCACAGGACAAGTCGTCTGGTACTGTCCTGTGGTACTATCCTGTGGTACTGTCCTGTGGTACTGACCTGTGGTACGTCCCAAAATACCACATGACAAGTCGTGTGGTACTGTCCTGTGGTACTATCCTGTGGTACTGTCCTGTGGTACTGCCCTGTGATAGGCCTACTGTCCTGTGGTACGTCCTAAAATACCACAGGACAATTCCTGTGGTACTCTCCTGTGGTATGTCCCAAAATACCACAGGACAAGTCGTGTGGTACTATCCTGTGGTACTGTCCTGTGGTACTGCCCTGTGGTACGTCCCAAAATACCACAGGACAAGTCGTGTAGTACTGTCCTGTGGTACTATCCTGTGGTACTGCCCTGTGGTACTGCCCTGTGGTACTGTCCTGTGGTACTTCCCAAAATACCACAGGACAAGTCGTGTGGTACTGTCCTGTGGTACTATCCTGTGGCACTGTCCTGTGGTACTGCCCTGTGGTACTGTCCTGTGGTACGTCCAAAAATACCACAGGACAAGTTGTGTGGTACTGTTCTGTGGTACTATCCTGTGGTACTTTCCCGTGGTATTGCCCTGTGGTACTTCCCAAAATACCACAGGGCAAGTCGTGTGGTACTGTCATGTGGTACTATCCTGTGGTACTTTCCTGTGGTACTGTCCTGCGGTAATACCCTGTGGTACTGTCCTGTGGTACGTCCCAAAATACCACAGGACAAGTCGTGTGGTACTGTCCTGTGGTACTATCCTGTGGTACTGTCCTGTGGTACGTCCCAAAATACCACAGGACAATTCCTGTGGTACTGTCCTGTGGTACTGTCCTGTGGTATGTCCCAAAATACCACAGGACAAGTCGTGTGGTACTGTCCTGTGGTGCTATCCTGTGGTACTGTCCTGTGGTACTGCCCTGTGGTACTGTCCTGTGGTACGTCCCAAAATACCACAGAACAAGTCGTGTGGTACTATATCCTGTGGTACTTTCCTGTTGTACTCTCCTGTGGTACGTTTGATATTCTCCTGATGTGATAGTCCTCTGGTATAAAATGTTAAGAAAAAAAAATATCCTTTGGCATTTTTCCGTGGTACTTCCAATTGTATATGTGTACTGCCCTGTGGTACGTCCCAAAATACCACAGGACAAGTCGTGTGGTACTCTCCTGTGGTACTATCCTGTGGTACTGTCCTGTGGTACGTCCCAAAATACCACAGGACAATTCCTGTGGTTTGTCCCAAAATACCACAGGACAAGTTGTGTGGTACTGTTCTGTGGTACTATCATGTGGCACTTTCCTGTGGTACTTCCCTGTGGTACTTCCCAAAGTACCACAGGGCAAGTCGTGTGGTACTGTCATGTGGTACTATCCTGTGGTACTCTCCTGTGGTACTGTCCTAAAGTCTATGTACTCTTTTGAGAAAGCTGTAAGAACAATGCTGTTCTCCGGAAATCAGTGATCTCATAATGCCACTGATTGTATTGTATATGAAATTAACCCTCGTGGAAATTCCGCCCTCTTAATCCATTACCTCCGCCAAGGGAGGAGGTTATGTTTTCGTTACCGTTGGTTTGTTTGTTTGTTCGTTAGTTAATTAGTTAGTAAGTTTGTCCGTGTGCAAAATAACTCAAAAAGTAGTCAAAGGAATTTGGATGAAACTTGCAGGAAAGGTTTAGAATGACACAAATAACAAACAATTAACTAACGGTAGTGATCCCAGTATTTTGGGGGAATTTATGAAGGATTTTTGATATTTTTGCAGGTAGGGTCAATGAAGTTGGGAGTTCAGGCTGCGCGTATTTGAGGTTTGCATGCGCGCACCAAAGTGCGTGCTCTAGTTTCTGCTTGGGCGAGGCGCGCAGTGCAGCTGAGGCTTTATGACGTAACAAAGGCTTCTTTATCGGGAAATCGGGCGACTTTCAGCACACAATAGCCGGGTTCACACGTAAAAAATAGCGGGATGACGATCGCGATGCACATCCCGAGTTTTTTTGCGAGCGTCCACACGTACCAAATTAGCGGGATAGCGATCGCGATCGGTATCCCGCTAATTTGACGAGCGTCCACACGTACCGGATTATCCCGCTAATTGCCGATAGGGATAACAGCAAAGCCTGCAAACTGGGTCACACAGCGCCCTTCTCTATCACTGCCTGTGCACACTTACCTTTGTCCATTGTCTTTTACGCGTCAGTGGTGTGGTTTGCGCGCTGTTGTTGTTGTGCTCCAAAGAGGTGAAGGACCTCTTCGCAGAGGCCTCGCTGTTGTGATGTGCGCATTGCATGATGGGATGTAAAAACTCGAGATTCTAATCCCGACCGTTCACACGTACCAGCGCGGGGCCAATTATCCCGCTAATTGATGAACCAGCGCAAGATTTCTTGGGATTAGCATCGCGATGCTTATCCCGCTAATTTTCGGGTTTTTTCTGTCCACACGTGCAAAAAACTCGGGATGACGATCGCGATGCAAATCTCGAGATTTGTATCCCGCTAATTGGTGTACGTGTGAACCCGGCTTATCACTGCCTGCGCGCACTTCTCTTTGTCCATTGTCTTTTACGCGTCAGTGGTGTGGTTTGCACGCTGTTGTTGTTGTGCTCCAAAGAGGTGAAGGACCTCTTCGCAGAGGCCTCGCTGTTGTGATGTGCGCATTGCATGATGGGATATACAAACTCGAGATTCTAATCCCGACCGTTCACACGTACCAGCGCGGGGCCAATTATCCCGCTAATTGACGAACCAGCGCAAGATTTCTTGGGATTAGCATCGCGATGCTTATCCCGCTAATTTTCGGGTTTTTTTCTGTCCACACGTGCAAAAAACTCGGGATGACGATCGCGATGCAAATCTCGAGATTTGTATCCCGCTAATTGGTGTACGTGTGAACCCGGCTATTGACCCTACCTGCAAAATTATCAAAAATCCTTCATAAATTACCTCAAAATTCTGGGATCACTACCAAAAGTTAATCGTTTGTTACTTGTGTCATTCTCAATCTTTCCTGCAAGTTTCATTCAAATCCGTTGGCTACTTTTTTAGTTATTTTGCACACGGCCAAACTACTTAACTAACGAACTAGAGAAGCACTCTGAGAGCGCAGACCTCCGCCAAGCATGCAGCCCATTTCCACCACTGATCGTGTTCTTCCACAGAGATCAGTGATTTCCACCCATACGTATTGCATTGTGTGCTGAAGGCCGCCCGATTTCCCAATATAGAAGCCTTTGTTACGTCATAAAGCCTCAGCTGCACAGCACGCCTCGCCCTAGCAGAAACTAAAGCACGCGCTTTAATAGTGCGCGCATGCAAACCTCAAATACGCGTAGCCTGAACTCCCTAGTTCATTGACCCTACCTGCCAAAATATAAATAATCCTTCATAAATTCCTCCAAAATTCTGAGATCACTACCAAAAGTTAATCGTTTGTTACTTGTGTCATTCTAAACCTTTCCTGCAAGTTTCATCCCTATCCGTTAACTACTTATTTAGTTTATTTTGCACACGGACAAACGAACTAACTAACAAACAAACCAACGGTAACGAAAACATAACCTCCCTCCCCCCCCCCCTTGGCGGAGGTAACTAGAAAAGACTCTGAGAGCGCAGACCTCCGCCAAGCATGCAGCTCATTTCCACCACTGATCTTGTTCTTCTATAGAGATATCAGTTATTTCCACCCATACGTACTTATAGCATCTTTTTATCGCGATCGGTATCCCGCTAATTTGGTACGTGTGGACGCTCGCAAAAAAAAAAAAAAAAAAAAAACTCGGGATGTGCATCGCGATCGTCATCCCGCTATTTTGTACGTGTGAACCCGGCTACTGAACTAGGGAGTTCAGGCTGCGTGTATTTCAGGTTTGCATGCGCTCAGTAAAGTGCGTGCTCTAGCTTCTGCTAGGGTGAGGCGCGCCGTGCAGCTGAGGGTTTATGACGTAACAACGGCTTGTATATTGCGAAATCGGGGGCCCGTTGCATAAAACTCCAACCGGATTTTTTTTCCGGTTGAAATCACAAAATTCTGGTTAGAAGCTCCCAACCAGAGTTTTTATGCAACGGATTTTACGTTCATAGGTTAGCAACCTAAAAAAAATTCAGGTTGGGCAAATTCCAACCTGAATTTTTTAAGGTTGCTAAAATGTTGTATGCAACGGGACCCTGGCGTCTTTCAGCACACAATGCCGTAAGTACGGATGGGTGGAAATCACTGATATCTCTATGGAAGAACAAGATCAGTGGTGGATATGAGCTGCATGCTTGGCGGAGGTCTGCGCTCTCAGAGTGCTTTTCTAGTAACGTAATGTAATGAGACCGGCCATTACCTGTTACTGTTCACCTGTATACCTCGGTGAGAAAATATTTTGTAATGCTTTACTGCTCTGTGATCCAGGTGATCTAACATTGTGCAAACCTTTAGGCATGGCTCGACACTAACTTTTTTGTTTGGTGGCCCGATGGGGCCACCAAAATCCTAAATTTCAAATTTTTGGTGGCCCGAGAGAAAAATTTGGTGTCCCGAAAAAACAAACAATAAAAAACATTAAAAGTCCTTTTTTTCATGAGTCAAGATTTATGATAGTAAGAATTAGAAGTTGGACAATTATCTACTCATAAATAAACTTCAACAAACTTGCAACACTCACTCTCAGGCATTCATTCAGTCCTTTTCATCCATCCTTTGAACAAATTTAACTGCTAATTTCCGGCGCAAAAAGTTACGAATTTATTGACATATTTTTCAAAATATTTTGGTGGCCCGAGGCGGGCCACCAAAATTGCCCTTTTTTGAAATTTGGTGGCCCGAATTTCATTTTTGGTGGCCCCGGGCCACCGGGCCACCGTTAGTGTCGAGCCCTGCTTTAGGGAAAGCAGACAGACCTCTCCCCTCCTTTCTCCTTCCTTATTAATATATCTATGCAAGTCATACTTCCGTCCTATTTTCCTATATGCTATGTATTATGTACGAGGGCTGCATGCAAATCAAGCAATGCTTAAGCTGTAGCCCTTCTAGAATGAAGAAACTGTATTGGTGTATATTGTAAAGGCAATAAAGAAACTTTGTTAACAGCTAATGTTTATGTATACAGTGGCGGATCCAGGGGGGGGGGGGGGGGGGGCGCAACCGAGAAACCCGGAAGTGGCACCAGTAATATAAGTTGCGCCCCCTCTGTACAAAATTCCTGGATCCGCCCCTGTGCATGTTCTGCATGGCACCAACAATGTATAAATAATTACGTGTATAATATGTATCTGCATGCATACAGCGATATAATACAGGAACCATTAAATCAAATTAAATGAAATACCGTGTGACGAATTGGAAACAAGATTACAAGTTGAATCCAAAATTATTTGAAGGTGTATATTAAATGAGTCAGTCATGTGTCAGTAGTGACTACCTTAACTGTCGCCTGCAAGACTGAAACCCATCGTTCTGTTTAAAAAAAAAAAGTCTCATGTCATCAAAGCAAATAGGGTCTCAACGAAAATACAAACTGATATGCGATGCACTTATTTTCCTGTAATTATGATGTCAGATATCTGATACAATTCTGCATATACAGTGAAATTCTCAGCAAGAATATACACAGTTCCGTTTGCCTTATGATCAATCTTAAATTTGACCCATTGAGGACTGGCTGCTTTGGCTACAACAGGCATTTCCCATAGACCCATGCCCGAGTATACTCAGGACTCCTCGTCCTCAACAGGTTATGTTTATTAAACACCACATATTATATAGATAACGGTGAAAATACGTGATATACAAATAAACAGATTGTAGGTGATTATATAGAAGGAAACATAAGGATAGGGGAACGTGGGGCAGGATGGGCCACATTTCACTAAATGTGCTTTATTTCAAATTGGCTACGTCACAAACTTCCACATGAAACAGGATTTACAAAGATTGTGTAAGACAATACTATCACACGTAATATCATCTTAATTGCCTATTTTTATTTTACGTAATAGCCACCTCAAAATAGCCAAATCTGTCCAATCCTGCCCCACATACGTGGGGCAGGGTGGGACAAACAATGAAGACGCATATTTCCGTGTTCCACTTGAAACGGTCGCTCTTTCGTTTGTAATTCCGGACCATTCTGAAACTGCAAAAAGAATAAAACATATACATTAACCTTATCAAATATGAAGGGGCAAGATGGGACACCCACCCAATCTGCCCCAAGGTGGATGTCCCATCCTGCCCCATGCACACACACACTACACTTCTAAGCTCTACACAATACATGCAATGCTGACATACAGTCTGCCTACATTTTGTGAAATAAACTTGATGTATATACTATAAAAACCACACAATATCAGCGTCCTACCTTTCTTCATATTATGCCAGCGATACTATACATTTCTTAACTGCAGAAGTTCTACTGTCATCAATATCAATTTTTTGCGTTTGTCCTCCAAAGCTCAAGAGAATCTCAGCTTCACAGAGCGTAAAGATGGCTTCCTGACAGCGTGCTTTTTATCAGTGCAGATTATAGTGCCCTCTGATGCTTACAATCGCATTGTCCCATCCTACCCCGTGTACCATCTTGCCCCACCTTCCCCTACGCATTCATGACTCTCTTATTTTAGGACATTGACAACTTGCAGTACCTCCTTACTATTGTAACTAAGGAGCCAATATTCAGTCTAAAATTATTGCATGGAAGTCTGGAAGCTGTTCCTTTTAGTGGATATAGTGACATAAAATTTTCAATGATGAAAGCTGTCAAGGTCATTTATCTAAAATGCATTAAGTTTGTATAAAATTCAATGTGTGAGCACGAAAATCTAAATGAATAATGGTAGGACCTACTCTCTTTAGAAGTTTGTGCATTCCCCCTCCTTGTCTTAGCATTTGCCAAGGTAGTAATAATCATTATGATAAGGAGGCAATAAAGCATCACTTTAAAAAATATGTAGGTATTATGGTACGGGCCTATAATGAAATACCTAACTAAATTATTACTCACCGAGTGGCTAACGGGACTTGGAGCTGAAGGCACCACCAGCAGGAATGGTAGACAACCTTATCAGTAGTGGAATGCACTAGGGCACCAGAAGAGGTGAACAGTGTCCTTGTGGGTTGTATTGCACTTCCCGAAATGATATTAAATGATATGGACTAACTCCGAATGCACTTTGGGTGTCCGAAGACGACAGTGTCCCATATAAATATGTACAAAATATCCAGCGGCAGCGTGGAGTATCCTCCGAGTGCCGCGGCTAGCACAAGCGAGGGTAGAGTCGATCCACCGCTGGAGCGCTGGATAGAAGAACTGCGCGGTCCCTGGTTGTGGCAGAGTCTGCACACCACGGACAGCTCGCTAGCAGGACCGAAGCAGCGATGTGATGGGACGCAGATCGCGTTGTGAAATGCAGCGATGTGACGAGGCGCCGATCGCGTTGAATGCAGCGATGTAACGATCCCCAGGTTGGAGTGTAGCCTAGCTGAAGAAAGGGCGAGCCGCGATGTGAAAAGGCAGCGAATGTCGCGAAGTGTAAAATCCGAGGAAGTGTGATATTCCGTATGGAGTATGATCCGTATGAAATGACCGTCCACGGCGCGAGGTATCGTCAGCGCGAGAAGACGTGGGAAGTATATACGGACGTGATATGCGGACGTGAGTGACTCCAACGATTAGAACGTGCTCTCAGGATGAAAGCTAATCGTGAAGTGAGGCAGCGTGGAAAATGAAACAGCGTGGTCGAAAAAAACGTGTCACGGACAGAAGCTTTGAGAGTGGTAATTGGCTGGTGAAGGTGTACAGCTCGCCACTAATTGGTGGTCCGTTTCCGTGACAGCAAAACAAGAGGTGTGTTTATGAAAATCCGACTACTGTTGGAATGTGAAACACGCGTACCTCGGCACGATGACAAAGGCGAAGAATGTAGTGCGCACCTGTCGTGTGCCGGCGCACAAAGAAAGTTCGCGTGGATGTTGACAGAATGCTGCTGTCAGACAGCATAATTGACGGCAGCCAGACAGTAAAAATACAGAGATATTGGAAACCGCTACATTTAGCCCCCTTCCAGATCGCTAGTGGAGGAGTCAATGGAGTGAAGACTAAAGATGAGCGATCGATTGTGAGAAATGTGAAGGAAGTAGGGGTTGAAAATTTCACGTGTCGAAGTATCTGTATTGTACGTAATGGGCTGGCCAGTGTACGTGCTTACCGCCAGTGCGTGCCGTTCGTGTTGGCAGCTCGTGCTGCGGTTGTGCACGTGTTGGCTGCTGGGGTGGTGTTGACTGCCGCAGTGTCGTCTGCTGCGGTTGTGTAGGCTGCTGCCGCGGTGTGGTGAGAAGGACGCTCGGTATATCCGCCGGAGTCCTGGCAGGGGCAGGCATGGGCTGCTGCCGCGGTGTGGTGAGCTGGACGCTCGGTGTGCTCGCCGGGCTCCTGGCAGGGACTGGCGTAGGCTGCTGCCGCGGTGTGTTGAGCGGAACGCTCGTGGCTGTCTCCCTCCTGGCGTTGACCTCCAGAGTGAGATGCTTGGGATCACGCGTGGAGTTGTGTGGACGAGCGGGAGCGTGGGATGTGGTGTTCCGTTTGCGTTTGCGTCGAAGATTGCGACGCGGGCCAAAGTCGGGTGTGAACGAGCGCTCTCCGAGAATGGTGACTAGGGGCTTCATCTCCGCCTGTAAATGAAGTGTAGGCGGGGGCTTCGTCTTGTTGGTGGGTGAAGGTGGGAGGGCGCTGACCTCAGGTCCGGTGACGGTCGAGGAATGTGTGCCGTGTTCGACAGCCTGGTGTTGTCGATCCCGAGTGGGAGATAGGCGACCAGTTGTGTCGCTGCCAGAGGGGCTCGTCGCCCCTGATCTCTGGCTGGGGCTGAGCTGTTTCCCTGGCGTGTTGGAAGTGATTGGACTTTTTCGCCGCGAGCAGGGTGAGCAGCACTGCCGGGCGGCGTCGCCAAACTTCCAATGGAAGTAGCACTCACTGCCAGCGTGTCGGATTTGGGAAGGGGTTCGCTTCCGCGGCGCGCTGCGCGGCCCGCCTCCATGGCCGCGGTTGCCGCCTCTGGACCGCTGACGAGGACGAGGACGGTATTTCCGTTGCGAACGGCGTGACGTTCGCTGAGACCGTCGTTCGTCCATGCGTGCTACCAGTATGAACAGCTGCTCTGTTAGCAGCAGAACCTGCGCCGTGAGGTTCGCTATTACGTCCGCCGGGGGGCTGGTGGTAGCCATTGTATCCGTGGTAGTGAAGGGTGAGAATGTAGAATGGGACGTGAAGTTGGCCCTATACGATCACGTCGGGGTCACCAATGTAGGTATTATGGTACGGGCCTATAATGAAATACCTAACTAAATTATTACTCACCGAGTGGCTAACGGGACTTGGAGCTGAAGGCACCACCAGCAGGAATGGTAGACAACCTTATCAGTAGTGGAATGCACTAGGGCACCAGAAGAGGTGAACAGTGTCCTTGTGGGTTGTATTGCACTTCCCGAAATGATATTAAATGATATGGACTAACTCCGAATGCACTTTGGGTGTCCGAAGACGACAGTGTCCCATATAAATATGTACAAAATATCCAGCGGCAGCGTGGAGTATCCTCCGAGTGCCGCGGCTAGCACAAGCGAGGGTAGAGTCGATCCACCGCTGGAGCGCTGGATAGAAGAACTGCGCGGTCCCTGGTTGTGGCAGAGTCTGCACACCACGGACAGCTCGCTAGCAGGACCGAAGCAGCGATGTGATGGGACGCAGATCGCGTTGTGAAATGCAGCGATGTGACGAGGCGCCGATCGCGTTGAATGCAGCGATGTAACGATCCCCAGGTTGGAGTGTAGCCTAGCTGAAGAAAGGGCGAGCCGCGATGTGAAAAGGCAGCGAATGTCGCGAAGTGTAAAATCCGAGGAAGTGTGATATTCCGTATGGAGTATGATCCGTATGAAATGACCGTCCACGGCGCGAGGTATCGTCAGCGCGAGAAGCGTGGGAAGTATATACGGACGTGATATGCGGACGTGAGTGACTCCAACGATTAGAACGTGCTCTCAGGATGAAAGCTAATCGTGAAGTGAGGCAGCGTGGAAAATGAAACAGCGTGGTCGAAAAAAACGTGTCACGGACAGAAGCTTTGAGAGTGGTAATTGGCTGGTGAAGGTGTACAGCTCGCCACTAATTGGTGGTCCGTTTCCGTGACAGCAAAACAAGAGGTGTGTTTATGAAAATCCGACTACTGTTGGAATGTGAAACACGCGTACCTCGGCACGATGACAAAGGCGAAGAATGTAGTGCGCACCTGTCGTGTGCCGGCGCACAAGGAAAGTTCGCGTGGATGTTGACAGAATGCTGCTGTCAGACAGCATAATTGACGGCAGCCAGACAGTAAAAATACAGAGATATTGGAAACCGCTACAAATACATACTTTTCTTCACAAAATATTCTAAGAATTAATGCTCTGTGAGTAGCACATAATATATCGATGTGATCATGCCATAATGATCCGTGACTTATTAAGTAAAAAAAAATAATAATAAATTGCTGCATGTTTAAATTCATGGCTACCTTACATTGCAGGTTGCTAAATTCTATATTTTTCCTTGTTGATACACTAAAGCCTCTCTAACCTAAAAAAACCCAACAGGTTATAGACAAGAGAAAAATCTTCTAACGATGTATCTGTTATGAAAAAAAAAAACAAAATACACAAAACATTCATCTACGTTTTGTTATTGTCAATGTCAGTGGTTCCACTGAAATATGCAATAATCCCAGCCATTTACGTTTCCGTACCCTAGCTATGCGACTCGTGTATACGGATATCATATGTGACTCTGCACCTCAAAACAAACAAAAAGTCACCAGACATTAATTTTTAGTTAAGACCATATTCTGAAAGAGCAGACTTTAAGCTTTAAAATGATGTATAACTCAAATCAAATGGACTCTCCTAACCTATCTAAATATTGGAAAGAAAGCACAAACTCAGGAAAAGTGTGAACTGAGAAAAGAGGCTCTGAAGTACAGTGTCTATTCAAGCGCTTAATCTTTACCAAACCGTGCTGGCTGTGCGATGAATGGGCCAAAAACAGGAAGTAAACCACCAGAGTAACAACAATGAAGGGATTATTGGATTAAACTGAAATTAAGCATGCCTCATTAACACATTCTGTCCATAATCAATGCCAACCATCAAAGCAGTAGCACTATCCTTTCAAAAGTTATTAGAGTTGAAAGTGAAGAGTGTGGACAAGGTTTTTCAGAAATGAAAAAGGGATTCTAAAGACACACATAATCACACTATTCTACCAAAGATGTTCGGGATAAACTGCTGAAAAAACACACTTTCCTGCCCGTTTTATGACACCAAATTTTATATAGCATAATGTAAAAGAAGACCCGCTCTTTCGAAAAGTACGAAAAAGTCAAGTTCGGCTAGGTTGACCCATTTCACTTATTTTCAGTCCTCACGCAAAATCAGTGTGTGCGACTTTATGTTCGTTTTGAGGTGCACGGTCACATATATATTATTCTGTGTACTGGAAATTTCTCACCATCTTCATACAGGTTGATATGCAGATACACCCTGGCCAAACCCAACAACTGCCATTAACTTAGGTCTTAAAGCAAAATTAGGCAATGTAGCCTCGAAACATGCAACAGAATAGAGCCACTGCTCTGAAATGCTCCTAAACTCTCGCGCAGCGCAGTCCCTAGTCGTAATTCAAGAGTCGAGCTAGTTCTCCGTACACATCACTGTTCCTTAGTGGTTCATGCTGGGTTGGAGCAATGTCAGACATCATCACCGAATAATAGTCACAAGTGCCAGCATACGACGAATCGCCGTCGCCTTGGTGAGGCAGCTTTCCCATATCATGATCTGTGTTTCCGATAGTAGTATCACTATGGAGAACATCGTAATAATCGTCATTGAACAAATTGTCCACGGAAGGTGTGTCTTTCATCATCTGTTCTGCCTGCAGATTTTGATATACAGGTTGTTCTGTGGCTGATCCATCCTCATTGTTATGGTTTCTTGCAGTATTCATTGTCTCATCGTACCCGGGCGTCTTGTCGCCAGACGTGTTGCTTTGTGCAAGAGTTTGGTACTCGTCACCAGTATCGGTTGGACCATTGTCCTGCTGTTTTGTACCAATCTTTCCCTGGCATTGCTGACTGGACTCAGTTTTCAACGCATGCACCAGAGTATCATAATCATTCTCGCTGTGAAGTTCCCTCAATGATTTTCCATTCTCCGTTATAGGAGTCACCGAAACATGGTTGCACACCAATTCCCCGGACCTATTTGGCATTGAAAATTATAATTTTATTCGTAATGACAGAAAACATGGCATAGGAGGTGGGGTTGCCATGTACGTTAATAATCATATTAGATTTAAAATTCGAACTGATTTGGGTATTCAGGGAGCAGAAAGTTTATTTATTGAAATCTTAAATGATAATGAGAAAAATATTATAGTTGGTACTATTTACCGTCCTCCACAAAATGACGTTCAATCTTTTATTGACAACTTCGACCAATGTGCTAACGAAATTTTTGGAGAAAGAAAATCCATTTTTTTGATGGGAGATTACAATATAGATTTATTACAACCTACCCATTTCCATGACATATTACTTTCCAACTCACTGCATCCCCACATCAATAAACCTACCAGAATAAATAACACCACCAACAGTAAAACATTAATAGATAATATACTGTCTAATGTTATAACTGAAACCTGTATGAACGGTATCCTTTATTCAGATATATCTGATCATTTACCGATTTTTATGATTAATGATAAATCTGTAATAACTCCAATACGTCGCCAACCCAAACAATATTTGAAAATGTATCGAAATGAAACGCCACAAAATATTGAGTCATTGAATCAAGATTTATTCGAAGAACAATGGAATGACGTCTTTGAACTCCAAGATGTTAATTCTTCCTACGAAATTTTTTTACAAAAACTATTAGATTATTATGATAAACATATTCCTTTAACTCCCAAAGTAAATGGAAGGAAAAGAGCCCGGCAACCGTGGATTACTCAAGGTCTTATACATTCCATTCTTACTCGAAACCGTCTTTATAAAATATCTCTGAGGAAGCCTACTCCTGAAAACGTGAAAAGGTATAAAACATATAGAAATAGATTAACTTCTTTGATTCGAGTTTCACGTAAATCATATATTTCAAATAAACTCGAATCTAATAAGGATGATAAAAATGCTCTTTGGCGGATTGTTAATGAAATACTCAAAAAGAAACCTACGGAATGTCCTGATAGCATTACCCATAATGATAAAGTTATTATTAATTCTGATCAAATTGCAAATATTTTTAACAATTTTTTTGTTAATGTTGGTCCTTCTTTAGCTGCATCTATTCCCATAAATGATATCAAAAATTATAAAGATTACTTACCTGAAAGTAATCAAAACTCATTGTTTTTTACTCCAATAAATGAATCAGAAATTATTGATATTGTTCGATCTCTGAAATGTAGTAATTCCTGTGGGCCTGACAAATTAAGGGTGAATTTTTTGAAAAAAATAATCTACCCCTTAGCAGCCCCTCTCACCCATATATTTAATTTATCCTTACTTAACGGTGAGTTTCCAGACTCTTTTAAAATCGCCAAAGTTATCCCCATTTATAAAAGAGAAGATCCATCATTGGTGAAAAATTATAGACCCATCTCATTGTTACCTGCAATATCGAAAATTTTAGAAAAATTAGTTTATAAGCGTCTCTCCTCGTTTATGATTGAAAATGAAATATTAAATGTGAATCAGTTTGGTTTTAGGAAAGGATTTTCTACCGATTATGCTATAATTAAATCTGTTGATAATATTATTGATGCGCTTATTAAAAAGGAGCACATAATTGGAGTTTTTATGGATCTTAGTAAAGCATTCGACACTATTGATCATGACATTTTATTTGAAAAATTACATAATTATGGCGTGAGAGGGATTACTTTGTCATGGTTTAGAAGTTATCTAAGTCATCGAAAACAATATGTTGCATTTAAATCCAGTAATTCGTTCCATTTGAACGTGTCATGTGGTGTCCCTCAGGGATCTATCCTCGGGCCCCTACTTTTTTTGATTTATATTAATGATATCATTAATTCCTCTCCTCGTTTAAACTTCATTTTATTTGCAGACGACACCAATGTTTTTTATTCCCACAAGGATATTGTAACATTGGTGGATACATTTAACATGGAATTAAGTAATATTTCGAAATGGTTTAGAAGTAATAAGCTTTCATTGAATATTGATAAAACATGTTTTATACATTTTCATACGCTTCAATCTCAACCCACCCTTCCTCAAAGTATTTCTATTGATGATATAAACATTGCTGAGAAACATTCAACCAAGTTCCTAGGAGTGACCCTAGATAACAATCTAACTTGGAATACTCATGTCCAGAATATTATAACAGCAATATCTAAGGCAACTGGTGTGTTAAGGAGAATAAAATACTTAATTAATGATCAAACTTTAATGATGTTATACAACACCTTATTTCTACCATATGTAATGTACTGTAATATTGTATGGGGCAACTGTAGCAAAACCAAATTGAACACAATTTTTCTTCTTCAGAAAAAGACTCTTCGTATATGCACACATTCAAATTTTTTGGCTCACACTGATCCCATATTTTATCGCCTAAAAACCCTAAAGGCCCATGATATACATTCATATTTAACTGCTATATTTATGTACAAACACATTCGAAATTTATTACCATTTTTCCATAATGCCCTAGTTACTAATGATTATATTCACTCATACCCTACCCGTCGTTCCCATGATTTTCATTTAAGTAATCCAAAGCTTTTACTTGCTCAAAAGTCGATTAGACATCACGGTCCGGATACATGGAACACTCTTCCTGAAGAGTTGAAACAGTGTGCCTCCTTGTTTTCATTCAAAGCAAACTTAAAGAAACATATTTTATCACAGTTTACTTCAAATACGAATTAAGCCCGAATAATTTATATGACTTATGTTGGTCTCCCGATAGTAGCAACATCGTAAGTCATTCCCTCTTCCAGCAAACCAATTTTATCATTCCAAATCCCAGCCTATCTGCCCCTGTGCACTCTCAAGCACTCGCACGCACATTCACCACCTTCACACATCAGAGTTTATTTTCCCCTGCTATCCTCGCAGCAGAATTTGTATTGTTTACCAATTTACCTACCTACCTTTTCCTCGGGCCGGCCATCTTTTCAAGCAATGCTTACAATGGCGGCCCTCTGCATTATCATTTCCTAAATATAATATTGTTATTGTAATCCCAGCTGCATAGACATGCATACTGTAATATCATTAAATTCCTTTTATATCATTGTTTATGCAAGTCAAACGACTCTGTTTCAAATATACTTTGTATATTTCCCATGTTCACGATTATTCAGTTTATGTACAATGTATATTGATTTGCAGAAAATAAAGTATCTATCAAACAAACCGCGATCTTGCTTTCCGCAGTCATTTTATGTAACGGCATCATATTTTCTCTATCGACAGTGCCACAAGCAACGTCGTCTACGTCTCCGCGTGCACCTGCATCGTTCAGTGAATCGGACTGAGCTGCCTTCCTTTCCAGAATAACGTCTTGGGAAACGTACACGTCACCACCGCGTCTGATATTTTCATGTAGCTCAGAAATTGGGAATGATGGGTTACCATGGATACCGCCACTAGAATCCAACTGTTGAGCGGGATTTGAGTTTGGTGTCTTTCTCCTGCAAAAGTGACGCACACGAGAATGAGAGATGAATAAGAAATCTTTATTAGAACCTGTACAAAGAGTTGAATGATCTCGCAAAATGCACAGTGATCAAGTCATCTAGGTGACGATTTTTTTAACTGTTTTCTTTTGTTCTTTCCTCTACTTATCTTCCTCTTCATTTTTGCCTGGGAAAAAAAAAAGTATATGTGACCGTGCATCACAAAACGAACAAAAAGTCGCACACACTAATTTTGTGTGAGGACTGAAAATAGGTGAAATGGGTCAACAGAGCCGATCTTGACATTTTAATATTTTCTGGAAGAGCAAGTCTACATTATGCTAAAATTTGGAATCATAAAATGGGCAGGAAAGTGTGTTTTCTAGCAGTTTATCTCGAACATTTTTTTTTGCAGAATAGAGTGATTACATGTGTCTTTAGATTTCTCTTTTCATTTCTTAAAAATCTTGTTCACACTCTCGATTTTCAACTCCTATAACTTTTGAAAGGATAGTGCTACTGCTTTGTAAGTTGGCATTAATTAAGGAGAGAGTATGTTAATAAGGTATGCTTAATTTCAGTTTGATTTGATAATCTCTTCATTGTTGTTACTCCAGTGGTTTACATCTTGCTTTTTTTCTGTCCCATCGCACAGCCAGCCAGCGCTTGAATAGACACTCTACTTCAGAGCCTCTTTTCTCAGTTCACACTCTTCCTCAGTGTGTGCTTTCATTCCAATATTTAGATATTAGGTTAGGCGAGTCCATTTGATTTGATTTATACATCATTTTAAAGCTTAAAGTCTGCTCTTTCAGAATAAGCTTTTAACTAAAATTTCATGTCTGGCGACTTTATGTTTATTTTGTGGTGCAGGGTCACATATCAAACTTAGATGAGTAACTTATTTGATCAATCATGATCAGCGCCTTGCTTTAGTAATAATCATTTCCCCAGAAAATGACTGTGATTATTGTAACATTCTTTCCCGTAATCATTTTTTTTTAAGTGGAGAGTTGCTGTAAGGAATAGTTGTTTCTTGTCAGTCAATCCCGCGCTTTTTAAGTGCCATTAAAAGGACCCGGAACCATTGGACAATAACATACAAATTGCACATGTAGAAATCTTGCTACGCTTCCTATCCCAGGCCCGTAGCCAGGGGGGGTGCGTCGGGTGCGTACGCACCCCCCCAAATTCTGAAAGGTCCACTTTTTCATAATAAAGGTTTTTAGCAATTCTCAAGATAACAATCCAAATAAATATAAAGACACATTATATGCTACGTAAATGTGGAAGAGTACGTTTAACAATGTTAAAAATAATTGTACGAAACCCTTTTGTTGCATGAACCATCGGATCGTCCCCATGCACACAAACACAAATGTTATGTATCAATTTGTGCGAGCTATTACATATTGAAAACTTTCGGTCATCTGCGAAGCCGCGCTTCTGCGCGAACGCTACAACGCGTAAAACGGGTCAAAAATCGACGCATTTTTCCACAAAATCTGCCATAACTTTTAAACTGTTTAAGAAGCAAACTTGGGGCGCCCGGATTCTGAAAGTGGACACTTTAGGGATTATTTATGTGTATATATCTTTATTGTAACATTTGTAGCAGTGACGCAAATTAGATCAGAAAAGTACCTTATGAGTAGAATTGTCTATGGCGAAGAGTCCAAATTTGACGAATTTGAGCATATTTTGCCGTCTTGCAATTCTTCCAGACGGGATATCTCGAGAACGGAAGATCGCACAAACTTGGGGCGCACGGTTTCAGAAAGTAGAGGTTCTGCCCATTTTTGTGACATAAGAATCTTGTCCATTGGTTGAGCAGTCCTGACGCAAATTTGCAGTAAAGCTAGACTACCCATTCACAATTGCTGTCATAGTGAACGTGTACAATCCATACAGAACTATCACGTGACGAGACTACCAACGAAAATTTGAGCCGTTGACCTTCACTGTCTGCCGTTGTCAGCAGTATGACAGTTCTATTGGTTCTCATTTTAAAGTGAGCCAAAACCTAAGAACATTCTCACTTATAATTTCCAAAGAGTATTATGCAGGCACGCAAACTCATTAGGTGATACGCTATCAGCGTATCACCTATTGTGATTGTCAAAATCTCTCTTTATTAGGTGATACGCTTTTAGCGTATCACCTATTGTGTTTGTCAAAATCTTCCTTTCTTTCTTTTTATTCTTCTTTCTTTCTGGCACATTTTGTGTCGTGAATATCTCAACATTGACATGACGGAATAACATGACATTTTCAGTCAACATGTCTCATGACAATATCTAGCCACAATAAGGTTTTCATGACAGTAACATATCTATGACGTCATCTAGGCGCCATTTTGTGATTTTCGGACCATGTTACATGATCGATCATAACTTCATAACTAAAGGTCATTTCTGTATCATTTTCGTTGGACATAAAGTTCAGGTCACGCTCTATCTTGCTTTTTAATGCTAATTACCCAGGACATCATTACGCGCGCATTAGCGCGCGTCAAAGTTTTTAAATGCTTAAAACGACTTCCCAATGGGAAATCTCGAAGTTTCAGACAATTTTAAGCGTTCCGCGCGTTCGCGTCCGTCCGCGCATTTCCGCGCGCAGTGCGCGTAAGCAACATGAAAATGCACATTTTTTGACAGATTTGGATTCCTGATACATTAAGTAACAATACCCATTGATTTCCGATCAATTTCGACCTATAACAAAGGAATGCGCTGGCGTCAAAGTTGAAATTTCGTGTTCGCGTCTATGTGGAAATATAGCGAAAAACATGTCTTTGTTTATTTCGCCATAGCTCTTTAAAACGTCAGGTGACCCTATGTTTTTATTGCATATTACAAAAGCATATGAATTGAAAATAACGTTTCAAGTATCAATATTTCCCTAAATACATTATGACGTCATCATATCATCATCTGAAATCAAAAAAGTGGAATTAATTTTTTTGAGGTACTGTTTCTGACATTCATTTGCTCGTATCTCTGTTGTTTAAGCTCAATGTTATCCCAAATTCAGATATGTTGTACTTTGAACATTTGCCTTTCAAGTCCATGTCATAGTTTTGAAATTTGATGACGTCATCATACCTTAAATTGTGATTAAAGGTAAAGATGCAAAATCGGACAAGTTTACGTGTTATGTCTATGGGAGGTGATTTTTTTTAAAACCATGCATTGACTTGACAACGTTTAAGCACCTTTATCTCAGCTGATTTTGCTTCATTTCCTCTGAAACTTAAGTATGTTGTAGCTGAGACAATAAGCTTCAGTAATCATGCATTTTATTTTTTGAAATCTCATCATCAGGTTGACAATTTTGCAGTTTAAAACTGAAAATGAGAATGGAATGTGGACAAAACGATTCCCGATTCAGCTTTCACATACATAAGTTTACGTTCCTCATATTTTCTCGCCGAGACGTATGGCCGAGTGGTTAAAGGCGACGTCTCAGAGACGTGAGGTTGCGGGTTCGAACCCCACAAGATCACGAAACAAAATACTTAGCTATTTTACTTTTTTTCTTCAATTTTGTATTACATATTCGTCCATGTAGAAATCACGTTCGTATATAAACGCACCTATACACACACACAGACACACAGACACACGCCATATCCCTCTTTTTTGTGTGTTGGAGACCACATTGCTTCGACCGCAGCAACATTTTGCAGGTTGACTTTGTCAAACCGATCATAGTATGTAATGACGACGACTGAGGTGTTGTACTTTGAACATTTGTCTTTCAAGACCATGTCATTGTTTTGTACTTTGATGACGTCATCACACTGAAAATTGTGATTAAAGGCAAGGTATCAAAACCAGCCGATTATAGGCTTTATGTCTACGGCGCGTATTTTTCCCAAGTTGCCAGAAATGGCATAGCGACATCAGTCGTTACAAGGCCGCATTTCCGTCTAGCGATGCAATACATGTTCACGCGGCCACGATTGTTGAGTGGGCATTGACTTTTTCCCCCTGTAATATCCATACATTTCTTTTTTGCCTTACCATTTCCGGGGATGTCCCGTGGCCGATTGGTTAGAGAAACGGTTTTGCATGCACGCTCAATATAACTTCAAGGTGCCTATATCACATTCTTTTCTTTGTCGATCACAGATGACCGACACCTGATGACCCCAAGCGTATCACCTAACTCGTCAGCGTGACGAGTTTCATATCTCGTTTCTTTTTATTCTTCTTTCTTTCTGGACAATTTTGTGTCATCAATATCTCAAGAATGACATTACGGAATAACATGACATTTTCAGGGAACATGTCTCATGACAAAATCTAGCCACAATAAGGTTTTCATGACAGTAACATATCTATGACGTCATCTAGGCGCCATTTTGTGATTTTCGGACCATGTTACATGATCGATCATAACTTCATATCTAAAGGTCATGTCTGTATCATTTTCGGCGGACATTAAGTTCAGGTCACGCTCTATCATACATTTTAATGCTAATTACCTAAGACATTATTACGCGCGCGTACGCGCGCGTCAAACTTTTAAAAGGCTCAAAACAACTTACCAATGGGAAATCTCGAAGTTTCAGACAATTTTAAGCGTTTCGCGCGTTCGCGTCCGTCCGCACATTTTCGCGCGTAGTGCGCGTAAGCAAACTGAAAATGCACATTTTTTGACAGATTTGGATTCCTGATACATTAAGTAACAATATCCATTGATTTCCGATCAATTTTGACCTATAACAAAGGAATGCGTTGGCGTCAAAGTTGAAATTTCGTGTTCGCGTCTATGTGGAAATATAGCGAAAAACATGTCTTTGTTTATTTCGCCATAGCTCTTTAAAACGTCAGGTGACCCTATGTTTTTATTGCATATTACAAAAGCATATGAATTGAAAATAACGTTTCAAGTATCAATATTTCCCTAAATATATTATGACGTCATCATATCATCATCTGAAATCAAAAAAGTGGAATTAATTTTTTTGAGGTACTGTTTCTGACATTCATTTGCTCGTATCTCTGTTGTTTAAGCTCAATATTATCCCAAATTCAGATATGTTGTACTTTGAACATTTGCCTTTTAAGTCCAAGTCATGGTTTTGAAATTTGATGACGTCATCATACCTTAAATTGTGATTAAAGGTAAAGATGCAAAATCGGACAAGTTTACGTGTTATGTCTATGGGAGGTGATTTTTTTAAAACCATGCATTGACTTCACAACGTTTAAGCACCTTTATCTCAGCTGATTTTGCTTCATTTCCTCTGAAACTTAAGTATGTTGTAGCTGAGACAATAAGCTTCAGTACAGGGTGGTCCACAACTTGAAATTTTAGCATGTTGCAGGGGAAAAAAGTGATCTTGCGCATGAAAGTATGTGCGCGAAGCGCACATCACGAGCGCGAAGCGCGAAGTCCCTTGCGGCCGGGGTCCAGGGCCCGCTTAAGGGCCCTGGAAGCTCTGGGGTTCTAGATGCTCTCTGGTGCTATCTTAGCCTTATTTTGAACACTTTGATCACCATGATCACTCTGCAATGCCAGGATAAAAATCATTAATATTTGAAAAATTATGTTAATTGTTTGATTATGACATAAGATTTTAAATTGTTCTTGAAATGTTATATCGTCCCACTCCTTACTCATAAGACCTTTTGAATATATCTTAAATAGATATACTCCTCAATGGGGATGCTATGATAAATGACAAGGACATCTTGAACTTGTACTACAGTACAGCACACTGACTGTTTTTGATATTATTTACTTTCAGTTTCACATTGAAATGCCAAGATAACTGTGTACTCACAAAGTAGATGAGATGAGTGTAGAAAAGTGAGAACTGCACTTTTGCAGCCTACTGGTAAACAGACGTTTAGTTAACTTGAATGACATTTAACAAAAACTCAGATCTGGGTAATTCTATCCACAATAAGCCTTTCATCAATATTTCACTTAATTTTCTTTCTTGAAAGGTGTACATTGTGTCAGAGAGAAATTAAATTTCCAAAGTACAGAGCTGCCAACCTTTGGAAGCACAAATTAGTACTCAGCAGCTGCAAAATTCGTATTTTCCCACCAGAATTCGTATTTTTTCAATCTCCCTTTTTTTTTCTTTTTTGCTATTTTGAATTAAACTCGTCGACTTATGAGGCCTACAGGCTCTAAACATCACGTTATGACACATGCCGAAGGATCGAGCTGGTCACCAGCACGATAAAGATGCCAAACTACGCAATGTTCAGCGTTGATTGATTGCTTTCTCGCCATGAATGTGTTACAAGTGCAAGGAAACTTGCTGGGCTGATTATGGAAGCTTCCACTATCTAGCAGGGGACGGGGAATGCTTTCATCTTCTCAAGAGAGCTTCTGTGTGAGCGGATGCAAAACTCTGTTCTGTGTTTTCAATTATTGTTTACTATTTAAACATAATCATGCGTTGTTTTCAGGCTTTTTTATTTTATTGGATTTTAAATATCAGTATTTTCAGAAGTATTCCAATTCCTTTTCCCCTGACTGGAATCGGAAATTCTGCTATAACGATGATCGCAAAATGCCGCGCTGTGTGTGGAAGCGCCGATGCAAACACGTGGCTTCACGTTCAAGTTTAAAGGAATGCGCCATGTGCTCGATCCTGCCTGTAAGAGGTTACTGCAAGTTCGATGGATCGAATGCGCCATAGCTGAGCTGAGCTGAATGGCTTGTTTACGGTAAACATGCAGTTTACGTTCGATACGAAGAAATCATTACGCCTTTCACGAGGGAAAAACACACAAAACAAACAAACAAAATACACCCACGAACGAATGTTGATAGCCAAAACTTTGAAAAGTAATAAGCAGTTTTGATGAGCGTGAACTGGAATTAATTGTCATTACACGTTGTATTTTACTGTCTAACCAGGTGATGACTGCATCTCATTGGACCTACTCGTAGTGAATTTGTCTGGTCATACGAGACCTTTAATTCATGTATTTCTGTGATTGCATTTTTAATTGACTGAATAATCAATCCTTTTTTTATTGTTCAGGGAACATTAGATATTCGATTAAGTACACTATAATCGACTGTTCGATGTTTCCTACTATGCGCCAAAAGAAAGGCTATAGAAATAGAATCATGATATCTTTGCAATGATTCCTTTAATTCAACTAATGAGCTGGTTCTTCGATCGACATTTCCAGGATATTTACACGCTGTTTATTCCAGTGCGCGCATTCTTTCGTCTGGCACGCACCTGGGTGTGGCACCTGCTTTTGTGGAAATTTCCACAAGGGAGAGGGGTGGGGTGTCAAGTTTCTTCTAGCCGAAGAGACTGCATACACGATCTCTTCGCTTTTATTTATTGTCATTCGTGCTTTCCCCTTATTCTTTGCTGATATTGAACATTTAGATTGAACTTTACGAAGGTTGCTATAGCACGTGGTTCTGTTTGTTGTGAGGTGTATGTAATTTCTTTTTTTATCATTCTTGAGAGGGGAAAGAAGAGTAAGAGGGAAAGGGAAATAAACAAACGTCACGTACGCTCAGCATTCACAGGAATCCGTCTTTTTACACCAGTCACCAGCATAATTATCATCATCACCCTCAGACATCACTCAAGATCATTTTAACCTTTTCCTATCAACATTAAGAAACACGCATAGGCCCTAATCCCTCGAGATAAATACCTAGGAAAATAAATAACAAATACAAAGTATCAACACCTCCCAACAACACAAACATTTTTATTTAGAAAATAAACAAACAGCACATCGAAGCGACTGCTGGGATCAAACTCCGAGCTCCGTCGCTTCGATTAAAAAAAAAGTATTGCAGCGAAGCGAAGAAATCGCCGTTACAAACATAACAGTGCGAGACACGGAATTACGTTTAAATACTTCAAAGTATAAAGGGAACGGATAAAGTGATATAAAATGGAAGAAATCGTACCAAACGAGGTGTGAGAAACGACAGAAATTAGTTTAGTCGTAAACTTAGGCCCTAGCAAAATTTTGCAGCACCGAAAGCTACGCAAAAATGAATACACATTGGAAACTCGGTATTGCGACGAGATCCTTGGGGGATAAATTCAACTTCGGCGCTCGAGTAAAATCTAACTTACTAAAGGTTCAAATGGAACGCATGGCTTTTTAGAGAAAAAATAACCCGCTGAATCTAACAAAAAAAAAAAAAAGATTAAACAATTTGCATTTGCTTACTCCATCGTTCGTTTTTGTTTTTGATTTTTTTTTAAACGAAAGATGGAGGTAATTTTCTCTCTGCGGCAATGCTTTGAACGCATCTAATTTTGCGTAATTGCTATTGCCGATGGCAAGCTTCCTATAGAATTGATACGAATCCTTTCAAATATACGAAACAAAGTCTAAGAAAAAATCCTGGATATCCTGACGTTGAATTCCAGTGGTATCATAAATCCTTCTCACTACCAAAATTTAATCATCTGTTCCTTGCGCCATTTTACCAACCAACTGTTCCTGAAATTTCATCCTAATTTGTTCCCAACTTTTGACTTATTTTGCGAATAGAGAGACAGACAGGCAGACAAACGAACAAACAAACCAAAGCAGCAAAAATATATATATATACATGGGGGGCATGCATTTCATATCGTTTGTTTTTGCGTAACCCGACAACAAGCGTGACAACAAGCGAGCACGTGTCAGCCTTCCTCAGTCTCCCTCGGCATCCGACTCTCTCTTTCCGTCCTCTCTCTCCCTCTCACATGCATACAGGCGGCTGTCTGTGCCGCTGCATAGGTGTTACTTCACACAAATTGATGTGTGTGTGGATCCCGAATCAGAGCGCAATCCCATAGCATGTACATGTGAGCAGGGAGGTGTGTTATGAGGGAGACGCGAGTGAGCAAGTGTGTGATGTGGTGTTGTGCGAGACTGTAGCTTGTTGTTGAGCCGCGTTGTGTCGTGATCGGTGCGGTGACTGTGGATAAACTTTTGGCGCTTGTAAACTGCTGCTCCTTTCAACATGGAGCACTCTATAAGTCATTTGCGAGTTAGTTACTTTCAGCATGTCGCAGTTTTTCAAGCATGGCGCTTAGAATGTCGCAAGTTTTGAAGGATGTCGCGCAAAAATTTTAGCATGTCGCAGCGACATGCTAAAACCCCTCGTGGACCTCACTGCAGTAATCATGCATTTCATTTTTTGAAATCTCATCATCAGGTTGACAATTTTGCAGTTTAAAACTGAAAATGAGAATGGAATGTGGACAAAACGATTCCCGATTCAGCTTTCACATACATAAGTTTACGTTCCTCATATTTTCTCGCCGAGACGTATGGCCGAGTGGTTAAAGGCGACGTCTCAGAGACGTGAGGTTGCGGGTTCGAACCCCACAAGATCACGAAACAAAATACTTAGCTATTTTACTTTTTTTCTTCAATTTTGTATTACATATTCGTCCATGTAGAAATCACGTTCGTATATAAACGCACCTATACACACACACAGACACACAGACACACGCCATATCCCTCTTTTTTGTGTGTTGGAGACCACATTGCTTCGACTGCAGCAACATTTTGCAGGTTGACTTTGTCAAACCGATCATAGTATGTAATGACGACGACTGAGGTGTTGTACTTTGAACATTTGTCTTTCAAGACCATGTTATTGTTTTGTACTTTGATGACGTCATCACACTGAAAATTGTGATTAAAGGCAAGGTATCAAAACCAGCCGATTATAGGCTTTATGTCTACGGCGCGTATTTTTCCCAAGTTGCCAGAAATGGCATAGCGACATCAGTCGTTACAAGGCCGCATTTCCGTCTAGCAATGCAATACATGTTCACGCGGCCACGATTGTTGAGTGGGCATTGACTTTTTCCCCCTGTAATATCCATACATTTCTTTTTTGCCTTACCATTTCCGGGGATGTCCCGTGGCCGATTGGTTAGAGAAACGGTTTTGCATGCACGCTCAATATAACTTCAAGGTGCCTATATCACATTCTTTTCTTTGTCAATCACAGATGACCGACACCTGATGACCCCAAGCGTATCACCTAACTCGTCAGCGTGACGAGTTTCATATCTCGTTTCTTTTTATTCTTCTTTCTTTCTGGACAATTTTGTGTCATCAATATCTCAAGAATGACATTACGGAATAACATGACATTTTCAGGGAACATGTCTCATGACAATATCTAGCCACAATAAGGTTTTCATGACAGTAACATATCTATGACGTCGTCTAGGCGCCATTTTGTGATTTTTGGACCATGTTACATGATCGATCATAACTTCATAACTAAAGGTCATTTCTGTATCATTTTTTGTGGACATAAAGTTCAGGTCACGTTCTATCTTACTTCTTTTGATGCTAATTACCTAGGACATCATTAAGTGCGCGTAAGCGCGCGTCAAAATTTTAAAAGGCTCAAAACAACTTTCCAATGGGAAATCTCGAAGTTTCAGACAATTTTATGCGTTTCAAACAATTTTGCGCGTGCGCGTCCGTCCGCGCATTTTCGCGCGCACAGCGCGTCAGCAACATGAAAATACACTTTTTTTGACAGATTTGGATTCCTGATACTTTGAGCAACAATATCCATTGATTTCTAATCGATTCCTACAAATAACAAAGCAATGCACTTGCGTCAAAGTTCAAATTTCGCGTGCGCGTCTATGTGCAAATATAGTGAAAAAAACATGTCTTTGTTTATTTCGCCATAGCTCTTTAAAACGTCAGGTGACCCTATGTTTTTATTGCATATTACAAAAGCATATAAATTGGACATGACGTTTCAAGTATCATTATTTCCATAATTACATTATGACGTCATCATATCGTCATCTGAAATCAAAAAAGTGGAATTAATTTTTTTGAGGTACTGTTTCTGACATTCATTTGCTCGTATCTCTGTTGTTTAAGCTCAATATTATCCCAAATTCAGATATGTTGTACTTTGAACATTTGCCTTTCAAGTCCATGTCATGGTTTTGAAATTTGATGACGTCATCATGCTTTAAATTGTGTTTAAAGGTAAAGACGCAAAATCGGACAAGTTTACGTGTTATGTCTATGGGAGGTGATTTTTTTAGAAACCATGCATTGACTTGACAACGTTTAAGCACCTTTATCTCAGCTGATTTTGCTTCATTTCCTCTGAAACTTATTTATGTTGTAGCTGTGACAATAAGCTGCAGTAATCATGCATTTTATTCTTTGAAATCTCCTCATGAGGTTGACAATTTTGCAATTTAAAACTGAAAATGAGAATGGAATGCGGACCAAACGATTCCTGATTCATCTTTCACGTACATAAGCTTACGTTCCTCTAATTTTCTCGTCGAGACGTATGGTCGAGTGGTTAGAGGCGTCGTCTTAGAAACG
The DNA here is from genome assembly GCF_040938485.1 of Diadema antillarum. Lineage (NCBI taxonomy): Eukaryota > Metazoa > Echinodermata > Echinoidea > Diadematoida > Diadematidae > Diadema > Diadema antillarum. Next base: position 3,161,496 of record NW_027270895.1, read on the forward strand.
TGAGGTTGCACACGTACGGGTTCGATCCTCACAAGAGCACGAAAGAAAATAATATATTTTTTTTACTTTTTTTCTTCAATAGAGTACTACACCTTCGTCCATGTAGAAATCACGTTTGCATGTAAACACACCTATACGCACACACTCACACAGTATACCTTTGTTTTGCGTTGAAGACTGCATTACTTCGACTGCTGCAAAATTATAGTTTTGCAGGTTGGGCTTTTCAAACTGATATAGTATACTGTCACAACATGAAATTTGTTCATATTAATTCAGTAACACAATGTAGTCGTGGTTACTTTGTGCTGATTTATACATGTAACAAGCTATACATTGTAAAAAAGGTATTCAGTCTTCTGTATTGATGATTATTTGTCAATTAGTGGTTTTTGTGGAGTTTCAGATAGTGATAAAAAGTATGGATGATAAGTGCAGCGATAATTCCTATAGTTAGTTCAAAGCTGTGTTACAGATGTTTGATACATACATTTAGCATTGTGTGTGTGTATATACGTGTGTATACAGGTTGGCCATATGACACATGCTAGACAATTACTCTTAATTGATTAGCAAACGTGATCAGCTATGGAACTGAATATGGTACTAATGTATGATGTTAATGATTCTGATTAAACTGTGACGAGTTTAAAGGGATAGCGTAACTGTGTGTAAAAATAAGGCAATTATAAGGATATTTTAGGGCAATTTGATAACCATGCCTATAATAATTTCATACAGGTACTAATGCCTGCCTCATATTCAAATGATAGATCGTCATGTCAATAGCAAACTGACAACGTACGATGAATGTGTTATATATTGAACAACTGTCTTTCAAGTCCATAACGTTCCCCATATTTTCCCGTCGAGACGTGTCGCCGAGTGGTTAAAGGCGACGTCTCAGAGACGTGAGGTTGCGGGTTCGAACCCCACAAGATCACGAAACAAAATAATTAGCTACTTTACTGTTTTTTTTTCTTCAATTTTGTATTACATATTCGTCCATGTAGAAATCACGTTCGTATATAAACGCACCTATACACACACACAGACACACACACACGCCATATCCCTCTTTTTTGTGTGTTGGAGACCACATTGCTTCGACTGCAGCAACATTTTGCAGGTTGACTTTGTCAAACCGATCATAGTATGTAATGACGACGACTGAGGTGTTGTACTTTGAACAATTTTCTTTCAAGACCATGTCATTGTTTTGTAATTTGATGACGTCATTACACTGAAAATTGTGATTAAAGGCAAGGTATCAAAACCAGCCGATTATAGGTTTTATGTCTGCGGGACGTATTTTTCCCAAGTTGCCAGAAATGGCATAGCGACCTCAGTCGTTACAAGGCCGCTTTTCCGTCTAGCAATGCAATAGATGTTCACACGGCCACGTTAGTTGAGTGGGCATTGACTTTCCCCCCGTTATATCTATACATTGTTGTTGTTTTTTTGTCTTACCATTTCCGTGGATGACCCGTGGTCGAGTGGTTACAGATACGGTTTCGCATGCACGCTCAATATAACTTCAAGGTGCCTATATCACATTCTTTTCTTTGTCGATCACAGATGACTGTCATCTCATGACCACAAGCGTATCACCTAACTCGTCCTCAATGTGACGAGTTTTCATGTCTCGTTTTAGTTGTATTTCATTTAAATGTAATGGGTAAGAGGGTATGAGAGAGAATGGAAAGTGCTGAGCTATGAAGTAAAATGGGAAAGTAAAAAGTTTGTCAGATAGTATTACAAAATCCTGAATATTGCAAGAGCTCCGGAGTAAAAACAGTCAGTGAAAAACCCTATGTATGATAGCATTGTGAGAGCGTTAGACTGCATTGTGACGCATCGTTATTTAATTTACATTCTTTATTGATATATTTTCATAAATATCTCAGGTAATGAGTCGGATTGGATTACAATTCTCACTTACAGCTTTGTAGAAGTCTGAGTCAACAGTATCACACAGTATACTTCAAGACGTATTATAGTACAAACGATTTCTTGAGCCTGCACCGTTTCAGGCTCTGTTCTGGATACGGCGGTAGAAACTCATTCTTTTTTGTTGTTTATTTTATCATTATTTACTAATCTCTTTTCTAACTTACAGGTAGCGGATTTCTTTGCAGGCCAAATTCGGAAATGTAGTGTTGATTATTACTTATACATTTTCTCATGTTGTGACAGTTCTATTGGTTCTCACTTTAAAGTTAGCCAAAACCTAAGAACATTCTTACTTATAATTTCCAAAGAGTATTATGCAGGCACGCAAACTCATTTTAGTTGTATTTCATTTAAATGTAATGGGTAAGAGGGTATGAGAGAGAATGGAAAGTGCTGAGCTATGAAGTAAAATGGTAAAGTAAAAAGTTTGTCAGATAGTATTACAAAAGAAACTCATTCTTTTTTGTTTGTTTATTTTGTCATTATTTACTTATCTCTCTTCTAACTTAAAGGTAGTGGATCTCTTTGCAGCCCAAATTCAAAAATGCCTAGAGACAGCTAGTAACCAAATATGCTACTATAATTTAATAAATAAGAAATAACCATTCCAGTATGTATCTTAGTGTGCACAGTAAGACAGATCAAATCAAATAGGAAAACATCTGAGCACTGAGGTCTGAATTTGCACTCAACTTCTTCCAATGGCTAACGGATGTTTAATTTTTGAATTTCACTGACCTCCAAATTTCACAAAGAAAACCTTCTTAGCATGATGGTTAATATGACATTTGACTGATATTGGAGATGTTTGCGAATCGGATCTACTACCTTTGATATTATTAAATCTAAAATGATTTTTTGAAAGTTCGGAAATGCTGGAAATATCCTACCACAAGGAGGCAAAATATAAATGGTTCACATTTACAATTCATTTTGTTCTAAAAATTTTCTTATTTATTTTCGTTTTTGACAAACTCGCATACCAACGGCTGATATATTGTATAGTAAAGTGAATGTTTCATCTTCCAAACAGCATCCAATGGGATGGAAAACATCAACTGAAAGGTGGACACCGTGACCATGCTCGCTAAAGAAAACGCGTAATAGGGGTCGTTTTTTCTCACGGATTAGATGGAAAGTGTGATGTACGAGCGTATATAATCAAAGGGTATCAAAAAGGCCGAAATTTGGGAAAATGGTATATTGTTCAATCATGATGAAGTACTTCTTTAGGGTGCAGGAAACATTTAAGGAATACTTGTTTTTAAGGCCCGAAAAAATCATATGATCATTACTCGTTTAGGGGCCATTTTGAAAGTCCATGTATGAGCATGGTGTCCACCTTTTAATTGTCGCTTCCCCTCCCGGGACAGTATCAAAGGACCGTTTTGTTAATTAAAGCAATCCCCCCTTCCTTTAAAAATCCTGGCTTCAGGCCTGCTAACGCGGGTATACAATAGAAAAAATAAAAGTTAAAACAACACCAGGAAAATTACTATTCTCAATTTTGCGGCGCGCTACGCGCGCAGAGTCTCGAACACAATTAAACTTTGCAACTTCCAGGCAAAATGAGTTTTTACTATTTCCTACAACATGTCCTAGATGAAATACCGTAACGCGATTGCATGCAACAGACAAAAATACAAATTTCCTCGAGACTTTAAAACGTCATTAAAACAGTCAAAATTCACAATTTGCGGCGCGCTTCGCGCGCAAATTCTTATACAACTTTTGTAGTTCGGTCGTCCAAAGAATATATATATATATATATATATATATATATATATATACATGTGTGTGTGTGTGTGTGTGTGTGTGTGTGTGTGTGTCATCATTGGTATTGGTACCGAAGGTCCGTTTCTTTAGTGACCGCACCCCCCCTTGAAAAATCCTGGCTACGGGCCTGCTATCCTTAATGCTTCAAAATGTTTCTTTATATGTATTATATGTAATATATTATACAAACAAACACACGCACTCGCACGCACACACACACACACACACACACACACATGCATACATTAAGTGCTTCATGGAGGACACTCACCTTTTGCGACGTTCGAGAAAGAGGACGATAGTTGCGACCATGCCTACGACAACCATTACTACGACGATGCTCACTGTGATCGCGATGATGACCTGGCTAGAATCACCTGGATAGCGATTACGATGACATGTTGTATGACTTTCAATAGTTAAAAGCATTATATACCATTTTTAGATGGAACAAAAAGCCAGCTTGGGTGTTCAAAATAATTCTTAAATGTGAGTTAGAGATAGCAACAACAAAAAATGTAGAAATTTGAATCAGGACAATAAATGTTAAATGTTGTTAAATCTACAAAATGTGAACAATAGATAAATTATGATAAAATGTTTCTAGACTCAACCATCTACAGTTATGGTTTAGCAGAAGAAATAGTGATATCGCTTTATATTTTAGGCTTTATAAGGAAAATTCATATAATCGGATGTTTTGTGATGCGACCAGCCTACTCATATGCATCAAACGTGATAACTCAAACATTTTTAAATCATTGCTCCCAATGGTAAAGAGTACCTTTGATTGATTTTGCAGCGCATGTAAAATTGACGTTACCATCAGCATCAATATTCATGATATGGCAATATCTCAGTGTCATGCTGCTTCTACCCTATTGGCACCAGCAGCGGCCCACTAGAGTTAATATTCATTTTCGTGTAATGTCGAAGTGCGTACACCGATGCATGCACAATTTAATGAGTTTTCATGTTTTTGCTAATGAAAATTTGATAATGAATCGAGTTAAATCAAGTCACGGAATACTGCTTAATATGGTTTTTTTTTTCTAATCTAATACTGATTACAATTGAAACTATTATTTGAATTCTTGACTTTGAATTCGACTTTCACTTGTCTCTCAGCGTTGAGTCTGATTGAAAGTGTTACCTCGACTGTCTATCTTAATTTTACTTTCTAAATTACATTTCCGTCGGGCTTTTTTTTTTAGTACATGACATGACATGACATGATTACAAAAGTTATCACTCATATGATCATAGGATGAGACTTCGTCAAAAGATTTCTGGCGACTGATGCCTCCGCCATAATGCATGATTCTCCCAATAGGCGTATAGTACAATGTCTTCAACATGTGTGATGACAGTTTTACATAACTGGCAAAATATTGAAATGACAGGTTTGTCAGAAATATCTTGAATGTTCACTTTCATTGAACTGGGTTTGCTATAATTGTCTAAGAGTGCAGTTACACATGTTTTGGGAATTGAGGATTTTTTACTTGACTTCTGACCGACCCTTTTATAAGTTTATGCATTGAGCAATTCTAAAGGTATGAAGAAAGAGTGTAATTGCAGTACAAAATAGATTTTTTTTTTTTGCATCTAAACCTGGCCTTTGACCCTTAACCTTTGACCTTCTGGCTGGAAATCTCCAATACGTAATACATGTATATATTAAGTTTTAAAACTAATAATACAAGCATTGCATATACTACTAATTTTGAGGAGTTGACCTTGACCTTTGACCCCTTACTATTGACCCATACCCCCTAAATTCCCTTGACAATCCCTGCCAGTCGGTACATGCGTATGTACCAAGTTCCATGAAAATACATCGAACCATTTGCGAGAAAAGTGAAATTGTAACATTTTCACCTTACTTTTGACCTTTTGACCTTTGACTTTATGACATAAAACACTCTTTGGAGAATCTTTGCGCAGCAGTACAAGTTTCAAGAAAATACCTACGGGCATTGCATAGATACGAGGGAAATAGCAACATTTTTAGCATTTGACCTTGACCTTTTGACCTTTGACCTCTTGCCAATGTCACTAAAATCTACTCAACTAATTGCCCCATCATACATCATCCTTGGACTAAGTTTGGTGAAAGCTGCTTCATCCAGTTTGGAGTTATCACCTAAACAGATACATTTTAGGATTTGACCTTGATCTTTGACCTTTGACCTTTGTCCGATTTCACTAAATAAGGAATTGTCCCATCATACATTATCCTCGGACAAAGTTTGGTGAAATTTGGTCAATCCAGTCTTGAGTTATCACGTAAACAAATACAATTTAATGATTTGACCTTGACCTTTGACCTTTGACCTCTTGTCGATTTCACCCAAAATCTAATCAAGTAATTGCCTCATCATACTTTATACTTGGAACAAGTTTGGTAAAATTCCAGTGAATATTACTCAAGTTATCGTGTAAATGAATGCGGACGGACGTACGTACGGACGTACGGACGGACAACCCGAAAACATAATGCCTCCGGTACTACTTCGTGGCGGAGGCATAAAAAAAAAAAAAAATCAAACGCACTTAATACGTGTTTCAAAAAACATTTTCCACTTTTGATCATTAATAGTTCAAAAACTATCTATCTGATATAATTGTCATTTATATGAATAATAGCTGAAGAGTGTACAATTTTGTTGAAGGTGATTTAAACGTGAAAGCATAAATCAGTTTCATTAAATCTAAGATTGATTTTGAAGTAAGGTTTCAGATTTTCGTAAATTTTTAACCCTCTGTACAAAAATTGAACTTTGCACAGGAACCAATGATGTGTATGTGAGTGTGTGCTGACATTCTGACCATGAACAATGGACATGCCTGAACCACCTGTTGATTAGGCGTAAGTCTCGCGCTGCCAGGCACATGAATGCTTGATCAATAATTCATGTGGATTGCCCTGGGCACTGCTAGTCTGAATTCATGCACGGTGAAGGTTAAAGTGCATGCACGTGGAAAAAGTAAGCGCATGTTCCCATGTGCTTGCAAATACCACATTTAATTTCAGCTGGCAATCATTTTCAAATTTTGCTTCACATATCACTTAATTTGGGATATGAATAAGCATAGATGATCTATGGTTCTTTATTTTGATACAAATTCTACTAATAGTTGACAGATTTGTCGCTTTTTCGATAAAAAGATATCATTTTTGGTAACGAGTTCAGCAGCATTTTTTTTTTCGGGGGGGGGGGCGATATGTTTCACAATAGATTTATTTAAGATTCCATCTAGTGCTTCTTTGCTTCCTGTCACCATGTTTATGACAGAACAGAAGGTATTCATTGTAATTTTGTTTTTCAGAAGTAGGGAGAGCACTCTCACGACTCAACGATAGTATCGGCAGTCGTTTGAATTTAAGGCCCCGTCACACTACAGCGAATGTCCAACGAATGCCCAACGAATGTCCAATGAATTTGAAAATTTGAAGATAATATCTTCAAATTTTTATGGTTCCTGTGCATACTATTCTAGTATTACCAATGGATGTGAACATATCATGTTCATATCCATTGGTAATACTAGAATAGTATTTAACATGCTTGGCGTTCTTTGTATTCATTAGCTATTCGTCGGGATTCGCAGAGATACACTGGAGCCGATTTTTTTTTGTTAAGGCCCCGTCACACTACAGCGTATAAATCAACGAAAGCCTAGCGGATGGGCAAAATTTGGCAAAGTCCAGATACGCTCAAATCCGCTCGAATTCGCAAGCAAAATGTGGTTTTCGAACGTTCGCCTAGAACGAATGATGAGCATAATAAATGCTAACCGTGTTACGAGCGGATAAAGTAACGTATGAACGCGAATGCGTACAGTCCATCCAACGAATGCTGAGCGGACAAAGCGAATGAGCAGCGAATGCCCAACGTATGCAGAGCGATACTGCGGCAATCACGTGACGGATCTCGGCTGACGCACACTTCACCAAATCATTTTGAGCAGTGACAGTGTCAAGTAATGTTGTGACTGTGAAAATGTCCCCAAAAAGAAGGAAGCAGAAGTCACCACCAAGTACTAGTACTCCTGATGTCACTACCCTCGACAATCCTTAAGATTCCCCTATTAAAGTGCACTTCCTTCTGGTGATCACGTTGACGCATGATGTTGGTAGTCCAACATCCTCCATTGCGTCTGGTGCCTCCAACTGGAGTCGAACTTTCACAATTCCAAATTTCCATGCAGAGATTCCGATTTACTACAGGTTGACTTTTATAGCAGCGGTTTAGAATAATGTTGTCGATACAAGCACTACAAGTGGGGTCGTCATCTACCATTTATTACTTAATGCCGGAATACGTATAATGAAATGTTATGTAGGGGGCTGTGGCATAGTGGATAATACTCTCCGACTCCCGAACCGAGGACCCGGGTTCGAATACCGCCCAGTGCTTACATCCTTGGGCAAGATTTTTCCCCACGATATCCTTCTCAACCCAGGTGTATAAATGGGTACCTGGCAACGCTATAGGGTAATAATGATAGCAGGGCCCTCTGGTAGAGCAGTAGCAACACTGAAGAGGCTACCCTCGGTAAATAAGACCTTTTCCTTATTATTATTATTATCATTTCTATGATGATGATGATGATGATGATTATTATTATTATTATCGTTATCGTTATCATTATTATTTTCATTATTATTTTTATCATTATTATTATAATTATCATTATTATTATTATTATGTGTGCTATGAATATCTATTTTTTTCCTACTACGTTTAATTAACGTGTGTTGCTGTGCAGATTTGCTTGGCGAATTTGGACGAACGGCGGACGAATAAGAAGCGAACGCAGAGCGACCAAAACTTTCGATCGGCGGATGCTAAGCGAACACAGAGCGGATTGTCATTCCGTTCGTCATCCGCTCAAGATTTTGGACATGTCCAAAATCAAAATTTGGCTCCGGATCTCTGCGAATCTTTGCGAACAGCTAGCGGATACAGCGAACGTCAAACGAGTCACGAACGACGAGCAACGGATGTGAGCGTATCTCCAAATTTTCGGATCCGCTGGGCATTCGTTGGCTCGATCCGCTCTAGTGTGACGGGGTCTTTAAACATGTCCAAAATCTCCAGTGTATCTCTGCGAATCCCTACGAGTAGCTTATGAATTCAAAGAACGTCAGACATGCAAACTGTCTTAACATTTTCGAATTCGTTGGGCTTTCGCTTGGCATTCGTTGGGCATTCGCTGTAGTATGACGGGGCCTTACCGCAGATACTGCCAGAGGCTGAATAAAGACGAGTTGTGATAGTGGAATTTCTCATGAATAAATAATGAAGCATTCAAACCCTGGCCATTGTTCAGGACCATTGTCAGGGTGTTAACAACACACTCCCATACGCACCCATTGACCCCTGTGCAAAGTGAAAGTTTTGTACAGATGGTTGAAAATAGAGCAAAATCTGGAACCTAACAGTGAAATTAATCGTGGATTTCATAAAACTTATTTATGTTTTCATATCTAAACCACCTTCAACAAAATTGTACACTATTCAGCTATCACTCATATAAATGACAGCGTTATCTGATATAGAGTTTTGGAATTATTAAGAATCAAAAGTGGGAAATGTTTTTTGAAACACCTAATATGTGGAAGATATAAAAAAAATATATTTTCGTCATGTGTTGTATGGCATGTTAGCAAAGAGTGCCGACAAAGACTTACACGGTGTAACAGAAACAGAAGTCATGTAAACGGAAGATGGGACTCCACTTGACGAACTCCGGTGGACTTTAGTGATCCCAGCGGGAGTAACAGGTGGCTTGCGTGGTGTGGAAGAAGTCGTGCTAGCTTGGGGGGTGGAAGTGCCCGTGTGATGGGAAAAGTTGTCGTGTGGCTTGAAGACGTTATTAATTGTGCTTGTTTGGGAGACAGGCGAAACATCTGTAACTTTGTAAAACAAAGACAAACACGTACATACAAATGTGATACAGTGGCGTAACTACGGGAGGGTGGGCACGAGGGGCACGTGCTCCCCCAATCCGCTGGTGAAAAAAAAAAGAAAGCAAGAAAACAAAAGAAAAAAAGTTGCCAAAATGGTAATTCAAGGGTTAGTTAACTGCTTTTGAAATCGACATGAAAGGGATATCCAGAAATAAGATATTTCTCTAAGACTTCTTCTAACCATAATTAAAGAGGTATATAGTGTGAAACATTGTTCAAAAAGCCCGTATCCAACAAAAGATTGTGATTCAGCGCGATTACTAGTTGGCATTCTGAATATAAGCAAGATGTGAGCAGTGTACTCAGAACATCCGAACGGCAAAAAGAGTCGCTGCACTGTTCGTATTGTGATGTAGGATGTACACATTTGTACCTTACGCTTCGTTTTATATCAAAGTTAGATCATTGATTTTGCAGTGTTGCTTTACATACTGGTCTATATAAAAATGCCTTGCATTGCCAATAATAAGACTTGACCTGGGCTATTTCCTAACTTTCCCATGTATATAAAACACACTCGAACACAAACACATAATATAGGGGATGTTCTAAAGCGCAGATTTGGACAGCCTTCCCCCGCTTGGTCACTTCGACGCCCCATCGCTGGTCATACCTCCCCCAATCATGAAAATAAACAGGCACCCTTGACTACCAGTGGCGGATCCGGGGGGGGGGGGGGAGCACCTCCCCCCCCCCCCTCTTAATTTCCAAAGCGAAAAAAACATAGCCACAAACGGCAGTTTTTCGACCACAAGATGTCAAAATTTTCAAGCTCGCTCGCTCCGCTCGTTATGCCATTCTCCTGGTGTTGCTGCCAGTAACTGCCAGTAGTTGCGTCCGGGCGTCCCCTCCCCCCTTAATTTACAAAGTGAAAGAAATATAGCTACAAACGGCAATTTCGGGACTGTAAAATTTAAAGATTTTCAAGCTCGCTCGCTCGCATTTAATCGTCATGCCATTCTCCTGATATTGCTGCCAGTAATTGCAAGCAGTTGCGCCCGGTACGCGCCCGCCCCTTATTTTTCCAAGGGAAAAAATATAGCTACAAATATGATAAACGGCGGTTTTTGGACTGTAAAACGTCAAAATTTTCAAGCTCGCTCGCTTCGCTCGCTCGCATTTGTGACTGTGCACCTCAAAACGAACATAAAGTTGCACACACTGATTTTGCGTGAGGACTGAAAATAAGTGAAATGGGTCAACCTAGCCGAACTTGACTTTTTCATATTTTCTGAAAGAGCGGGTCTTCTTTTACATTATGCTAAAATTTGGTATCGTAAAACGGGCAGGAAAGTGTGTTTTTTTAGCAGTTTATCTCGAACATTTTTGGTAGAATAGTGTGATAAGGTGTGTCTTTAGAATCCCTTTTTCATTTCTGAAAAACCTTGTCCAGACTCTTCACTTCAACTCTAATAACTTTTGAAAGGATAGTGCTACTGCTTTGAAAGTTAACATTAATTATGGACAGAATGTGTTAATGAGGCATGCTTAATTTCAGTTTAATTTGATAATCCCTTCATTGTTGTTACTCTGGTGGTTTACTTCCTGTTTTTTGTCCCATTCATCGCACAGCCAGCACGGTTTGGTAAAGATTAAGCGCTTGAATAGACACTGTACTTCAGAGCCTCTTTTCTCAGTTCACACTTTTCCTGAGTTTGTGCTTTCTTTCCGATATTTAGATAGGTTAGGAGAGTCCATTTGATTTGAGTTATACATCATTTTAAAGCTTAAAGTCTGCTCTTTCAGAATATGGTCTTAACTAAAAATTCATGTCTGGCGACTTTTTGTTTGTTTTGAGGTGCAGGGTCACATTTAATTGTTATACAATTCTCATGATGTTGTTGCCAGTAATTTGTCGTTTTTTGTCGTCATAATCCATTCCAATCACATTCCGTTATGTATCGTACACAGCGCACGCACACACGCACGAGCATGCACACCCTCAAAGCTTTTCCACGAGGTGCCCCCCCCCCCCCCCATGTCTTGACCCACGGTACGCAATTGATGAGATACATTCCCGGACCAGCATTTACAGACGTACATGTACACCATACAACAAGACAGAAACAAAAATAACCAAACGCAATGTCTCTCTTCGTCACTGTATGGTATGTGTACCAAAGAGGGCCTACCAAGACTTACAAGGTGTAACAGAATGTCTCCTCACGATGATGTCGTCAATTCCTAAGAATGTGTTTCCTGTCAGTATCAGCGCAATGAATGAAATCTAGAGGGAGTAAAAACAAGCAAACAGAAATGCATGACTGTTTTAAACTTAAGAAATCATCAGTAATGGCAGTAATAAACACTTGAAACAACTGGCTGATGCTACATCAGTGGACGTTGCCAAGGAAACTCTTGCTGAACGTGCAGTGATCACTCAGAGAACCATGCAGGGAGGCTTTTCATGAAGCATTTTAGCAGGGGCGTCACCAGCTTTTTTTTTCAAGGGGGTGCGTTTTGACCCTAATGTAACGAGATTTTTTTTTTTTTTTTTTGACAGATATTTGGAATATAGGAAGCTCTCAATCCCTTTTACTGTTTTTGAGGGAAACCAAGCGGGGAAAGGGCACCGGCGTAGCTAGGATTTCATCTTGGGGGGGGGGGGGGTGGGTGGTGTGTTAGTATGCGAGGGAGCGAGCAAGAGGGGGGGGGGGGGAGGGTGTGGAAGTGCCTGTTGTACCCCCCCCCCCCTACCACGGTGAGAACTTCTTGCATTTTGATGTTGTAAATGGTGCAATTTGATGCAGGCTTTTTGCGTGTTTTTATCGACTTGAAACAGTCCCACTTGTTTAAGGTAGCAGTACATTTTGATGGAATTTGTTGTTGAACAATGTGCCTCTAAACTATATCATTTCAATAAACTTCTTGTATTCATTCTTACACTGATGTCATGAACGCGACCGAGCCCGAGCAAGCGGAGAGAGCAAGGGGGGATTTGATGCATGTTTTGCTTGATTTATCGACTTGAAACAGTCCCACCTGTTTAAAGTAAAGCAGTATATTTTGATGTAGATTAATATCGAACAATTTGCCTATAAAATAGTATCATCCAAATAAATTTCCGGTTTTGATATTTACACTGAATATCATGAACGCGGCCAAGCAAGAGCGAGAGGAGTGAGCGAGGGGGAGGATGTGGGAGGGAGTGTCCCCCTCCCACGGTGAGCACTTTTTGCATTTTGATGTTGTAAATGGTGCAATTTGATGCAGGTATTTTGCGTGTTTTATCGACTTGAAACAGTCCCACTTGTTTAAAGTATCAGTACATTTTGAAGTAAAAAATTGTTATTGAACAATTTGCCTATAAATGGTATAATTTAAGTAAACTTCTAGTAATAATTCTTACACTGATGTCATGAACGTGACCGAGCCCGAACAAGCGGAACGAGCAAGGGGGGAGGTTGTGGGAGGGGGTTGTCCCCCTATAAATGGATTATGGAATGACGGTGTGAAACAAAAAAATTACTGGCAGCAATATCGGGAGAATAGCTTAACGATTACATGCGAGCCAGCGGAGCGAGCGAGCTTTAAAATTTTGACATTTTACAGTCCCAAAATTGCCGTTTGTAGCCATATTTTTTTGCTTTGGAAATTAAGGGGGGGGGGGCGCACCGGGCGCAACTGCTGGCAATTACTGGCAGCAACATCAGGTGAATGGCATAACGATTAAATGCGAGTAAGCGAAGAGAGCGAGCTTGAAAATTTTGACATTTTACAGTAAAAAAACTACCATTTGGAGCTATATTTTTTCGCTCTGGAAATAAAGGGGGGAGGGCGCACCGGGCGCAACTGCCAGCAATACTGGCAGCAACATCAGGAGAAAGGCATAACAATTAAATGCGAGCGAGCTTGAACATTTTGACATTTTACAGTAAAAACAAACCTGCCGTTTGTTGCTATATTTTTTCGCTTTGGAATTTAAGGGGGGCGCATCGGGTGCAATTCCTAGCATTTACTGGCAGCAATATCAGGAGAGCAAAACGATTACATACGAGCGAGCGGAGCAAGCGAGCTTGAAAATTTTATATTTTACAATCCAAAAGCTGCCGTTCTTAGCCGTATTTTTTCGCTTTGGAAATCAAGGGAGGGGGGGGGGGCGCACAGGGCGGAACTGCTGGCAATTACTGCCAGCAACATCAGGTGAATTGCATAACGATTAAATGCGAGCGAGCGAAGAGAGCGAGCTTGAAAATTTTACATTTTACAGTCCAAACACTGCCGCTCTTAGCCATATTTTTTCGCTTTGGAAATTAAGGGAGGGGGCGCACCGGGCGGAACTGCTGGCAATTACTGGCAGCAGCATCAGGTGAATTGCATAACGATTAAATGCGAGCGAGCTTGAAAATTTTACATTTTACAGTCCAAAAACTGCCGTTCTTAGCCACATTTTTTCGCTTTGGAAATTAAGGGGGTTGGAGCGCATGCCACGGGGCGCAACTGCTGGCAATTACTGGCAGCAACATCAGGTGAATTGCATAACGATTCAATGCGAGCGAGCGAAGAGAGCGAGCTTGAAAATTTTGACATTTTACAGTAGAAAAACAGCCGTTTGTAGCTATATTTTTTCGCTTTGGAAATTAAGGGGGGGGGCACCGGGCGCAACTGCAGACAATTACTGGCAGTAACATCAGGGGAATTGCATAAAGATTAAATCGAGCGAGCTTGAAAATTTCGACATTTTACAGTCCAAAAACTGCCGTTTGTAGCTATATATATATATATATATATTTTTTTTTTTTTTTTTTTTTTTTTTTTGCAGTAAGGGGGGGGGGGGTGCGCCGGGTGGAGCTGCCGGCAATTACTTGCAGCAACTTCAGGAGAATGGCATTACGACTAAATGCCAGCGAGCGGAGCGAGCGAGCTTGAAAATTTTGACATTTTACAGTCGAAAAATTGCCGTTCGGAGCTATACTTTTTCGCTTTGGAAATTAAGAGGGGGCGGGGGGGGGGGGGGGGACGCCCGGTGCGCCCCTCCCTCTGGATCTGCCACTGGTAGTCAAGGGTGTCGGTTTATGTTCATGACTGGGGGAGGTATGACCAGCGAAGTGGCGTCGAAGTGACCAAGCATGGGAAGGATGTCCAAAATCTATCTAAATAGTAAACACTGTATAGAATACACTTGTACTAGTAGATATGTATAAAATCAGTGCTGCCAGAACCAGGGGTGCGAATTGTTTTTGCCCACGATTTCTCTTTTTTTTTTTTGTCCCCGATGCAAAATTTCAAAAAAAAATAAATAGATAAAAAAATAATTATTATTTAGGGTCCGGTGTTGAGGTCGCTCACAGACTGAAGTTTTTTTTTCCCTTTTTTTTCCCTTTTTTTTAAAGGGTCTGAAGGGGGGTGCGTTCGCACCCAACGCACCCCCCCCCCCCCTGGTGACGCCCATGTTTAGTCGGATATTTTTTTTTTCTTCTGACAAGCAGTTATAAGCTACTGAAATCCTTGTATCTGATTTTCTGAGGGCTTATCAATTTTGCCCGACCACTACGTCAGACTAAAACGTTTCATGAAATGCCCCCAGAGGATCATTCCTATGAGACTTTCTAGCCAAGCCACCGGGAAGAGCCAAGACCTTTAATCTCTATATTGAAACCCAACGAAAAGATGAGGTTCAAGGTCCTATGTGAGTACGTATGGCAGTGTGTGAGATCTGTTCTAATGTCTTAAAGTGTCCCTTTGAGATACCGATTTTTTTTTCAGACCGTTTGAAAGAGAATGTTACAACCAATAGTCAGAGCTTCATTCGAAGTGACAAACTATTATAAGACAGTTCTGAGTTGCGCTTTGTCCATGAGCAGAAGGCAGACGTTTGTAACAGCAGGCAAGTTGTTGTTGTTGTTTTTTTCATTCACTGAGACAAGCATCTGAGATTAATGTTAAATATTTAAATTGTTTTTGCCGGGAGATCCACATAACAGCAAGCCTTGTAATTGGCAGTATTGATAGATAACGTACGTGGCAACATTCAAAGCAAGATTATGAAATGGATGCTTCCCTAAGTGGTAATTAACTGACCATTCTGGTCTGCGTCAGTTCGTTTGAGTTGAAGTTGAAGTTTGAAAGTTGAAAAGTTTGAATATGATTGATGAATGTCATGTGCATTCTAACGTCATCAAAGATAATGCAATATGCCGCTTTGAAAACGAGTGAAATGACTGACAAACTGAGAAAAATTAAAGGTCCTTTGCATCAATGTGCACATGAGCTACCTCCGAACTGGCCTATTCATCAGCCACTCAGTCATATGTAGGATGATGCGTGCTTCCTCCTGATCACCACCTAAAGTCACAGACCTCAAAGAACGATCTCATCTGACGTGTTCGGCTTTGGCTTTTTAGTTCTAGGTCCAATTACTGTCAGTGCTAACAACACTCTCAGGGTCTTGCAAAAGGCTACATCAGCAGATGTTACTGCATGTACACATGTGGATTTTACTTTATTGTGAATTTTACACAACGTCCCATGTTTCCTAGGTCGAAAACCAGTAGAAACCAGTAAAAACCAGTAAGCATTTTTAACTTGTCTTTACTGGTTTTAACTGGTCTTAACTGATTTCAAATGGTACCAGTTTAAACCAGAAGGCAACTCCAACTTTCCAGTAACAAAATAAGCAATTCTAATTGAAACCAGTTGATACCAGTTGAAGATGTACTGGTACCAGTTGATACCGGTTTAATCATACCGGTACCTGCAGTTTGTACTAGTTGAAGTTGCACTGCTTACCAGTTGAAATCAGTAAAAGTCTACTGGTGACCAGTTGTGATACCAGTTCAAGTATCACTGTACCAGTTGGTAACAGTTTCTGCCGGTTAAAGTCTTACTGGTACCAGTGATTACCAGTTCAAGTCTCATTGTGTACCAGTTGATACCGATTGAAGTCTACTGGTCTTTAAAGTTAATACCAGTTGAAGTTCCCAGTTGATACCAGTTCAAGTCTCAATGTGTACCACGGTATCACACTTGATACCAATTGCGATCTATTCTGGTGCAAGTTGATACCAGTTGAATTCTTACTGGTACCTGTTCAGGTTACCAGTTTATACCAGTTGAAGTTGCACTGCTTACCAGTTGAAACCAGTATATCAAACTGAATTAAAAAGTAAACAGAAAAAAAATAAAACAAAACCTTTGACATGATTGAACTTGGACTCGTTTCAACTACAAATTCAACTGGAACCAATATCAGATCAGTTGACACTTTAACTGACAGCCTGTATTTTGACCAGCTTGTGTGTGTTTGTGTGTGTGTGTGTGTGTGTGTGTGTGTGTGCAAATAGTTAGTTGACACAATTTGAACCCCATGTACCCCACTGGACTTGCTTACCACTTCATTCCAGATTGAAATTAAAACCCAGTAACTAAAACGTTCAAATTTTTAAACCAGTTGGTACAAGTTGATTTCTATGGGTTTCTACTGGTTCTACTGCTCATGAATATTCATAAGCTATTCACATTCCCTTCGTGATAAAGATGAAATATTGTTAAATTGAGTGTTTTTATGGTTTTAATAAGCTCTGAAATGTCTTAAATGTATCGGAAATTTATCTAATATTACTGCCGTGATATTCAAAATTCCAACTTGTACCTTTGATGAGGTATTTTCATATTCTTATAATAAAAGTGTAATCTACTTGGTAACCAAACATTATAACTAAATGACCCTACATAAATGAATGAAATATCCCTATATAGTACTAACTAGGTCTAGGATGTAGGCTAAACCTAGATAATATACTTGTAGGTATAGGCTTTAAGACTAGCTGATAGGTTACACATTAAAGGACAAGTCCACCGTCTTATACATGTGGATTGAGTGAATGCAACAATATGAGTAGAACACATTAGTGAAAGTTTGGGGGAAATCAGTTCCAAAGTGATAGATCTGTTCAGTCAGTAGTGGACGAGAAGACTACTACTGTGCATGATTTCACATGCGTACAACGATACAAGGTAAATAAATAGATAATTGCACAAAACTTTACTTTTTGAATAAAGTGCACATTCCTTCGACTTGTTACTGATGTACATCTTAAAGGTCCTGTTTAACTTTGGTAGCAGTGATTTAAAAAATTCTCAAGATATGACATTTAATGCACATGTGTAGGTCTGTTCTACCACAAAACATCCCATCACATACAATTTTCGCAATAAAGCCTAAAATGTAAGGAGATATATGTATTTTTCTCAATAAACCGTAACTGTAGACAGTTTAGTCTGGATACATTTTTATTATAAGTATTGTTCACATTTTGTTTGTTTAACAATACTTAACATTGATTTTACCGATTCAAATTTTTACAGTGGTTGTTTCTATTCCTAACTCACATTTTAGAACTGTTTCAAAGCGGTAATGCTGGGTTTTTGTTTCATCTGCAAATAGTAAACTATGCCTTTAAGGGCAATATTATTCCCCCTGCCTTCTGAAAGAGAGATTTGAGTGTTGTTTTGTAAAAATATGAAAATATGTTGAATTTTCCTCATTCTTTATTTATATTGTTGTACACAAGTGACATCACAAGCTATAGTAGTCTTCTCATCCAGCCATGACTGAGCAGAAACTTCAAAAATTAATAACTTTTTAACGGACTGTCTAGTTTTCTTCAACTCTCACTGATGTGTTTTACTGATATTTCTGCATTCACTCAACCCACATGTCTATGAAGGTGAATTTGTCCTTTAACAATGTCTTGACATACCACGTTATGGTAAACACCCATACATCAAATAATTCAACACAAAATTAATCTTGTCAACTGGATCCCAGTTGATTCCAGTTGGACGAATATCAGTTGATACCAGTTGAATTGATACCAGTTGAGACCAGTTGATTCGAGTCAAATATTCCAATTTCCTTACTGAAACCAGTTGCTTTAACTTGAATCAATTGGAAGCAGTACCAGTTGCCAACTTGTTTTTCGACCTTGCATATCGTGCATGCATGTATAATATGAAATGACTCCCTCAATCAGTTAATATTGATGAAACTTCCCTTCTTTCTTTTTTTTTCCTTTTCTTTTCCTTTTCTATTTTGCTCCTGACTTGTGAAGAAAGATTAAAAATAGAAGATCCAAAATACATCTTCTAACACAAAATTTCGTACTTTTGTACGAATATATCCATGTTGTTGTTTTTTTATATAATTGAATAGGATTATAATTACCTAGCCCAATGTTATAACAATAACTTGAATCAGGTTGAAATTGTGTCATTACAACTAACCTTGCAATAGTGACAGTAGGAGGAACAAATAGGATTCAGCTTTTCCTCAACGATATAACCTTTGGTACTGCCGAGTGTGAAGAAATTTACACTTCCGTCGCAGTTACTCAATACTACCCACAGGAATGCGTTGCCAACGGAATAATGTATGAAGGAGAGCTGCCATTGTCCCGAATCGAAGTCACGTGGTATCATGGCTTGATGTATCGTTTGTTTGTTTCTACCAAGCAAACAATTGTTGTCTACGTGGAGATGACCTGTGACATACGATATTATTATTTCGGTGGTGACAAAAACGATAACAAAAAGAGGTAAAATAACAAATGTTATTTTGAAAGGTATAGTCTGTTTGACTCAAGCATGTTAATCGAAAGGGTCCTGACATATTTGTTAAAATTCTTCTCCATTTCTAACATACGTGAGAATTATCAGTTCAGAAACCGTTATTATAACGAGTTTATACAGTGGATTAATGAAATAATGGAGAGCATGTTACAGGAGTGGATGGTTTTCTTGACGTTGAAATCAAACAGCTCTCAGTAGTGTAGATTATCATGGTGGCGCTGACTAAGATTTCATCACTATTGTTACATCAAATCGTCGTTGTTCCAACAAATGTTGACAACATATCTAAAAGGTAATGATACCAACAAACAAAACTATATCATACGATAATATGATATATACATACATAACGACCGTCTCAACTATTTCCTTGATCAGTTTCTCACAAGAACCAGTTGTCTTTAATTCGTCAGTCTATAAAGAATTTACTAAAATAATTGACGCAAAGACTGCAAGAAGGCACATGTAGACTACAAAAAGTGGAAACAATTTACAACATTTCACCCAAAGAATACAATAATATATATATATACATACATATATATATGTGTGTGTGTGTGTGTGAATAGTCATATCAGAAAACACATACACAATAACATTCATGTCATTTGTATAACTTTCATTTACGTACGTAACTCGCTGTGTATGTTCTAACTGTTACAAAAAACACTTCCCACTTTTGATCCTTAATAGTTCAAAAACAATATATCAGATTACAATGACATTAATATGAGCAATGGCTGAATGGTATACAATTTTGTTGGAGGTAATTTAAAATCAAAGCATAAGTCATTCTCGTTTAATTCAAGATTTATTTTTCAGTTAGGTTTTAGATTTTGCTTTATTTTCAAACCGTTGTTCAAAACTTTAATTTTGCACAGGGGTCAATTGGTGCGAATGGCTGTGTGTGGTTAACACCCAGACAACGGTACCGAACAATGACTAGGGTTTAAATGCTCTATTACATATTCATGACAAATTTCACTATCACAGCGACAAATGTAGTCTCTATTCATCCTTAAATGTAGTGTATGCAAGCACTCGAAAAAGCGTGCTTATTTTTTTTTTTCATGTGCATACATGTTTCATGTTCATGCATTTTACCTTCTACCATGAATTCAGACCAGCAGTGCCCAGGGCAATCCGTCACGAACTATTAATTAAGCATTCATGTGCCTTGGAGCAAGAGTCCATAAGCCTAATCAGGAGAGCTCTGAAAAGGTGATATTCGTTGGGTTCATGTCTGTTGTTCAGGGTCATTGTATGCACACACTTATACATACACATCGGTTCTTGTGTGAGATCAATCCATTTTGTACAGAGGTTTCAACTTTGATCAAAATCTGGAACTTAATTTTCAATTTGATCATGAATTCAACGAAACTGATTCATTCCCTTTTATTCAAATTACCTCCTACTAAGTTGTACACTATATCAATGACAGTGTTATATGATGTATAGTTTTCGAACTATTAAGGATCAAAAGTGGGAAATATTTTTGTAACACCTAGTATATGATCTACGAAAAACAAGATATCAATGTCTATAACAGCAGACAAAACGGGGCAGGATGTAAAAGGGGGAATAATTCCTCTCCTTCTATACACCCTCCCGGATCGACGTCCCTTGCCATCGATAAGATCAGGACAATTTCTGCTCTATTCAGTTTATGATTTATTTGTTTGGTTGTTAGTTAGCCTGAATCGCCGGTACTTGAAACGCTCCCGTCAGTATAGTGAAGGGGACCACGTCTCCAACATCCATTTTCATCGTCGTCTGTCATGTCACATGCAGAAGATTCAAAATGACAGGACCGATATTCTATTGACAGAGAAACGAGAAATATAGATATGTGCTACTTTAGTGTTTATGGCAACATTTCTACAAAAGTGTATGATAAGTAGAAGTAGTAGCAATAGTAGTAGTAGTACGTAGTAGTGCTGGAAGTAGGCCTATGCAAGCAATAGTTGTTCGAATTTCTCGGCAAATCAACACACACTCACACACACACACACAAAAATACAAAATTCTAATGTCTTCAAGTTTGGCGAGTTAATGCCCAATATGAGTCATTTATCATAGCATAGACGTGGAAAGTCAACGGATAGTCAATAACGGCAGGAAAATTCTTATACAAGGTGTTTCGAAAAACATTTCCCATTTTTGATCATTAATAGTTCAAAAACTATTCATCCGATAAAACTGTCATTGATATGAGTAATAGCTGAATAATGTACAATTTTGTTGGCGGTAATTTGGATTTGAAAGCATAAATCAGTGTCATTAAATCTAAGATTGATTTTGAAGTAAGGTTTCAGATTTTGGTCAAATTTTAACCCTCTGTACAAAAGTGAACTTTGCACAGGAACCAATGATGTGTATGTGAGTGTGTGCTGACAATGGCCCTGAACAATGGACATGCCTGAACCACCTGTTGGCTAGGCGTCAGTCTCGCGCTCCCAGGCACATGAGTGCTTAATCAATAATTCATGTGGATTGCCCTAGGCACTGCTAGTCTGAATTCATGCACGGTAAAGGGTAAAATGCATGCACAAGGAAAAATATTTCCATGTGCTTGCAAACACCACATTTCGTCATTACAGCTGGCAATCATTTTCAAATTTTGCTTCACATATCACTTAATCTGGGATATAAATAAGCATAAATGATCTAAAGTTCTTCATTTTAATACACCTGTCTACTAATAGTCCGACAAATTTGTCGCTTTTTCGATAAAAAGAGATCATTTTTGGTAAAAAGTTCAGCAGCATTTTTCATTGGGGCAATTTGTTTCACAATAGATTTATTTCAGGTTTCATTATACATAAGTGTATACTCTAATTTATTTTTTTTTTTTGCTTCCTGTCAACATGTTTATGACAGAACAGAAGGTATTCATTGTAATTTCGTTTTTTCAGAAGAAGGGAGAGCACTGTCGCCACTCAACGACAGTATCGGCAGGCGTTTGACTTTACACAGATACTGCCAGAGGCTGAATAAAGACTAGTTGTGAGAGTGGAATTTCTCATGAAATAAATAATGAAGCATTCAAACCCTGGCCATTATTCAGGACTATGTCAGGGTGTTAACCACACACTCCCATACGCATCCATTGACCACTGTGCAAAGTGAACGTTTTGTACAGAGAGTTGAAAATAGAGCAAAATCTGGAACCCTTAACTGTGAAATTAATCATGGATTTCATGAAACTGATTTATGCTTTCATATTTAAACCACCTCCAACAAAATTGTACACTATTCAGCTATCACTCATATCAATGACAGTGTTATCTGATATAAAAAGTGGGAAATGTTTTTTGAAACACCTAGTACCAATGAAAATGATTATACATGTATAATTATGTAGGGCATAGATGCATATATTAGTATCATTATTATTATCATTATTATTATTATTATTATTATAAAGTTGTATGAATAGCACACTGAAAGATAGTGATGAAACATACACCATGTATACACTAATTCAAAGCTACTTACTCAAAAACAATGTATCTTTTCTCTAAAATGAAATGTCTTGTTTAATTCTATATCGTTTGTAAGGACGTACATTAAGGTCAATATTCAATGTTAAAGTCACGTGGTTAAAGCTAGTGCTGTTTTAATAAAGTGATTTCATGAAGATCAAATTATTTGAATAATACGTAGGTTCATTATATTCGTAGTTACAGGAGTGTACATATCATACTTTTGTTACACTATTGTTTGTATTTGCTTTGTGACACTCCAACCTTGTACAAATTGTTAATGTCATACGTAATATTGATTTGTATTATTTGGATATGGAAATAAATAAATAAATAGATGAAATCTTACAGAAAATACAATCATTGTGAATTGATTTCTAACCGAATTTTCATAGCTCTATTATTTAAACAATATCAAATAAAAGGTTCTGGAAAGATTTGGAAAGTGCATCTTGTTTGTTTGTTTGTTTGTCTTCAAACTAGAAATATTGATATTCCATGTCTTTATGAGAATTGTCATAGTCAAACATAGTATGCATAACATTTGAGTATGCTGCACAGGACATGACTTACTTCGCCATTTGACATCCGGAGGCCCAAAACGCATCTCCAGAATATTTGGTCATTTTCGTTTTTGCTTCCTTTATCTTTCATATACTGAGATATCGTGGCTGACAAGCCAAAAGGAAAAAAAAAAGCGCCAGTGCCATTTTGTGCGTTTCTCGTTCAACTTCTTAAAAGGCTCTTTTGCGACTGCTACAATCGAAAATTATAGAGTAGGCGCCCGATTATATTATATCTTTTATTTCTTCAGTTTTCAGAAACACTAAAGGGGGCGCGCGTATAAGGTGCCCCCCCCCCCAATCCTCCATTGCTGCTGCTATACTACACATGAAGATGTACTTATATATAACATTATGTATATTGATGCAAAAGGAGCAGAAGCCTTACCGTCGGCTATGCCTCGGTGCAAGAGAGCCAGTGAAATGATGAGAAACCACACGTCCATATTTCCACACAAAAATTTGAAATATTATTAGTATAGACAATTACCCACACAAGATTGCATTTCGCTGCAGCTATGCGTTCAGCCACTCCGGGAGTTGTGTCCACCTTCTTGGGTCGACGAAGAAGTCAGAAATGTTTAGTGAAAATATGATGCTGAAAGTAACAGCCTGGGGAAAAGAAGGAAGTAAATGGAGCAATTACGCCCGTAACCACAACTTAAAGGGATGGATACAGTAATGGTGGAGATGAGAATTAGGTATGTTACGGCACAAATTGTCGCCCCTGCGTAAATTGCGCCTGGCGACAATTTGTACTGCTTGTGCAGTTCCCAATTTTTGACCTCTATGGCGACAATTTTTGCTGGCAAAATGAAACGTAGCTGCACAAATTGTCGTCGGCCATGCACAATGAATTGTGTGGTTGGGTTGGTTGCTGCGGTGCCATGTTTAGGTGGGGTGGGTGTAGTAATGACTGGTAAGTTATGCGTATGAGTATGTATGTGTGTGGGGGGGGGGGAGGGGGTGCATGGTACAATGTATATGCTACAGTTGTATGTATGATTTGTACTAAGTGCGTATTATGTGACTTGTGTATGCGTTCGCGCATACTGCTGTGTGTGCGTGTGTGTGTGTGTGTGTGTTTGGAGTATAATGATACAATATGTGGAAACTGTGCATGTGTGGTGGTTGTATAGTGCTAGTGGTTTGTTTGCTAGTGTGCGCATGTGTGTCTGTTTGTGTTTGTGTTTTGATGACTAGTCCGGGAGCCAGCGGGGGTCAGCCTAGCTGAAAAGGTTAGCAATTTTTATGTATATAGCAATTTAATACATATGCCCCTGAGTATGGAAATGCACGTCTGGCTGGTCATCGGTGGTGGGTGTGGCCAGGAGGGCTGCAAAAAGGACCCCTCAAAATTAGGCTAGCCTAGCTGGAAAAGTAACCCCATGAAAACCACTGGAACTTGTTCGTTACACTTACAGGATAAATGAATGACCATTGCCAGACGTTTTAAGTGGTGGGGGGTAGCCGCCAGACGCTCTTAAAGACCCAACTCCAGCTAGGCTAGCCTAGCTGAAAAAGTAACCCCATGAAAACCACTGGAACTTGTTCGTTACACTTACAGGATAAATGAATGACCATTGCCAGACGTTTTAAGTTGTGGGGGGTAGCCGCCAGACGCCCTTAAAGACCCAAATTTCTTCCAGCTAGGCTAGCCTAGCTGAAAAAGTAACCTAATGCAACCCACTGGAACTTGTTCGTTACACTTACAGGATAAATGAATGACCATTGCCAGACGTTTTAAGTGGTGGGGGGGTAGCCGCCAGACGCCCTTAAAGACCCATTTTTTTTTCCAGCTAGGCTAGCCTAGCTGAAAAAGTAACCTAATGAAACCCACTGGAACTTGTTCGTTACACTTACAGGATAAATGAATGGCCATTGCCAGACGTTTTAAGTGGTGGTGGTGGGGGGGGGGTAGCCGTCAGACGCCCTTAAAGACCAAACTTTTTCCAGGTAGGCTTGCCTAGCTGAACAAGTAACCTAGTGAAACCCACTGGAACTTGTTCTTTACACTTACAGGATATATGCATGACCGTTGCCAGACGTTTTAAGTGGGGGGGGGGGGGGGGGGGGGGTAGCCGCCAGACGCCCTCAAAGACCCAATTTTACCAGCTAGACTAGCCTGTAGCTGGAAAAATAACCTCCTAAACCCACTGGAACTTGTTCTTTTGATACACTGAAAGGATAATTGAATGATTGTTGCCAGACAATAGCCGCCAGACGCCCCAAAGACCAAACTCTTACCAGCTAGGCTAGCCTAGCTGAAAATTTAAGTAACCCCATGAAACCCACTGGAACTTGTTCTTACACTTACAGAATAAATGCATGACCGTTGCCAGACGCTTTAAGTGGTGGGGCGTAGCCCCCAGACGCTCTCAAAGACCCAATTTTACCAGCTATAAGGTTCACATATTTCAGAAATGATAGCAGTGTAATTCCATAACAATACCGCTTGCTTGCGAGTTCACCTGTCTATAATCTATGCATGACTTATTCTTTTGTTCTGATTCCTTGAGCCCCAACTCATGCATTCTTATGGTGACTCTCCCATGTCATCATCCTTGTTCATTGCTATTTGTTCTATTTTTTGAAAATATTCTTATTCTTCATCCCAATTATCACAAATTCTGAAACTCTGTCCTCAGTATAACTAATTCATAGTTGTACAAATGTAAAAATATGAGAATCACCCGGAGGTCTCCTTTAATGGGGGAGTTTCCTGAGCGCACAGGGAAACATGCTTTGAAATATCAATAGGGCAAGTGTTGAGACGAAATACTGTAGAAATATGAGAATATACAGTGCTGTATTTGTCCTCAGTGATAACCTAAAAAACTTATTTGGAAAGAATAATAGACAGCAAAAAAGAATTGCCCAATCAAACATGTCGGGATTTTTCTCAAACATCAGTGTTCTCATTTTCTTTGCAGTGTAAAACAAAAGTAAAAAACAAAAAACAGGGCCGGGTACAGTATCCGGATGGAAATTGGTGGGATGGGCGTAAACCCGCGGGTATTATGACATACTGACGTGAAAAAAAAAAACAAGACAAAAACTACTTTCTTTCTGTGCCCTGGGGAGAAATATTCATCAATTGCATTTTGGAAATGTTGAAAATCACAACTTTTGATGAAATTGTGTCCTACAGTATCTCTTCTTATATGAAGGCTTTTTTTATAATTAAGTTTCTTTCCTCTATGACCGTGATAAAACAAGCCCCTGATGATTAAAACAAAAGACAATCAAAGCTTGGCAAATGAACTCTTTGGACATTAGCAAAAGGGAATACATTAACAATTTTTGGAAACATTTGATACAATTTTCTAATACTCCATCAAGCTCATAAAAAATACAATTCTACTGCAACAAGAAATCCATTCAGTAAGACTCGTACTCGGTGTACATAGCTTAAAATGCCAACTTTTTCAAAATAATGAAATAAATGCCCCAGCTCTTAAATTTACTTTGAATAGGGGAAGTAAAGCTCAACACCTTTGGCCTATGACTTTTTAGGCACCGTATCACCTTACGGTTGAGGAGATAGGTAAAGAAAAAATATTAACGAAATAAAACTTCTAGGAACATGCTTCACATGACCTCACCGTTTTCTTCTTTTAAGAAAGAAACGAAATCTGAAAATTGATTCAGTGTGTTTAAGAAACATAACTCACAACAACAAGGAATTCCTGTCGTGTCTAGTATTGCACGTTTTTGGTTTGGAGGGTTTTGGATGCTAATAGTTTATGCCCCGGCACTTCAAGTTTATGCTCCGGCACTTCAATGAACTTAAACGTAAAATAATGATCAACCTTTCTTGCCTATATACTCAACATTTGCTGTTCTTCAGTAAAGCATACGACAGAAACATATGAGAAACATGTCTAAAATTCATATGAATCAGCTCACAGCAACAACAAAAATATTATGTTATCTTTAAACTAATACTGCATGTACTTAGTTTCGAGGGATTAAGATGCAAAATGCTATGACAAAAGCCCCTACTTGGCTACCAGCAATTAAACATCCTTCAACTTCTTTAGCAAATGAGCTCATGTGTATCATCTTCTTGTTGAGAAGACGAAGATGAGTAATGATAAAATAACCAAACTATCAACTTTCCTTATTAAACATGATTTACATGAAATCATTATTGCCTTCTCGTAACGAAATTGAAAAAAACAGAACATCTGAAATTGTTCAAAATCGCTTCTTGATTACGATGAAAGCAAAGGAAACTTAGTGTTTGTAACCACTACGACGGTTCTGAAATTGTTCAAAATCGCTTCTTGATAACGATGAAAGCAAAGGAAACTTAGTGTTTGTAACCACTATGACACGTGTCTACAGATCTGTCATGCTCATAAGAAACGTAACTCACAGGAATATAATTTTATACAGTAAGTACTTGGTGTGGAGGACATTTAGATGCCAACTTTTCAAGAATAATACTCCAGCACTGACATTAACTGATGAAAAAAAAAGGAATGCTCGGCTTCTTTATCCAATTAGCTCATAGGTAATTCCTTGTAGTTGAAAAAAAAAAAAACGAGTACACATAAAAATATAGACTTCCCGTAACATGTATCACAGGTCATGATCTCCACATTTGCTCCTCTTAGCTTAAAAGAAATAAATATATATTTATTTTTTTAAATGACCTTTAAACAATATGAAGAAAAAGATTCTGTGTCTGCAAAGGCTTGACACGTGTCTAATACTGGGTCACGCTCATATTAAACGTAGCTCACAAGAACAAGGAATCCACGTGTTTATAAAATGATACTGCAGAGAGGGTGCAAAGTTGAACCCTTTATTGAGGGTGCGAAAATGTTCCCTTGGGTACATCTTTCCACCCACACTACATCTTAGTGCAACTTTATATCCTTTCGTGAGGGTGCAAAGAAACACCCAAAGTTCCAAGATTGTGCCTTGTTTTTTGAGGGTGCAATCTTGGAACTTTGGGTGAAAGTTACACCCTCGGGAGCAACTTTGCCCCCTTGAAAAAGGCGCAACCTCGTACCTTTTGGTGCAACTTTATACCCGAAGGATGCAAGAATGTACCCTCTCTTGAGGGTGCAATCTTGTGCCTTATTGGGATGATGTTGCACCTATGTGGTGCTTATTTGCTCCATGACTGCTGCAAAATTGCTCCTTTAAAGGAGCAAGTAAGTGTCACTGCCTGCTCGTTTATAGGGGCAATATTGCCCATCATCTCAAGGTGCAACTTAGCATCACATAATCGGGTACGGTTTAGTTCCTTAACTACTCTAAACCTTGAATAGTGCGAACTGATGTAAGCCTATTTGCTCAGTATATAACTTATGTTGTTGTTGCACTCTGCAAATTAAATAGGATTAGTTTAACTTGGATCTTTTGAATCATGAAATGTGTGTGCGTGTGGAATTTGTGAGTTTTGAAAATGTTAATGTAAAAGTTAACTTTGTTGTGTTTGAATAATCTACTGAAACCAAAAAATTACCCAATTACCTTTTCAATAAGGTGAGCACTATATCTATCAAACAAACCTTCTCGGCAAGAGTATACATCTTCATGAAGGAAGAGGTGAAAATATGATATGCAGTTGTATGGATATGCAGTTGTTCTTGAATGCGTACTTATTCACATAATCTATAAGAATAACATATGCTTCTTACCAGTACTCAAAGCCTCTAAAACAAGAGCATGCTTCTTACACTTCTAAAGTATACACCATATCTTTAAAACAAAATGTAAGAGGATTTAAGAAGCTGTTTGTATGCATTCAAACGAATCTATATTTCTATCTAAAATCTGAAACGTGTCTTGTCAAAGGGGAATTCGTTTTATAATGACGATGCCAATTGTCTTAAAGTCCTTATCACGACATGTCTTGGAGTTCACGCTTATTGAAAACATGAGATTCTTGGCACGTAGATTATCACAACTATGGTTTAAAGAGTTAACTGAGATACGCATACCGTATACGGGCATTTCGATGAAAACATTTAAATACAAGGTACTGTAAATAATATGAAAATCAAACTTGATACCAGCCCTTATCGGCAACCAATAGAGACTATGGAGGACTGCAGTTATGTGTTCAGATGTTGTTTTGGGTGATACACGCTGCCGACTGATTTGGGATCAATTCGAGTCCCTCGAGCTGAGATTCCGGAACTGCAATGAGCAAACCATCATTATGCATAACAAAGTGACTGAGAATAATGCATGCACCAGTTTCTGTTTCGTTGTTCTATACACAGAAAGTTGTTTTGTTTTCCAATCCTTTGCAGGCACACATGGATTTACAGAATTCAATCATCGTTGGCTATAACGCCATGGTCGCGTGCAAAATGAATGCAGTTTAACTAACTTAAGCTGTAGTTACTGAATAGGGGACTACTGTATATTCAATTTATACATTATAAATTATTAATCGGATGATAGAACCTGTCAAAGAGTAAATTGCGGATATCATATACCATTGTCAAATTCACTTTCTGTTCTATACATAGTATCAATGGAATGTTATGAACGACTTCAGCATTACCAAATCATGAAGTAGTAGGTGATCATAATTATTTCCCTGAAAAGGCTGCATTTGTATGAGCGGGAAGAGTTTGGCATCATACATAGCAAGAGTCGTGACTACAAACCTAAATGCATGTATTATACAAGGTTTTAGGACACTTTGAACCATGCCCCCCCCCCCCAAAAAAAAAAAAAAAACAAAAAACAAAAAAAAAACAAAAACAAAAACAAAAACAAAAAACCAACAACTTAGTGAAATATTGTATACCCTACTTCCATTAACCTATGATCTTTAACCTTTGAATACATGGCCTGCATTTTTTTCCAACGAATAGGCATTTGGATGCAACGTAGATATATATAAAAGAAAAAAATGTTTTCGGGAAATACATTGAACCACTTCAGAAATAATTATGGAACAAATAGCAAAATATTGAGACGTTCACTTCTTCCGTAATGATATGACAGAAAACTTTCCTCACCGAATCGTTCTGCCGTAATTCATGAGCAAGTCATGGATATATACTTAGTTCGATTTAAGGTATACATTGAGTCATTGCAAAAGTATCTAATGAAGAGTATGCTTCAGAACTACATCATTGTCATTTATTCTATAACACTAATAATATAGAGCTATTGGTCCGCCATATTGCCTAACAGGTCGTTGTCCTCCTCCGACGTTTTTTCAGCAAATAAGGCAGAGAATTTAATTTTGCACTTGTTGCCAAAGACCCTAATCTTCTTTACCGCTATTCTCAGACATGTATGCTGGTGCTGTATGAATTAGAAACGGAAGCTTACAAATATTCACCATTTAACAAGGCAAAAGCGAAGTGATGTCTCGTCCACGTATCGACTTGGTGATTACAGAGATTTTCAAATGGTATAGTTCATTGACTTTTTGACTGTTGACGTAGTCGGACTTCACCAATATTAACACTTGACAGCAATCATTAGATGATCTGAGGAGTATGGCTCAAAAGTGTGGAAATTTATTGAAAGAACACCAGAATACTATGTCAACAGTGTTTATCAGGTGAGATACCAACATAGAACAAGTTCCAGTGGGTTTCAGGAGGTTACTTTTCCAGCCAGGGCTATAGTCTAGCTGGTAAAATTGGGTCTATTCAAATTCAAATTCAAATTCAAATTCAAACTTTATTTTCACTTTCTTTCTTCAACAGAATGTATAAGAAACAATATCATGAACTTGACATGCGAATCGTTGTAAATATATATAACCAGACAGGATTAATAACATATTCTTGTCTACATGATCAGTAAAATAAAGATACATACACTCTATATACACACTGAGGAGAAAAAAAGTGGAGGTACCCACTCAAATGTCTAAGCTTGTAACATGTGGATACCTCTGAGGGAAAGGGGGAAACTGGGGTGAAAACTTACAACTACAAAGAGTGCGGGAAACTGGGGAAGCGGGGAATAGAGAAAAAAAAGAAAGAAAACAAAAGTGTGAAAAAAAAGAAAAAACAGGGAAAAGAGGAAGAGAGAGAGAGAGAGAGAGAGAGAAACCAAAAATGTGTTGATGCATACACCAAGGGCGAAAGCCCACAGAAGGGCTTTTTACACTTGTGTTTCTTAACCCCGGACTTTCTCTGACCCAGGACTATCGTTAGTCCCGTACCAATTTTTTCAGCTTTTTACACTCGCCAATTAGTCCCGTACTATCTCTTGTCCGGGGCTAAGGAGAAAACTGACTTTTTTACACTCGTATTTCTTAGCCCCGGACTTCCAAACCACATGAATATTCATAATTACGCTGTGTACTGTACACGTACACGCACGCACCGGCAGCACTTGATTACCTCGTTTCTGATTGGTCAGTGAGGGTCGAACTTCGTCTCCGTCGCTTAGCCCAGGATTATTTTTGCGTTCTGTTTACACTCACTTGCTTGGCACCGCAACCCCTGCTATTTTGCAGGGCCAGATAGTACCGTACTATCGGCGGGGCTAGCCCACTTTGGCAAAAACGTGTGTAAACAGAAAGTGGGCTAAGGATAGTCCCGTACCAACGGTGGGGCTAAGGCCCCCCCCCCCCCCCCCCCCCTTAGCCCCACCGTTGGTCCCGGGCTAAGCAAAAATTTACAAGTGTAAAAAGCCCTAGAGACAATTAGCCAAGTGTTTTCGAAAGTGACAAGGGCATCTGAGGGCATCTGAGGGCATATGGCGGCTACCCCCCACCCACCCCCCCCCCCCACCACTTAAAACGTTTGGCGACGACCATGCATATATCCTGTAAGTGTAACGAACAAGTTCCAGTGGGTTTCATTAGGTTACTTTTTCAGCTAGGCTAGCCTAGCTGGAAAAATTTGGGTCTTTAAGGGCGTCTGGCAGCAACCCCCCACCACTTAAAACGTCTGGCAATGGTCATTCATTTATCCTGTAAGTGTAACGAACAAGTTCCAGTGGGTTGCATTAGGTTACTTTTTCAGCTAGGCTAGCCTAGCTGGAAAAAGATGGGTCTTTGAGGGCGTCTGGCGGCTACCCCCCCCCCCCCCCCCCACAACTTAAAACGTCTGGCAATGGTCATGCATTTATCTTATAAGTGTAACGAACAAGTTCCAGTGGGTTTCATTAGGTTACTTTTTCAGCTAGGCTAGCCTAGCTGGAGTTGGGTCTTTAAGAGCGTCTGGCGGCTACCCCCCACCACTTAAAACGTCTGGCAATGGTCATTCATTTATCCTGTAAGTGTCACGAACAAGTTCCAGTGGTTTTCATGGGGTTACTTTTCCAGCTAGGCTAGCCTAATTTTGAGGGTTCCTTTTTTTGGCCCTCCTGGCCACACCCACACCGATGGCCAGCCAGACGTGCATTTCCATACTTAGGGGCGTATGTACGAAATTGCTATATACATAAAAATTGGTAACCTTTTCAGCTAGGCTGACCCCCGCTGGCTCCCGGACTAGTCAGTGCGAACGAACTTTTTGGGCAGCAGCAGGCACTACTGTGGCAATGAAAATGCCTTTAACGTGTATGAGCACGTGTCTATAGAGTTCACAGCGGCGTTGATTTAGAAATAGTATGAGTGTGTCAATTTCAGCGGTGAGGCGGGCTAGGAGAGAGAGACCGAGTAGAGAGAAAAGACACACGAGGGAGGTACCCTACCAACCTCCCTTAATGTTATCTGTCTGTGTTCATTTTTTTTTCACTGCATTCATATTCTTCCATCAGTCTTAACCACAACTTCCATATCACTTTTCTTTGTCAAAAACACCAAAACAAATCCTCATAATGCATATGAACCACCTCAACACACAATTTTCCATAATATGCAATAACACACACACACACACACACACGCACAGGCACACACACGCACACACAAAGACATACACGCACTAACGGACACTTAATCATCATGTGCGCGCCCACAAATACACACTTCCTCAAACCTCACTGCGACTTTTTACGTGGCTTGTTTGCATGGATGTAGCCATGAATTATGTTGTTATTTCAATGACTATGTCAACAAGGCAAGTGCCAAATTGTGTCTCGCCCATTCGCGTACAAGAAATCAATATTTTTCTAACTCCAAGAAGTTCATTGACCCGCCGATGACTTTGACCTTGTGGTGACTTCAACTCCCCAAGGGACATTTACCATCCAAGTTTGGTCACAAACGGACAAAGGGATCAAAAGTTATGAGCCATAATCGAAACACGCCATAAAAACTTAACATTGGGCCCTAAAAGTTTGTTGACCCCTGTCTGTTCTCTTTGACCTTGTGATGTCCTTGACCTCCCCAAGGGACATCTACCATCCAAATTTGGTCACAAACGGACAAAAGGATCAAAAGTTATGAGCCATAATCAAAACGCGCCATTAAAACTTAACATTAGGCCCTAAAAGTTCGTTGACCCCTGTATGTGACCTTTGACCTTGTGATGACCTTCACCTCCCCAAGGGACATCTACCATCCAAGTTTGGTCACAAACAGAGAAAGGGATCAAAATTTATGAGCCATAATCAAAACGCGCCATAAAAACTTAACATTGGGCCCTAAAAGTTCGTTGACCCCTGTCTGTGACCTTTGACCATGTGGTAACCTTCAACTTCCCAAGGGACATCTACCATCTAAGTTTGGTCACAAACAGACAGATACATCAAAAGTTACGAGCCATAAACAAAACGCGCCCTAAAAACTTAACATTGGGCCCTAAAGTTCATTGACCTCTGCCTGTGACCTTTGACCTTGAGTTGCCCTTCATGTTTGGTAAAATGTGTAACTTTGTATAACCACTCTTCCCTCCAAATGTGATTGAAATTGAAATCCTCAGTAGAGAGTTATTCAAGTTTTTGAAGCGTTTACGACAGACGATGGACGGACGACGGACGGACGACGGACGGACAGACGCCGCAGGCGATCCCTTAGTCTCCCCACACCTCCGGTGGGCTCGACAGAAATGATATCATCCAAAAAAATGGCGGGTGAAAATTTGTGCCGTCAGCTCCATGCACAAAGTGTCGCCTGTTTGAGAGGTGAAAATTTGTGGCACATCAGGGCATTTAACTTTGGTGAGATACCAAGAAACAACTTGTGAAATTGTATGGAACATACCATTTAAGAGGACTTCAAAGTTTATTTGATGGAATTTGGTTTTGGAATGGCTGAAACATTCAAAAACAAGGTAAAACAAAGCGATCGTAGTACTTCCGGTAAAAGATGGGTCCCATCTTTTATTCTTATCGCTCTTTTTGGACATCTCAGCCATTTTAAAACCCTTTTTCATCAATTAAACGTTAAATTCCTCTTGGGACGTATTACATGTTCTTTCATATTTCATAAGACGTTTCTCATCATCTCACACACACGAAAAATAAAAGATAATGACAAATCCAAAAGTTAAGTCTCAACCAAAACTATACGACCCCTTTGAAGTAATGGTGTCAGTTCTGGTTTAGATAATGAGGCAGGTTTTTAACTTTTGTACGTGTGTGTGTGTGTGTGTGTGTGTGTGTGTGTGTGTGTGTGTGTGTTTGTGATTCTAATAGGTATTCACAGTAAATTTGACAAAAATGATCTTGAAATGGCTTAGATATCCAAGACACAGGCCACATCTTTTACTATATGCACTGTACTTCCGGACAAAGCTTCTCTTGGAAATCTTAAGGGTCGTATGGTCAGAGGTCTGGTTAATATGATTCTACTATCTCATGCTGAAATTGATATTTTGTTTTTCTCTATAACTTGGAAATCACTCAATGCATTTAAACTGACCAAAACTGGGTAGCGCCATGCCTATTGAAATCGTATAAACAAGCATGATTCTGTAAGGAAAAAAATCAGGCCATGGGGCCAAAGGTCATTTTACGATTTTTGCCGATGTTTTGCGTGCTGTACCAACATTTATGCTAGTCCAGCAAGTATAGTCCATCCGGGCGGACTAGTTTTTATGCTAGTGGTATAGGCACCTGTTTGGACTGGCGTTTTTGCTAGTCCAGCGAAGCTCAAAACTTTAAAACAAGTCCGGGACGGACTAGTTTTAAAGATAGTCCAGCAATGTTAGTCCAGCACGACGGACTAACTTGTATGCTAGTCCAGCTACCAATTTTACTTTCAGTGTACGTAGGATCTCTTTTTTTTTTTACCTTATTCTTAGATATCTCAGTCATTCCAAAACCGATCTTTATAAAATTTACATTTTCCTTAGAATTGTACGCTCGTTAACATATTTCATCGGGTGGTTTCTAAATAATACCTTGCAAAGCATTCAGAGGTAAATCCTCACCTCAACCAATACTATTGTGACTATACAGTCATAAGGGAAGCTAGGTCTCGCACCCGGAAATGGCGCTCTACTTCTTTTTACGTATTGGTCTTACGACCATTTCATATCATGCATGTTTTACTTGGGATATGCCAATGAATAAATCATTTTCTTCTACAATGCTTCGAATTCCATGTGCATTTATTGACTCTGTTATTTTCTTGAGTTAGATGAGCATTCATTGTTGAATTGTTCCACAACTTGAAGTATTATAGCACTTTATTCACATCAATTATGAAAAAATGATATCACTATAAAAAAATGTACGTTTATTAATATCTATATATTTCATGGTGACAATGTTTACACACACGACATTCTATTTTTAAAAAATGCCCAAAGTAACATACAGCAAGAAGCTAAGAGGCAATCAATTAAATAAAAGATCAGTCAAAGCCCTCTTGAAACCTCAGACAATTACATATTGATGACGATAATAACGATGAAAATAGAAGTGACGATCGCTGCGGCTAACCATTATTTAGGTCAATGAGTGACAACAATAACCATTATCATTAGTTGCACAATTACTATACAAAGGGTATTTCATTTGTATTCTCATCGTTCATATCATCCTCGTCGTCATCATCATCATCATCGTCATCATTATGATCATCACTGTAATTATCAGTTGGCCCATGATGGCGCTTTCAGAGTCAGAGGAAGGTCGGACACCCATCTGAATAAATTTCGAAGCAATGGATAAAGTATAGATATAACTAAAAATTATGCAAGAGGTTTTGAGTACTACTGCTACGTCTGTATTGAGATCTCCTGACGTCCTTCCGTATTTTGTCTTTTTTGTAATCACATAATTTATGTACTGACGTAGATCGATGCATGTTTGAGCAACTGGTATTAAAAAGGTTATGACAAAAATATATCACATACCCAGTTACACCAAACACCAAAACGTGTTGCTGCAATGCACTTTGCGAAACGAAGATAATTGTACATTCAACAGTTTCGCTATTTCTTATGCATCTTTTTATTTTCAAATGTATTAAACACTCACCAGAACGAACAATGCAATATGCTACATAAAAAATATGAACAAAATGTAGGTGATTAGAAGAAACACATGGAGAGCATGGGCAAATAGAAACAAACCTTAGAGTAATATCACCCTTAAAGAAAGCATAACATTAGATAAAAGCGGACCCTGACAAGAGAACAATATAGCAAATATACATCCATACAATAGCAAATCGATAGCATGAATTCCTGGCTTTGACATTCAGCATGTTTAGATAATAAAATCCGTATGGACTCACGTATTAAACTAAAGTGATATACATAACTTCAGAGTAAAAGAATTGGAGAAGTCTGGGAGATGGTACGAGCATAACTATCGAAGTTGGCAAGATCTTTCATCTCCATTGTACTAGAAGTAAAAAAAAAAATCATGTACGAGCACGATTGTGTGCATTAGCATTGATATAAACTACTTTCTTTTGAAATATTGATAATCATCCATACTCTCTCTCTCTCTCTCTCTCTCTCTCTCTCTCTCTCTCGATCTACATTGTATCTTCAGGATCTTTGTGTTACTAAAATTTGCAGAAATACATGTATACAATTATTATGAAAAGGAAGTTATTCCAAACCAGTCGAAAATGTGTGTCACTTTTTGAAATACGTGAAACACCGATGGTTCTATAGCAATCTTATGCCACACGCTGCATAATGTGTTCAAGAAACGTTAATATGTGATTTATCAAAATCCCTTAAACTTTGACTGCCAACATGCTTAAATTTATGGTAATCTAACTGCAATTGAAAGTTAGTCAATTCTAGTTTTCTGGCTTTGTCCATAAATTAAACCTCTTTAGCCATGAAAATTGACTGACAACAGTGCATAGGTACATGAAAGCTGTCTACTAAATGTATATTTTTCATTACAAAGGTTACAAAACAATTATCTACATTTTGTTATTGCAAATATCGCCACTTCGATTAACATGCATGCAATTATCGCAGCCATTCACTTACAATGCAAGGTACCGATAATGTTGTTTTCAAGCAAAGCTTCTCACCATTTTCAAGGAGGTTTCCTGCTATTTCTTGGTTGTGCAAATACACTCTTAGACTAGACAATTGTTATTGCATTTGGGCTTGTAGCAGGATTACGCAATGCAGCCTGAAAGCATACAACGGAATAGTTTACCCCTGTCACGACCGCTGGTCTGAAATGCCGCCGCAGTCTAAAATGGTAATCAAAGAATCAAGCCAGTTCTCCGTACACATCACTGCTGCATATTGGTTCATGCCGAGCCGGTACACTACTAGTATATTGTAACCCATCCGTGTCAGACATCATTACGGAATAATAGTCACTTGTAACAGCATCCGACAAATCGTCGTTGCCATGGTGACGCGGGCGTTCCATGCGATGGTGTGCGTTTCCGGTGGTAGTACGGCTATGAAGAACATCAGAGTGATCGCCATCGAACAAACCGTTCACTGAAATGTCTCCCATCGCCTGCCCTGCTCGCAGATTCTGGTATAGAGGATGTCCGGTTGCTGATCCACCCTTATTGTCATGGTTTCGTTCAGTCTTCATTGTCCTATCGTTTCCATGAGTCTTCGTATGAGTCTTGACACCCGGCTTTTTGGTTTGTGCCAGAGTTTGGTACTCGTCACCATTGTCCATTCGTCCACTGCCCTGCTGGTTTGCATCAAACTTTCCTTGACCTTGCTGTTTTGACCCGGTGTTAACCCCACGCGCCAGAGAATCGTACTCCGAGTCGCTATGAAGAGCGGTCACGGCCTCAGTCATTTTATATAGGAGCATCACATTTCCTCTATCGATAATGCCACAGGCTGCGTCATCTGATTTACCTGCATCTTCAGTTGAATCTCCCTGAGCCTGATTCATCTCTAAGATGACGTCTTGGGAAACGTACACTTCCCCACCGTGTCCGTTGTCTTCGTGTGATAATAATAGGTTACCGTGGATACCGCGACTTGAGTCCAAATGATGGGCGAGATTTATTGATTGCGGTGACCTTTTCCTGTGAAAGTGACGCATGCAAGGAAAGGGAAATGAATGAGAAAGCTTTATCAGAACTTGTATCGAGAATGAAATGGCTACACAAAGTGCACAGTGACCAAGTAATCCGAGATTTGAAATAAATGGTTTTGCCTATTATCTTTTGTTCTTAATTTCTCCTCCTTCTTCTCCTTCTTTGCTCGGGGAAGAAATCAAACTTGTAAGATGCACAGTTTAATTAGCACGTACAATTCTGATACGCATCCCCCCCCCCCGGAAAAAAATTATTTAATGAATATAATTATTATGATTATCCCTCTATTAATCATTGTCTTGAAAAGAGAGCTAAAGGAAAGAATTTCCTCTTATATGTCAGTACAGCCCTGATGACGTTCAATCAAACGAACCGAAACTTGATGGACAAGAACAAACCTGACTGAAATCTTCAGACTATTACCGGCGTGATCGGGCGAATAAGTTTAACATGAGTTATTATGTTTCCTCGTATTTCGTGCCACCAAATATTCAAATATAAAGATTATAGCGTGCCGTTGAGAAAGGAGCAAGGATTCAGCCCAAGTGTTTGTATATATAATGAGGTGGGTTGAGACATTAACTTCTCGTTTGTGTCAATTTGCGGAGGATTATGATAAGGCGAGAGGAAGTGATTGACAGACAAGAGTTCCCATTGTCTATTATTTCATTTCATAGCTTTCGGTAAAGAGCCTGAACGATGGGTGTGGGGTTGACCCGCCACCATTTCAGCGTGCTATTGACATTGTACATTAAGTGAACATGTTATCGATAGAACTTGGGAACCGGGCTGAGAGAGTAGAAGTGCAACTTTAAGGCACAAATTCGAAAACAGGCTCTTATTCCGTAATAGTCCATGGGCCAGGCCAGATATTGGTACCACCTGAGGTGGCAAAACCTTTTTGGTGTCATTTTGTTTGTCGGGCATAGATATGCTTATCAAGCTATGATAGCATTTCCCAATGAGTAGCTTAGTCATAGTAAATGAATTTTTAAACAATTTGGTCTCGTTGTTATAGCCCTATACTTCTGAATCGCCGGAGACCAACCGCTATACAAAGAAGAGCACTGTCTTCTGTATGTTCACAGGTGTTCTGTTGTAAACGCGGTGCGCTTAGTCTTTATTCAAGGCAGCGAAGGGAATATCCAAAGGTTATGATGTCCACAGCGCTTTGTCTTTATTCAAGACGGCGAAGGGAATATCCAAAGCTGATAATACAGTGTATATCCCTTTATCTAGAAACAGCAGCAACAACAAAAGCTATTCCTCGTGAATTTTACCGTATTTTTAAATTATTTATCATTTTCCGGTGAAAACGCTACGGTGAAAACACTAATACCACGCCAATGTCGCTTTTTCTCCATCTAACAATGAAAGATAATGCAAAAACAATGTACCGGTACACTACAATACATTATAATAAATACTATTGTAAATGAACTGAGTGTTTTTGTTTAAAACTGATGTATTTGTTGAGAGGATAGTATAAAAACAGTGTAGACAATCCCTTTTATTAGGAACTTTAGATATGATAACGGTACATTGTTCTACATAAAGACTCAGCGCACCGCGTGACAGCTGTGGACATCATAACCCTTTGGATATTCCCTTCGCTGCCTTGAATAAAGACTAAGCGCACCGCGTTTACAACAGAACACCTGTGGACATACAGAAGACAGTGCTCTTCTTTGTGCAGCGGTTAATTTCGATTCAGAGGTATAGGGATATAAAAACGAGACCAAATTGGTTAAAAATTCATGTATTATGACTACACTAAGCTACTCATTTGGAAATGTTATCATTGCTTGATAAGCATATCTATGTCCGACAAACAAAATGACACCAAAAAGGTTTTGCCACCTCAGGTGGTACCAATAACCCATTTTTCGGGTCTTGGCCCATGGACTATAAGGGGTAATACCGCTTTGCCCACCCACTTGCCGATAACTTGAGTATCAAAACTACCGATATTCCCGAGCGAAGATGCGAGCCAAAGTCTAACGCTTGCCTCTCGTCGCTGATGGCATGGTTCTAGTTCGAGAGACAACCATCTGCACGCTTCGCTAGAGCCTTTGACAAAAGCTTCCTCGCCTTGCAGAGGACAATAGGCACAACTCATCCCCTTTATCATGAAAACGGTGTAACATTATATACTGTAATAAAAGAACTTTATTAAAAAAAAAAACAATTAAACGGCCGTTATTCATCAAGACTTGTAAGTTGGTTTTGGGTTCTTTTTTTCAGAAACGGGCAAAATTAGTAGAGATGTCTTTTTTTTTAAAACAATGATTTGCTCACATTCAACAGTGATTTCACTCGAACTTGTTAATAAAGGGAAAGCTGTTCACATAGCAAATTCTACAGGTTTTGGTTACTGCAGTTTGCGGTATACCTTGTTTCTCTCGCCAAATGTAATGCCCTGATCTGAAGCTTTAACAACGAAACTTGTCGTTACCCCTTAAGGACACTCACCACATTCGACGTCGGTGAAACAGGACAACATGTGCAACCATGGTAACGATAAGTATCACTACGACGATGCCCACCAAAGCGATGGAGACCGGGCTAGGACCATCTGGATATTGATATTATTGTTTGACTATCATTTGCTGCTAGACTTCATGGAGAATGTAAAATCGGCGATTCCGCCAAATCTAAGTGTCATAGCATGCTGCCTTCATCTTATCGCTATAAACATTAGCCTACGTACTGAAGTAAATTCTTTTGTGTAATGTCGAAATGCTTACAGCATAATCAGATGAGTTTTCAAGTCACTGGTTAGATTAATTCAAATTTGAAGAAGAATGAAATTAACCTCCTATACTATCGCTTTTGATTCATATTTTTCTAATTTTTCATTAATCACAATTAAAACTATGTGGGGCTTTTTTTTTCATTTATTGACATTGATTTCAACGTAAGCTCCAGCTCAGTCAGTCAATAGTAATTCTTATCGAGCTGTTATTTCGTCTCTCACTGTTTTACCCGAGATTATCACTTCTGAAAGCTTTTTGTTTTCTTGTCTGGTACTGTTTTTTTTTCTTGAACATCACATGATGTATTCACAGTAGTCATCGTTCCTTATGATATCTGAACTTCATTTTTTTCCCGTGATGAAAATAAAAACCCAAAAGAAACGATGAACGGTTAGGTTTAAAGCTAGGCAAGACAATCTACCACATTGCAACGCAGACGTTGTCGTGGAAACAGAAGATGAGACCCCGCCTGAAGATTTCTGGTGGTCTGTAGTGCTCCCGTCTTGAGAAACAAGGAGTTCGCTCGATGTAGTAGGAGTCGTGAAAGCTTGAGAGGTGGAAAACGTGTTAACGTGACGACAAGCGGTGTGGTCGGGGCCTGGGACTGACCTGCTGGAAAGAACACAGTGTCCCACTGTGTTCACAATGTGTCCACATCTCAGTTCGACAGAGTGAACAGTGAGGCACAAGCGCAGAATCCTGCGCCTGTTTAAAGGCCCTGGATTCTGCTTTAATGAATACTATAAAAGTATCCATCAGTCAACGCAATGATCGAAGTGTAACAGGCACGGAGATAATGTTGATGCTGACGACGCCAAATCGATATTTATTTTGTTAGAAAATTTGAACCTTGACGCCTTTCTGATTTTTCACCTGTGGTAAGCCAAGTATCTAAACTTGCATACTAATCAATTTCTGGGGGCGGGGGCTTGACATTGAGGCATAGCTTTTTTTCTTTTTTTTTAATTTCCAACGGTTTGATTAAAGCACTGCCCCGAAGAAAATTCGCTAAGAATATATATTATGGACAAATTATGTATGTCTGGAAAGGTTGAATTATGATGAACAAGATTAAATTACTTAGAAGTCAAAAACTGTCATGAGGAGACAGAAATCGCAATTTTCTCATTCCATTCAGACCCTAATGTGAGACTAGCGGATCGCCAGTCGACTTGGGAGAAAAAGGAGCAGAATAGGATGACGTCACATCGGAGACAATTTTCATCACAGCCGGCCGCGTTTTTTTTTTTTAAAGACGGCACAGATTGGGGCATGGTGCGTGTTAAACCTATGGGAAAAACGTTGGGTTAGGGTTTTTGGTTATGGTTAGGGTTATGGTTAGGGTTAGGGTTGGGGTTAGGGTTAGGGTTAGGGTTAGGGTTAGGGTTTGATGGTTAGGGTTAGGATTAGGATTAGGGTTAGGTTTAGGGATAGGGTCCCCGATAAATTTTTAGTTTCCCCAATCTGTGCCGTCTAAAAAAACACGCCAGCCGGCCAGCCGGCCATCACGTAGACAAACTCGCATTCATTTTCCCGCACATGTTGCATATTAACCTCGTTTGCATCCCATAGTTCTATCGACAGATGCACCAATTGATTTTTCATTCAGGGTTTGATTCATCTTGGAGACTGTTTGGAAACGTTTTCTCAATATTTATATGTATTGAAAACTTTTTATGAAGAAATTATCGGCCTGCAAACATGCTATTTCTTCAGCTCCAGCTGGACTGACAGACTGATCAGGGATGTGTTGTCAGCACTGTCGATGTCTTCAGAGTACTAGTTAGTAGTAGGCTGTTAGTTGTAGACCTACCGTATCTCCAGCCAAAACTAACTAGCTGCAGTATCACGAAATACGTTTGTCAAAGGTACGTTTTCAAATTCCAAATTTTCTGATATTACTATAAAAGGCAAACCCGGAGATTAGGGGTCCGTATCCAGAAAACACGTACCCAGTCCACCCGCCGCTAGTCTATAGACTATGCTTTAGCGATACAGTAGTCCGTGGGCCCCAGCCTGTGTCTCCTCCGCTACTCTCCCCCACGGACTAGCGA
Source organism: Diadema antillarum (assembly GCF_040938485.1). NCBI lineage: Eukaryota > Metazoa > Echinodermata > Echinoidea > Diadematoida > Diadematidae > Diadema > Diadema antillarum. The sequence goes on from NW_027270895.1 coordinate 3,204,967, forward strand.
TACGGTAGCTGTGCGTGTGATTGTGAGACTGCACTGAAGACTTGAACTGGAACAGCAAACCGGTTGTTTAATGAATTCTCAAATCTTGTTTGCTGTTCCAGTTCAAGTCTTCAGTGCAGTCTCACAATCACAAGCACAGCTATTCCTAACTATACACAGCCCTGTCGCTGTACGCATGTATACACTTGTGTACAGCGACAGGGCTGTGTATAGTTACCGTATCGCTAGACTATAGATAGACTAGATCCAGAGGGTCTAGATGTCTAGTGCTTGCTACCCCGGAGCCCCGTAGCGTAGGCGTCGGGTGGGCTGGGTACGTGTATTCACCATTCTGGATAGGGACCCCTAATCTCCGGGTTTGCCCTATAAAATATTGTTTCAAAGGATTAGAATGTCAGCCGACTGTAAGTATGAGCAAAAAACCATGCCTAGGCATATCTATATTCGTGCCGGTGGCGGTGCTGATCCATATTTCTATACGAAAGTACTAGTCCATGGGCCCCAGACTGCAGACTGTGTCTCCTCCGGTTCGTTACTCTCCCTCCCCTAGCTGGGGGGGGGGGGGGGGGGGGGGGGGGGGTAACAGTAAACGATATGTTGGAGCTTGCTCGGATATTTCTCATGCTTTTTAACATCATTCTTTTAAAACAATTTTGCTGTCATCTTTTCCTGCATATAGGGCTACCATTTTTTTTCAAGAATGATAAACATTATCCTATTACTTTAGGCTAGTAGTTGATAAGTGACTGCGTAGGCTGAGTGATGGCATATATCATAGGCAATTAAATTTATGGCAGCTGGTTCTTGTCAGGCATAATTCAGATTTTGGTGAGGGTTTTAGATCATTTTTAATCTTTCATCTGACATTGATTTTGTGCTCTCACATGGCACATTTGTGGATTTTTCATGAGATATTTTTTTATTCAACATTCGTCTTTCACAAACGGGTTCTGTTTTTCTAGTACTCACTAGAATTAGTAGATCTATTTAAAGTATAAACGACTGTATTCGGAAAAAAAAAACTTCCTTATGGCCCAGCCACCAATTGATAGTTGTAAGCGAAGTATCTTGATCGAATAGAAAATGACACGGGAAGGACAATTTAGTAAGCAAATAATCATCGACTACGAGGGTGATGGGACGATTTATCGTTCGCCAAGGCGGCTTGGGCCCACCATCTTGCCTGAGCCGCTGGGCTCCTTGCTGGCCGGCCGCCGCCGGCTGCTGTGGCTCTGGCTCGTGCTGGTAGGGTTGCGGCATTCCATCCACATCTCCCTGATCGTCGTCAACTTCTAGCTCATTTTCTTCTTCTCCAATCTCTCCGACCTCTCCATCATCATCATCGCTGTCGTTGAATCACTGTCACTCTCTCCACTAAATTCAATTTCCAAGCTCAGTAACTCGACTTCCTCGTCTACTCCGTCCGACATTTTGATAACAAAAACAGACCTAATACAGGGATTCTGTGCACATGTGAGATACAGCTGAAAGCCGGCAAGAGCATGGTCTCCGATGTGACGTCACGGATATTACGCTCAGCTGTGATGAATTTTCCCACTGCTGATCAGCGGGCTAATAATCACCTGGACAAAAATCAATATTACCGAGGGGCGTGAGCATATTTTGAAGAAAAAAAACGTGCTCAAATTAATCTGTGGACCTTCCCCTCAACAGTGATATGATTTTTAAGTAAATTAAACCCATTTTTTACTCTTCGTGATGCTTCTTTTAAATCATTTGATTGAATAGTGCATACGTTAAATCCCCTTCGTTCGAGTAAGCAATCGAAAGATATACGTAAACACAATATATTAGGTATGGGGCGCCAAGTGTCGCATGGCCCCCCTTGTTACGAAATCAGTCATTTCGTCGACGAAATAACCATTTCGTTAACAAAATGTTCATATCTGTGAACTGCTGCCGAAGAAAATGCCCTACCCGGTGAGGAAGTCGGTGGGGAAGTCAACAGGGATTTGTCAGCTTTGAGAGGCCGGAGTCCCCGCTAGTGCTTGGGTACCCGGGGGCGGAGAAAACAATTGACAGGCGCATTACTATTACAGGACGTTCAATGACGGTCAAGAACTGTCTTGCATCAAGTAGCGCATTGTGCATGAGCGGTTCGGTGGAAATATTTATACCATTATGTATAGCCCCCCCCCCCCCCCCCCCCGTAGTACGATGTACAATGTTGTAAAGTGGTAGCGAGCGCCTGCACAGACGATATCAATATAGAGAGAGCTAGCAGAAGTGATACGATAATCGATTGTAATGGTCACAATCGCTCGGAGCCAGGACAGGAAACCCCAAAGTAGCAGTTTTCCGCGCCTTGAGGGAGGCGCTGTTTTCTGCGCTTTTGCCTTACTAGTGAAGATAATTTCACACTGTGGTGTTTGTTGTTTTCCATAGGAAGTTCACAAAGTAATGTTTTGTTCTACACTGTGAATACTGATGATTCACGATGCGTTCACAATGTTAAAACGCTCGACTATAACAGTGTGATGAGATTTCACACTGTGTTTCACAGTACACCGTGTTTCAAAGTGTGATCACACTGCTGTGGACATTGTGTTCTTTCCAGCAGGGTGCATCGATCGTGCTTGTCTGAGAAGCAGGCAAGACGTTTGTGGCTAAATTATGTAAACAAATACACTAAAGATATGATACACTCGTGAGCATGCGAGAACTAACAGACGTACAACATACAAAAATACAGCAAAACAGGCGATTAAACGCACTTATGAAAATTATTGAATGTATCTCTTCTTCACCGAATAGTTTATCAACAAAGAGGACAGACCAAGACTTACATGGTGTAACAGAATATCTTCTCACGCTAATGTCGTCAATTGCTATGACTGGCACGCGTTCTGTCAGTCTCACAGCAATAAATGAAATCTGAAGAAAGTAAACAAAGAAATATGAAAGGATTCTTCATATGGAATGATGCTATTTCCAACAATTTCTTTAACAGAAAGGCTTATATAAAGATTGATGATTTATTCATATGAGTTAATTTCCACTTTGTGTTCGCAAAAACAAAGAAACAACAAGCATAATGAATTCAAACCAATAAATGTTTTGCGTCGAGTTGCCTTTAATGCAACAAAATAACAGATACGTCGACTTGATAAGTGTTTTGTCTAGTGTCCACGATAAAATTCATGGCATACATACGGGGGTTGGAATCGAACCAACGAACGCCAGACGATCTCTGGACTGGCGTCTTATCCACTACACCACCTAGCTTCCACTCGACAGCATTGAATGCCAGGCGGAAGCTCGGTCGTTTAATACTTTTGCACCAAACGCCACGGTATTAGACTTTGTCCAAGTAACGGTTCTCTCGCTGCACCTGTAATAATTGGAAGAGGCTTCCTAGTCAAGCCCCCCCCCCCCCCCCGGGGGGGGGGGGGAGGCAATAAGGCCACTGATCTTTACCAAGACACTGCGAAGGAATAGGATAAAAAAACCAACAAAAAGCCAACAACAACATTAAATATTACAAGTTGAATTTGAAAACGTATTAGATTTGTTTGATATTTCCTTGCGCACCATCTCTGAATTACCGAATTTCGTTCCCAGCGAATGATAACAAAAACTAAACCCGGCATTCAGCCATGCGCCGTCCAAAATTAATGACAATCAATTCATCATTCAGTGGCTGGATTATTCCCGGTAGAACGTGATGAAAAAAAAAATAGCAAATCTCAGCAAACGATTTCATCTGGGTGCACCTCACGAGACCGATACCCACAAGTCAAACAGCCCACGAGTCATGCAGCTCACAAGTCATAGAGCCCTCTAGCTATATAGCCCACGAGTTCGACATCAAGTAAAATAAGCTTACAAGTTATACAGCCCATGAGTTCGACACTAAGCACAATAGGCTCACGAGACCGTCCGACATGACACAAAGCCCATGAGACGGAAACTAAGGGAAAGAGGCTTACCAGACCGACAGTAGGCATAGAAGGTCCACGAGACCGACAGAATGAACAGCGCCACGTATAGACAAATCTATTGCATAGGGTGTTCAGATAATGGCATTAAGAAGATGTGAGAGACGAAAAAGGAGAGTTGCTTAGGTGTTACCCCGTCAGTTGGCTTCCCTCAACCCCTGAAATGTTGAAGACCTGTGTTTGCGTGTGTGAGTGTTTGTGGGGACAAAAACGAGAAAGAAAAGGTAGGAAAAAACTTACATCCTGTCTATCTCCTAGCTAGGAATCGGGAAAGCCTATCAAGAAATGGCATTATCAAAGATCTTAAATTGAATCATGTATATCGTTCTTGTCATCTTTTATTTCGTATTTATTATATACATATATATATATATATATATATATACTTTTTTGGGGGGGGGGGTTCCATGAAGAGTAAAATTTTATTTTATCCCCGAAGCGTGACAGAACTGTCCCCTAAATTCACACGTGTAGGAATACATACTCAATGCCCTTGTTTATGTAGAATGGCGCTAATCACTTAGTTACAATCCGTCGCACGGTTCGATAGCGTGACGTAATTGTACCTGTCAGTTTATCATTTCCCCCCTTCATGGAATACCCTGTACAAAGGTACTTACAACTTGCAGATGTCGCGCTATTCATCCTGTTCGTCTTGTGGGCTTTCTTTGCCTAGTGTCGGTCTCGTGACCCTTTTATGCGTACTGTCGGTCTCGTGACCTCTTATTGCGTATTGTCGGTCTCGTGGGCTTTGTTAGCGTAGTAGCGTAGTGTCGGTCTCGTGAGCCTTTCCTACTTTCCATAACTCGTGGGCTGTATGACTCATTGACCTATTTCTTATGTCGGTCTCGTGGACCGTATGACTCGTGGGTGTCGATCTCGTAGGATGACCCCCCTTCATCTGACCCGCTCAGCTTTGGCTCTCTCGGCTCTTGCTAATAACAGCATAAGGGCCTAATGTAAAGGAGCCTCTAAAGCAACTGCTATTCATGTAATATTTTCTCTGATGTATTTTACAAAATACGTCAAAGGTATATTTTATGTAGAATGGTAAATGCTATCATAATTATAAATATGATGATAATAGGTTATTTGTTGTTGTTCTAACGTAGTATATGTATGTGTATGTGTGTGCGTGTGCGTGTGTCGATTCCATTTATTTCGATCTGTCAATTTCGTTTTCCTACCTATTCGCTTGTTAAGTATGACTAACCTGAAAGTCGGATGAACAAGACAAATTCAGTTCTGATTCCACAGAAAAAACTCCGGTGCGGTCAAAGGTCACGGGTATATTTCCATCACAGTCACTTGTGACGTTCAAGAATCCTTTGTTATCCACCAAATATCTGAAGGAGAGTTTCCATCGTCCTGGTTCGAAGTCATGTGGTATTGTGGTTGGTGCCGTTTTCTTATGACTATCAACCCAACACTTTTTGTATACGTAGATATGATCTATGACAAATGACATTGTCAATTCAATGGTGATAATAATGATAATGAGGATATAGGTAAAATAGCATCATGTAATTTCGTAAGATAATCTGTTGCACTCAAGCACCTTATCAAAGACAGTCATATACCAACTTTGAAAAAGATTCCTCTCCAGTGGCGGATCCAGGCGGGGGCGCATAAGGCGCCCCCTTTAATTTCATTTTTTGTTAAAACAAAATAAATACAGAAGACAAAATGGGGGTGGAGTGTACGCCCCTTTCATTTTGTAAAGGCGCCCCCTGTTTACGGAATTCTCTGTAGTGAGAAATATAAAATTAGAAACCGCTAGACTTCCGAGTTGATTGTGGCAGAGTTTATGCAATGATTTAAATGTTAATGTCACACTGGTTTATGTACAATGTATATTACATCATAACAATACATTATATCAAATGGGTTAGTCAAATACCGGTTAGTGACTGGCAAAACACAGTCACGTGATGGAGGCCTACTGGTCATGTTCGCCCATGGGCAGAGAGTTGTTGTAATGGGAAATATTTTCACGTAACAAATGACAAACGATACCAAACGATTGTACGATCATATCTTTCACGCAATCGATAGGATGGCCTATTCCATACAATGTGAAAAAGCAGATGACCAATTATAAGTGCGTACGAAAGTGTGATTTGACTATTAAACCCATATAATATAACAGATGATGACTTTTGTTGTCGGGAACATGTACCAAACCTTCCACCCTAAGGGTTTGAAATGCTATTTCGGGAGACTATAAGTCCCTCGACTTCGTCTCGGGACTTATAACCTCCCTCAATAACATTCCAAATCCTTTGGGTGGAACATTCGGTATGTTCCCTCCCCCGCCAGTCATCATCCATATCATGATATTTACATAGCGCATTTCCAGTGTAGTACCGAGCACGAATGAGCTTTACATATCGAAATCATCACAATTTTATAAGCTGTATGGCTGGGAGAGCTCAACTAACATTAATTAGACCATGCATCGCAAGAACCAACAAAAATGTGAAGACGCAAAATAGGTGCAATAGGTCAACCTAGATGTGTATATTTTCTCAAAGAGCAATAATCTTTTTGTACATAACTGTACAAACGTGATTTCGTTTTGGCAGTATTTAGTTAAACAGTTTACCTATTTTTTAAAGAAATTCCACATTTAGATTAGAGAAATCCATTGTGTATTGAATTATGCATCATTGTAAAGCTACAGTCAGCTCTATTTGAAAGTGCCCTCAACTAGAAATCCATGTCTGGCGGACTACTTTTTGATGATTTTGTAATCCAATATCACATGAATACTCACTTACAGTTAAAAGTAGCAGGATCGTTATCATACAAAACTACCCCCTCTCATACTTATGATGATCATTTAATACCATAGAGGCCTACTCAACGGCAATCTGCATTTTCGCGGTCATAGAGTAGCCATACTACCTTGCATTTCGATCATCAGTTTCTGACTTCACACAAAGTTCAGTTTTCTTTAATTCTTCAGTCCAGCTCGTAGTGTGCCATTATTCTGACTCAGTGAATAATTGAACATACGACACTAATACAAATAGAATACCAAATGAGAGCAAGCAGTTCACAACATTTCTTTACACATTAGCATTAATTTCCATTGTGGCAGTTTCCATTGCATATATAAATTATGTTACCACCCTGTGTCTATTATATTTCATTCATTCATTCATTCATTCATTCATTCATTCATTTCCATATCAAAACATAACATTAACAAATATCAAAACACATTTGCCTTGATACATTTATACATTTTGAATGGAGGGATCATAGAAAGCACACACGAGGCTTGTTGGAAATGATCCCCTACAAACAATCATCAATACATTTCAACAATTATCATACAAATTCAACTGATAAAACAAAGGTGGAAGACAGTGAAAAAGAGAAGAAAAGAGGTAGGGGTGGAAACAATGCATACTTATACTTATAGATTCAAGTACATTATTTCATCAAAAATATATATTCATATAAAGCATTTTAAATTGACGTAAGATCTTACTACTCTTCACTGTTCGAGGAAGAGTATTCCAAAGAATAGGGCCATGGCAAATATGGAGGATTGAGTTTTTGAAATCCGGTTTAATGGTGTGTGAATATTTTGGGCATTCCTGGTATCATAATTGTGAATGGAACAATTCAAAGTGAAATGGTTGTGAAATACTTCAGAAAGAACATTGTTGGAAACTTTACACATAAAAATCATACTTTCCAAAGAAATAAATTCTTGAATAGGTAAAATGTTCATCTTAAGAAATAATGGCTTACTGGGAACTAAATACGAAGAGTGGGTTATCAAACGAATACTGCGTTTCTGTAATTTATGAATACGATCAATATTTTCATTTGTAGTAAAACCCCAAACAATACTACAATATTGTATGTGAGCTGAAACAAACGAATAATGCAACATCTTTAAAATATTCTGTGGAAGATATTGTAATTTGTACATAACACCAATACGTTTCAATATTGTTGAACATATATGATTCACATGAGAATTCCAGGACAATTCATCATCAACAAAAACACCCCAAAATTTTATATCATATACTCGTTTAATTTCCTCATCTCTATACATCAATTTCAAATTACTGTCAATTTTAGTTCTTGTTCCAAATAATATATAATTGGTCTTACCAACATTCAAAATCAATTTGTTTACCAACAACCAATTACTTATACAATCAAGTTGAACATTCATATCATAGAATAATGTCTTTGGGTCTGAGACTTTACATAATACACTGGTGTCATCTGCAAATAATACATAATCTACATCATATGTTGAATGCGGCAAATCATTTATATACAATAAAAAAAGAAGAGGCCCAAGAATAGACTCTTGTGGTACTCCACATTTTATTTTATTTAAGTTTAGATGGGACACCATTAATATTTGTTAATTGTTTACGATTTGAGGGATAACTTGCAAATAATTTTAATGGAGTGCCCCTTTCACCGTGATAGAATGATTTTGTAACAAAATGAAATGATCTTTAAAATCAAATGCTTTGGTTAAATCAATAAATACAGTTATACAATGGGTTCAAGAATGTAGCCAATTGGAAGCGCTGAAATGAGTCACGTGTGCGTGGGTTAATTTCTCACTAACATCCACGGCCTGACGTCACAATGTTTACACTAGCAGTGCGCACTCAATCAGTTGTTACAAGTGCGTCGCGCGCTACTATTACGCGCTGTCAATCCTGTAAACAACTTCTAGTTCGGGCTGCCTGCCGGTGTAGCGGCACATAGCGTTCCGCGGCGTTTTTTGCTCTCAAACAGTATCCGCCGGCGGTTATCGTTTCAATCGCAGTTATCGTTCCGACATGGGCTAAAATCTGCCGCGATAAGTTACGGCAGATACTGTACAGCGGCGGATTTTGTACATACAGACTACTACGTTGTAATCTTCGTCAGGGACTGTCAAAAGAGTTCCGCGCTGCGGATTGGGTTCCAAGTGGCTACTGTATTCGAGCTTTACGGCAGCCATTTTAGTAAGCAAAATGCTGCATGAATCGTCACGTGGTGGAGTGAATTCTGCCTCCCTTTGAATACACAACAGGGACTTATATCTGCCTCTCTTTGAATACGCTGCAGGTACTCACGGTTGACATTTGTATAATCTGCGGACATTTTAGTAAGCAAAGTGCTGCATTCACCGAGGCATGATACCTGCGCACTGGGAGAGTGAATTCTGCCTCCCTTTCATTTTCTCGTTTGGGGGGGGGGGGGGGGGGGAGGGGGAGGGATCATATAATGCTATTCAATTGCAGCATTTCTGCCTACTTATGGAATAGAATTAAAGATCGCTCTTTATTTTTCCATTTGTAATCTTTACAGTTATAAAGCTATATAAAAGAAGTACACCTGTGTTCATAAAAGCGTGCTTATCGTTTTAATGCAGGGTAGGGCCTACTTAATGCGCCAATGCCACATGACTAATATGTTCAAGGCGAACTGGGAAAAAAATAGTGATTAAATGCCAAAATCATTACGTGCACATGGAAGTGAGTCCAGTTGTTAATCCTCAGTTGTACTATGAAGTGTTCTAAGATTTGTAAGATGTTATCAAACTCTGCCGACGCCCGATCGGGAGCATGACAGTCTCAACAAAAACATTTACGATAATGAATAAGTGTATATTAATGAGAATATTTTCACATAATGAATATCTCCTAAAAATGAAGATGTAATAAAAAAAAACTGGAGCTATAAATATTGTTGTGTTTAGCAAAATTTCATTGTAAAACGCACTGATTGTTTAACCACGCTGCCGCTCACCAGTAGTTACATTCACTGTGATAACTGTTGTATTATTATCATTAAAAAAAAATACTCTCATCAATTAACGATTTAGAGACTACAACTTACGTAGTGATCTCACTTTTGTTTATTGCACCTTTTATCGCCACGCAAAACAATCTACCCATTTGATAAGCATAAGGTTAGATGAAATATTCTTTTGGTATAATGTACAGCGACTGTCTTTTTCTAGTAAAGAAAGAGCACACAAATGAATAATGGAACTCTACTCTAGGCCCTTCATTAAATCATCATTCACTAAACTCCAGAAATCGATTGTTAGTGAAGGGTAACCTGAGTATTAGACGTGCATCTGAATTTTACACATTGTATAGTTACATCGATCAGTATCACTTAAAAATTGGAATTACGTCTCAAATGCCAAGTCTTTTTTAAACAATTCAATTCAATTTATTTTCATATTTCTCAATGAAGAAATGTACATCAAATATAATAAAAACATAGTGAATCATAATATCGGGCTTTGATGCACAGTAAATTAATGTAAGCATGTAAAACATAGCGGTCGATCGTCGTGCGTTTGGTTCTATGACGTATAGGCCTAACGCTATAAGAAATATGATGGAACCTACTTGAAAACGAGCTTGTTAAACGTAGGTCCCAAATTCTGAACAGTGTAAAGCCTGGAGCACGGATGCAACGTAGGTCCGAAATAAAGAAAAACAAAAATGAAAGGCAAAAATACCTGGGACACTAACAGAATCTTGTCAATACAAATCATCTTATAATTCGAACAAAGACGATTTGAACATGTTGCTGCATGCCAATCTTGTACTGATGTATCCTTTAAAAGAAAATTCAAAGCTGCTTTCCGTAGTATCTTCAATGTAACTCATCCATTTTGACGTGAACTACATACTTTGATCTTTGTGCATATTAAAAATAAAACCATGGTAAATCAATAAAATGTGTTGCCCTCCTGACCTTTCACAATTCTGAGCCAATATCCTGTCATTTTACAGCTAACATGACTTAACAAGAGCGCCCAGTTTCTCCACACTCCATTGCATCTGGAGTACATTTATAATCCTCTAAACCTGTCAGTGAAAATTTTCAAATTGAGCAATATCTTCATAGCCTTATACTTCACACCCGTATATCAGTATCTATAAACGTGTTTGAAGCTCCATCGCTCTACCATGGAGGCACAATCATCATTGACCAAACCGCGGAAGAGAACCTCTCCTCTTCTTACTTCCTGAATACAGGTCGCGGTTGGTGCAGACAGCTACAGTGCCAAATGATTTGTACACGCGTACACACACACACACACACACACACACACACACACAAAAAAAAACACACATACATACACACACACACACACACACCCACACACACCCACACACACACTGGGATACGGCGCAGAACTAGACGTATTCGACGAAAATCGAGGCTTTTCCTGCTTGCGTAATGAATATTATAAGATAATTTCTCGCCTGGCTACGAAAAAAAAAAGATACGTGCGGACCAGAGCTAGCTCCACATCGACCACGGAATACCGGTCAGGGGGGCATTTCATGAAGCATTTTGTCCGACAACTTTGTCAGACAAATTTGCTCTCAGCCAATCAGACGCAAGGATTTCAGTAGCTTTGAACAGTTTGTCAGATGAAATATCCGACAAAATGCTTCATGAAATGCCCCCCAGGCGCATTGGCAGAAGCAGCGAAAAGAAGAAATCACAGTGAGAAGCAACGATATTAACGATACCTGCGCTTCAGAACAGTATCCGCAAGTGTTAGGACACGATCTGCCGGCGGATACTGTTTGAGAGCAAAAAACGCGGCGGAACGCTATCTGCCGCTACACCGGCCAGCCTTTCTTGTGTGCATTACATGTGTGGCGTACGTACAGTGTATATGTGAGGGATTTCTGGGTGCGAGGAAAATGTTTGGGACGAACATCTTCGGACATCTTACGAAGGTACGTGAAAAATGCTGTTAGTTTTCGACCCATTTTATTAAAAAAAAATGATGCACAGGATTATTTCGTGGCGTTAGTGGAGATGTAGCGCACTCGAGGGTATTTGCAATTGTGAAACATGCACGAGGCGAAGCCGAGTGCATGTTGCACTACAATGTAAATACCCGAGAGTGCGCTACATCTCCACTAACGCACTCTATCCTGTGCATCATTTGTATATCAACGCATATCATCATCTATAGCCTGATATTGCAAGGTGTATCTGCACATCGGTTCGGGAAGTTCTTCATGTCAAATCGTATTCCATTATAAGTACGGTGTAAACTGATGAATGGTAAAGCTTCAACTGGAAATGGCCCCCACGACTGTCAATACAGGAAAGAAATCTCTCTACAATGGAAATTTAAGTGCTATAAACAATAATGATGATTAACAGTGCTTATATAGCGTACAGTCCTTATGCACTAAAAAAAAAAAAACCAATAAAAAATGGAAAGTTTATGGTTTGCTCTGCTTTTCCCTTCTTTGGCATTCTTTCCAGATTTGGCAGCAGGACTTAATATTATCATCATTGCTAATATTATCTTTTTAAAGGTTCTAATGAGATAAAAATTCACTTTATTTTGTTCTGCATCATGTTTACATTATCTGAATTCTATTTAGTACATACTGTTCAAAGAAGTACCCGGAGTACCCCTCCAACATCCATCTCCCTCGTCTATCACCATGCCACATGTATAAGGATATTCAAAGTCGCAGGTCCAATCTCCTATCCACAGAGGAAAGAGAAATGAAAATCTATGTAATTTTCAGCAATGTTTTTACAAAAGCAGACGATAGAAGTAGCAGTATGAATTAAGAACTATTTTGAATCTTCTGCTAAATCCATTAACAAAATGTAAAAGTATTCATTACATATTACATTGATGGCGTGAATGCGATAATATGTATGATCGCAATTTCTATAGCATAGGGCCTCTATGTTGCTAGTCAAGGTTGGGCCTGCTTTAATTCCAACGCAACCAGAATCTACTTGAATACTCAAATGAAACAACTTAGTAACCTTAACTCAACCATAACTTTATAAGATTATAAGATATGTAATTCCGTGTAGGCACTGATATCAAGTTAATTATTGGAAAGTATACAGTGAAACGTTTTCGTGGACAGAAAATTCTTGTTTCATTAGATATCGTCGACACTACGAGTAAAGAAAACTAAATAAACCCTATTCAGTTTTGTAGTTGGTCAACGACACAGAAACAAACCATCAATCTTGCTAACTTAAATCCATATTGATGTTCAAATGCATAAGAAACATTGACTTCACCAAACAAAAGTTTCTACAACATTGTGCTTCCAGAGGATATCCATAAACACTTACTATCACCATGAAAAAAAAAAAACTAAATCGAAACACTGCTTTCATATGGGAAGTATAGGATGTAATTATTAAAATAATGCGTTTTCATTTCGATATGTTAGATTTTTCAAACTGTTTTATTCATGTCTTTAATCTTTCTCATGATTACGCTATATGCACAATATGAAAATATAATGATAATCACTATAAAACGTATGCATACAAATGTGAAGATCATTACAGGACAATTACTCTAGAATACTGCTTTGAAAACCTTTTGACCCAAAGTTCATTTCAAGCATTGGGGGCCTTTTTCTTTTGTCTATCCTATATCATTCATAATGAGCATGATGAGTAATCGCAATGTTGGTAGTGACTTCTGCGTAAATGTACTGCAAAGTGCAAACATTCGAAATTATACTGCAAGAGTTACATGCACCTTACCTCTGGCTTTGGTTTGGTGTAAAAGTGCCATCGTAATAAGAAGCCACATTTCCATATTTTCACACATATGTTTTCGAAAGGTCTACAGAAAGCTGTTGCCTACACAGGACGTGATGTAGTTTAAAGCAGCTGAGTGTTCATCCACTTAATGAGTTGAGAGTAAGAAGGAAGTATAGTTGGATGAAAAATAACTGTTCGCGCCCGACTGCTGATCCCGTATTCATTGTGTCGTACTTGACAAGTGCTTGAACTACAAGTATCAGGCCCGCAACCAGAGTTCTGAAAGAGGAGGAGGAGCAACCATTATATGTGATCTACATAATACTGAGGGCTTAAAGTGACCGAACAGAACGACGTTGCAAGCTTGTTAGGTTACCCTCCCCCCTTACTGGAGGGGATTTTGAAATGTTATTAACAATCATATGTATATTACGTATAATGATATGGATAGATAGATAGATATATAGATAGATAGATAGATAGATAGATAGATAGATAGATAGAAAGATAGATAGAAAGAAAGATAGATAGATAGATAGATAGATAGATAGAAAGATAGATAGATGAATAGATAAATAGATGGATAGATTGATTTTTTTTTTGTGGCTGTACTGAAGAAAAAAACTTTGAGGACAAAAGCAGTGTATATTCATGCATTCAAAATGAAATTCATTCCCGTGTCAACTTTCCAGGCGGATGTCAAATTACTGATTAAATGATAAAAATCATTATTCAGACAAACCCGCATATAGGCATTTGAAAAGAAGCGTTTGAGATCTAAATTAATCATCCTTAGCGAAGGCCGCGGAACGTTGTTTTCTCCCATTATTACTATTGCTTGTTTGTTTTTTTCATATATTTTTTTGGTGACTGTGTGTGTGTGTGTGTGTGCGTGTGTGTGTGTGTGTGTGTGTGTGCGCGTGTGTGTGTGTGTGTGTGTGTGCGTGTGTGTATGTGTGTGTGTGTGTGTGTGTGTGTGAGAGTGGAGGGGGGGGGGGGGGGCTACGGACCGACGTGGGAATCAGGGGTGGTACCCCCCCCCCTTCCCACCCCTTTTTGATGTGAGAAAACAAAAATCTCCTCTCGCAACCCTTATACTCCGGTTCCTCTCCCAGCATGTTCGAATCCTTCCCCCACCCCAAATGGACCTGAATAGCCAGAATGCTTTCAGTCATTGTGAGAAGGCTCTTTATTCATGCTAGATGCATTTTACCTTTGGTTTTTGTGCAGATAAGACTAACATTGGGGCGATGAGACTCATACTTAACAATAAAACAGTCAGACAGTGTTAGAACCCTTAATTCAAATTCAATAAGTGCTACTCTATACAGCGGCAAACCCAATGGGAATTTTCAACAAAAACAACAGAAAAATCATCGAAATTCCTCCAGCAATACTTATAGACCACAGTGGAAACAGGAGAAAGAATGGACAATCAAAAGGTTGTCTGTATTCTCTATTCCGAGTATAGAAACTTCTTTCTCAGCCTTTAGTGTACATAAGTGTAATTTCACCATTTGCGATATAATGCATTTGATAATGTTTCACGATCGAGAAATGTGCAAAGTTATGTTTGTCATTATTTCCCTAAAAACGAATTACTGACTTTAAATGATTTCGTTTCCTACGTATAAATAACCACGTCTAGCAGTCATTTGTGGCAATATATCTCATTCCGTTTTTTTTTTTGTTTTTTTTACATTTGTACAGAGCCCCTAAGTAAGCCCCAATGCTCTAGATTATCGAAGCCAGGAAACATTATAGACAGATAGATAGATAGATAGATAGATAGATAGATAGATAGATAGATAGAAAGATAGACAGATAGATAGATAGATAGATAGACAGATAGATAGATAAATATATAGATAGATAAATAAATGAATACATAAATAGATAGATAGATTATTAGATAGATAGATAGATAGATAGATAGAAAGAAAGATAGACAGATAGATACAGTATGATATACAGTAGATGGATCTTGTCACAGAAAGAGAAAGACACTGACAATCCTTCTTTGACGGGTATGAGGGAATGTATCAGCTTGTTTGTGTATCCATGATAGTAGCAAGCCATAAACAAAAAGAGTCGATGCATTTGAACTAATATGTTCGAAAAAAAAACAAGTATAAGTAGGCCTACACAAAAGCACACTTTACGCATATCATACAGACACTTATTACTATTCTTGATTCACCGGGGAGGCCGATTGATATTGATCTATAGCACCTCTGGACGCTTAGGCCCGAATTCACGAAGGTGGTACAAATGAAACCATGGTTTAACCCTATTAAGCCCAAGCTATTTTGACTCCTCGCAAGCCCAAGGGGGGGGGGGGGCACATTGTGCCCCCAATATAACTTTTTATTATTTGATGTATCATCATCATATTTGGCACATGGGTAGAGTAACTCATAATCTACACGACCGTATATTTGAATTTTCTCAAGGTCACCCATGGAGGGCGCTATTTACCAAAGATATAAAGAAATACATAGAAAATATATGCTAAAAACATGATTTTTTTGTATAATTTCTTTATCCCCATTATATGTCTTATAGACCAATCATCTTCATATTTGTCACATTAATGATAATGATAAGTGAAATCTTATTATTTGATATGGTTAACATTTCTCAAGGTCACCACATGGGGCGCTATTCATGTCAACATAATAATACATAATGAGACCTTAGATGAAATGTTTGGGATGGATACCAGTATAGTTATGACATTTCATATTTGCATAACAGTGGAATTTTGAGATTGCAAATTGATAATGTGATCAACTAATGATAGGCATAGCTTGGGTGAAAGAATCAAAATAACACAAGATAGAAGGGTAATGTTCAGAAAATATTGCTTTCAGTTATCTCTATTATATTTTTTTTTGTATTTCTGGATTTTATTGATCAGATCGAAAAACATCGTGCTTTTTCACAGGTCATATGACAGATACATTTTTGACATCATAAAACAAAAGTTTGATAGCATTCAATGATAGTAAAACTACCAGGCGTCTGATCCTTTTTTGGACTATAGTCTCTAACACACGTTAACACCAATAATTCTAGAATCGTATACACAGAAAACGAGGGAAAAAAAGAAAAGGAAAAAAAAATAGCCTTCAATGGAAACACTAAGTATTACCAAAGACCTGACAAAACAAACCAAAGGCGCAAGAACACACACTACAATCTAAAAAAAAAACAAAAAAAAAAAACCAAGAAAAACCAAATCAAAGGTACTATTCACCTGGTTCATTTATGCACTCTCCGTAACTTCCTTTCTACGATAACATACACCCAGCCCTGGGCTGAAGATGCGAAGTCTCCTGTCCTTCTCCCGGCATTGGGAGGGGGGGGGGGGGTATTTGACGCTGCAATCTTTGAGGTGATAATGCAGGACATAATAATTGTTTCAGAAACATAAACTACAGTGAATGCCATGACAAGAGAGAGAGAGAGAGGGGGGGTGGGAGGGAGGGAGGGAATTAGAAAAAGGAGTATAAACCGCGGTGAGGAAGAAAGGACCATCAGAGCAAGGAAAAGGAAGAAGAAAGTGGGAAGGGCATTTGACTTTTTATAAAGATATAATGTGTTCTATTTTCCTCCTCTTTGCCCCATGCAAATCAAATTCATTTTTGCTTTTAGCTTTTTCTTCTTCAATCAAACTATATTTTTTTACATATTGCACAAAATGTTGCCTTTGAGGACATAAACTTTGATACTTACAACTTAAAATAAATTGTTTACCTAATAATATTATGAAATTGTATGAAAAAACAAAATCGTTCCTCGGATGTATAACACCATATTCTATAACACCTTTTGACATGAAAACAATTGCAAGGAATCAATTTTACTTTTTTCCTCTTTAAACAATGATTCCCAGAATACTGACACCTTTCGACAATCAAAAAACAAATGTTTTATTGTCTCCGGTTCACTTTTACAAAAGGAACATCTTCAGTCATCTTTTCTCCCTATTCGAAGAAGCCACGAATTAACGGGGATCAAATTATTCAGTATCTTATATTGCGTTATTCTTAATTTTGTATCAATTGTCAAACTGGCAGGTAATTTGAAAAGAGATTGATTTATAAGATAAGAGATTGATTTATAAGATTTATAAGAGAGAAAGATATTTATTGCTTTATGCCTTTGTCACATAAAAACAAAGGAAATAATAGGAAAAAAAAACTTCAAATTTTGCTCCTTCAACAAAATTCAGCCAAGAAGCACCCATTTCATACACCGTAATGCTGTTAAATGAAATGGGAACAGAAAAAAAGATGCGACATTTGACTGACATGGTTGTCAGTTTATGGTTGCCAAGGCAACCAGCAACATCAAATATAGCTAAATTATATATCAAAATGTTTGCAATAAGATTTTAGGAAAAGTCACCAAATTTGGTTGAAATCGGATTAAGGGCGAAGGAGTGGCACATGAAAATCTGTTAGGGGGCATTTCGTCGATGAAATATTTATTTTGTAACGAAATGACAACATTTTGTAAGTAAATGAACATCTTGTCCACGAAATGATAATTTCGTTAACGAAACGGTCATTTTGTCGAAGAAATCGGACAAATTTCGTAACGAAATATTCCATGCGACACTTGGCGCTCCATGGTTTTTGTCCATGGTTTAAACCATGGTTTCATTTGTACCACCTTCGTTGAATTCGAGCCTTTTGAATAGGGACTAACCAAACACCTGTTGTATAACCTATATTATTGTTACCTAAAAGCAGGAGATTGACACGTAAGAAACTGTAATAAGTATTGGCAAAAATAATTCTCTTTCTTAATATTTCTCTCTCCGGTCCTCTGTTGTTCTCTTTTGTTCTCTTGTTCCCTCTCTCTTCTTGGGTAGTCATATTGGAGACATACAGTCAAAGAGTATAGGAGCTACGCTTTATACAGATCTATTACGTGAGGACTACATACAGAAGTGCTCCCTGTGCGGTGAGCTATTGTGTGTGGTGTGATGAGTTCTGCTGGTGGGAGTGTAATCCAATGGCATGTAAAGATCGTAGAGGGAGGTAGACAGGTTTTTCTCGGATCACAGTTTCGAAATTTGGGCCGTTAACGATCACCCTGTCACTGACCAGGCACGCTAACCTAAAACCATTGAACTGCACATTACTTGAATATGAGACCATTCTGAAGCAAATATTTTCACACAACAATAGATAATTATAATAATGTACTCTTAAATGAATCCCACAATGACTGGAACAATCATCCCCTCAGCATTCCCACTGATCAGTTACTAGTTTTCCCCTTTAAGAATCCCCTCGAATAGGAATTCTGGGTAAATTTTTTTTGTGAGTTTGTTGGGATTAATCTTTTTTTTTTTCAAAAAAGTAGACTTTCTCTTTTTATAATATACGAAAGTTGCAATGTGACGCCAATTCTGCCCGTGATTACCCACACTTAGTATTCAAACGCATCAGACTTGTGAGATGTAGTAAGTGTTGTATCTGAAACATTACAGAGTGGAATATCTCTCAATCTCCTCACCACCCCCCCCCCCATATCTCTTTATCCATCTCGCTAACTATATAGCTTACTGCACCTCTCTCTCCCATTTCTCTCTCTCCATATCTATCTATCTTTCTTTCATTAGAGCGAGTAGCCAGAAGTATAGGCCTGCCATAAATTTGAAAGAAAATGTGTAGTGTATCAATAATAGCCATGCCCATCAGAAGAGGGAGGCAAGCTGTATCACAAGATGGCGCTCTACTACTATACGCGCTTTTCATATAATGATCTCAAGGTCATCTATTCATTAGATGTGTGTGTGTGTGTGTGCATACATATATATGGGTATTATAGGTATATAGATGGATAGATATAGATAGATACACATCGTTCTTCTCAAAAAGAGTTAGGCCTTATTTCATCATCGTTAAGTGGAGATAAGTCTGCTAACCCTCTCCCCCTCAAAAAACAAAAGTCAGAAAATATGGCATGTTATCAATCATAATTCTAAGAACGATCTTGCTTTGTTCCAAGTGAGGCATCACTTGAATACTTTTACTGTGCTCTGTCTGCTAATATTGCTTACAACGATAGTTAGCCCATTTCGCAATTTTACACACACACACATATATAATATGTATATATATATATATATATATATATATATATATATATATATACATATATATGTTAATTTCAAAATGCATAAACAAAACAAAAATGATGAAATTCGAGACGCAGCTATCACATGTTCTCTATTAAAACGAGTAATTCACACTTAGTAGCATTTCTTAAAATAATGAAGCATATAGTTCCATTGGAAATTATTTTTTTTTAATGAATAACATTATTTACACAGACAGTCACATTTGGAACATATGTCAAGAGCAAACTCGTAATGAAGCAAGGCAAATTACAAAATAACTTGAACATAAGCACAATCAAAGTTATCAAAACTAAGCAATCAAAGTCCTCTGGAAAGAATACAAAACGACACAAGGATCATAATATTATGATAATATAACAGAAGTGATAATAAAAAATAGTAACATAACTAGTAATACTAGGTAGTAGTAGTACAGTATTAGTAGCAGTAGTAGTAGTAGTAGTAGCAGAAGTGCAGGGAAGTGACAATGACAATGTTGTTTGTCTGTTTGTTTGTTTTTTTCCCCACGTCATCCAAATATAAGGGTGCTGGAGAAAATCAAACCAAGGTACGATGTAATAACACGAATTGAGAAAAAAAAAATACAATCTACAATTATTTACATTATTTACAAACCAACAGTAAAGCACAATAGATGATTTACATTTGTGGTAATCTGTCAAAATCTTAATCGATGAAGTGCGGTTGACAAATCTATCAAAATTTCCAGACGGGTTTGAGAGGATAACCTTTAGATTATATTGTATATACTATTTCCGCATGTTAGGCAACACGTTTATTAGCATAATTATGATAATACCTTCCCCCCCCCCCCACACACACACACTTTTTGGCTCTTCAGGAAGAAAGAGAATATAAATTGTCAAATAAGAAACAAAAAGATCAACTTTTATTGGGTTCAAGATATTGTTCCAATATGAGATTGATCTTTGAAAAGTGAAAGCAAAACAATCCAAATGATTAAAAAATACTGTAAGTAAACACACACACACACAAATGATTTAAAACATAACGAAACACACGTTTGAATTGAATTGAATTGAACTGAATTGAATTGAACTGAATTGAATTGAACTGAATTGAATTGAATTGGATCGAACGATACTAAAATCTTATGTTTAGTGGAGCTACATTATTTCTATCGAAATAATGCCTTATAGCATTCTGTATTGAATAACTGGTACATGTTCGGTGTATTAGACGGGTTCTATAATACGAATTGATAAACTTTTTTCTGCTTGTCTCTATCTTTGGACATTTACATAGATAGTGAAATTCATCCCCTATCCGACCCAGCTTAGACAAATTACACATTCTGTTTTGTTTTTCAATTCCATTATATCATCCATAAACTACACGGCCGTGATTTGGCAAAACAACGTATCTGAAAATTTGTGGTTTTTCAGGTTTTTGGCTTTTTAGATAAATTAAGCCATTTTTGAACATCTGTCAAAATTTCAGCTCTCAAAGTGATATCAATTTTTAGAAAAATGCATTTAAATTTCAGCGATTTTTCAAAATAAGTCGAAATAATTTGGCAAAACAACGTAACTTACTTACGTTGTTCTGCCAAAACAGTTTCTGTCCCAGAATCTCATTTGAGCTTCCGGTTTTTCTGGCAGAATAACGCATCTTCGTTGTGTGACATGGTAAAACAACCTAACTGCAGCATGCAGCTGCCCGCCCGGTCTTAGCCGCAGCGCAGCTACTGTACCAAAACGCAGATACGTTGTTTTGCCAAATCACATTCCCTGCGCAGAATGATGCGCAGAGAGGCTACACGCTGCACGCTGCACATACGTTGTTCTGCCTTGCTACTGCCGAGTACCAAAATGCAGATACATTGTTTTGCCAAATCACATTCCCTGCGCAGAATGATGCGCAGAGAGGTTGCACGCTGCACATACGTTGTTTTGCCATGCTACTGCCGTGGTGCGCAGAACAACTTGCGTTGTTTTGCCTAACCACGCACGTGATCCGAAGTTTGGGTGATCTGGCAAAACAACGTATCTACAAAAAGTCTTTGATATTTTGAACCAACAATCTCTTTTTGGCTTAAATTTCAACTAGATACTAGAAGAATGATGTAAGCCATGTTAAAACTAAAAATGTCGCTACGGCGACTGGTATGCCTCCGCCATAATGCATGGTTCTCCTAATAGGTCTATAGTACAATGTCTTGACAATATGTGATGACAGTTTCACACTATTGGCAAAATATTAAAATGACAGGTTTGCCACAAATGTGCTGAATCTTCACTTTCCTAGAACTAGGTTCAATTGGATGAATGATTAAAACGTCAGAGTGCAGGTATTTGGGGGAACTGATGATTTTTACTGACTTTTGACCCTTTCATAAGTTTATGCTTTGAGTAATTTTCAAGGTGAGAAAGTTTCATGATGATACCTTGAGTTACTTTCGAGATATGGAGGAAAAAGTGCAATTTAGCACTTTCACTTGACCTTTGACCTTTTGACCTCTGACCTTTTGGCAAGAAACTTCCCACAGAATATATATTGGGTAATACATGCATACATCAAGTATTCTAACAAAAAAAAATCCTTCAGGCATTGCATAAATATAAGGAAAGTAGTGATATTTTGAGGAGATGACCTTGACCTTTGACCCATGACCTTTGACCCATGACCCCCAACTTCCCTAGATAACCACTGCCTATCGGTACATGCATATATACTAAGTTCCATGAAGATACCTTGAACCATTTGCGAGATATGGAGAAAAACATGAAATTTCAACCTTTTTTTTCACAAAATAATTTGTGACCTTTGACCTTTGACCCCGTGACCCTAAAATCCAAACAAAGTATTATCCCCCAGGATATACCCTCATACCAAGTTTGATGTAAAACTACCACACGGTTCTTGAGATATCGACAAAAACAAAACGGGACGGACGGACGGACGGACGGACGGACGGACGGACGGACGGACGGACGGACGACCCGAAAACATGCCTCCGGCCACTTCGTCGGTGGAGGCATAAAAAGAAATTATCTTGGAAAATTATTCGACTGGAGAGAAATGGGAACAAATCTAGTACTTTGTGGCTTCAAAATCTAAAATCGCTAATATCTCGAAAGTACCAAAATGCAGATACGTTGTTTTGCCAAATCACGGCCGTACATAAAAACGTGGTTTACCAGATTCCCGTGGGAGCAGCTGATATACGGGAACCTGGATTACCAGGTTCCCAAAATGAAGACAAGGGTGCCTGCTTCAGTGGCCTAAATTCATGTTTCTTTGTGTTAAAATGCTCAGAAAAGTGGGTTTGATAAAAAGATCACAGTTTATTCTATCAGGATTTGTTCTCCTGCTGTTCTAAAAAAAGGTGGTTTTACAGTATTATGTACCTTTTCCTGATTTAGTTTTTGGCTTGTTCTGCTGTAAACTCGTACGAATATGTACATAATGATCAAGGCTGAGATCAGTTAGAAATGCGGGTTCGCTGACCCCAGTCACCTCATTCAGGTACCTGGTTTTGTGTAGAACAAAAGATTCTGAGAGCTCATCAGCGCACGCTCTATTCATACCTCGCACCCGATCGATATTTCCGTTCACGGGCACATGTAGTTGACCGTAGAAAGGGGGACACGATGAATCGCTTGACTGCCTTCACACAGCTGGATTACCAACCTGTGTGCCTCTCTGTCGACGGGCGAAAAGAATCTCGTTTGGGGGCATTAAAGGCATTTAGAGAATTGCGGAAGGAACGGGTTAATTGCTGGCCTTAGCCATGTATTAGACATGTGTCCATAGTCTTGCCACCCATTCCACAGTCCTTAAGTCGTTAAACATTTTTTGGATGTGTATTAATCATGAAGAAGAATACATTTCATGTAATTTGAAACGCTTTCAAGATAATTTATATTGCATAAAATCGTAGATATTTTCACTTCGTTACCATTTATCGCTCAAAACGAAACATTAACCATTCTTTCCTTTAGTGTTCGCGACAATTCAAATCTCTCAAGTTCACAAAGGGCCACGCAGTTCAAAGTAATTGTCATTAATCTTATCAACTCTTTACTATAGTTCGTATGAAAGGCTTCAATTTGTTTAAGATTTTCGTAAACCCATACCTCGCTTCCGTAAATCAGAATTCATAATTATTCATATATCCTGGTTTTTCCTCTAGAGAAAATAACCACTTTCGATTTACTTACATCGACTTGGACAGACCATCATGTACAGTATTCACCGAGAGCATTTAAAGACAACTGTTATTCATTTTCAATTGCTCCTAGTATCACAATAACGTTCGCATACAGAAGCGAAAAGTATAAAAAAAGGTTTATGCCCTTGTCGAACATGAGCTCCTTCATAATTATTTTCTAGTACTCTCTCTAACAAAAAAAAAAGTTTCGAGTGACCTCAGTAATCACTCCAAAATCTTTGAGTGATCTCTGAGGTCACTCCAAAATTCACTCCAATATAACTCGAAACTAACCTTTTTCTGTAAGTCATTCCTTCAAGCATGTCGAGAGTGAACATTTTCACTCCTTCTTTTTTAGAGAGAGAGTAACAAATGGACACCGTTAAACCTTTCTCTTATGAATAATTCAAAATCATTAAAATATATAGTAAAGAGAAGAGGAGGGTTAATTTTCACTTTGTCTGACACCCATGTTGCAATAAAAAAAAAATCAGACATTTCGTTGTCTTTACACAGGATTCTAGATTGAAGTACATGATATTACTCTGAACACTTTCCCCTGACGTTATTTTGTGTAAGCTTAAGGCACAAAGATTCTGTCTATTGAATCAATTTTTTTTTTTGTAATCTATGAAGGCCCAGTATAATCTTTTCTTCAGGGAAAGGTACAAATCTATGACAGAATACAGCACTAAGTACATGGTCAATGGTGAAATAATTTTCTCGAAATCCTGCTTGCTCTTTAACAATAAGATCTAGGGAATTTAGATATCGACTGGGTATTTGATTTGTTATGGAAGAAAAAAGTTTTCTTTAACACAACTTGATAACGAAATACCGCGATAATTATCTGGATCATCAATGGACTTTTACTTTTATAGATATAAATGACATCTATGGACCATTCTGTTGGTATGACGCCTACATCCAGAATGACATCAAACAATTTAGTTAACTCGCCTATCAATAATCCCATATCGATTTTTTTATCAAGCACTTGTTGGAAATCAAATTACTTCCAGCATGTCCAGAGCTTTTGTTATTTTTTTAGTCGCTTGATTTGCTTTAACACTTCTTCCTCAGATATTGGGTTGTTGAAAATGTCTGCGTTTGACAAACTTGAAACATTAACATTGCGATCAATCAGGTTACTAAAACTTATACTGTACTGTTTGGTACACCAGTACCATTCAATGTTTCAAAGTGCACCTGAAATGTACCAATCCTGATAGTACAATTATTCATTTTCTTTTTCGGTTTCGCGATTGATTTTTTCCAAAATTCCTTTGGTTTCTGTTGTCTTCACAGCACGCAGAGATTCGTCGGACTCCTTACAATACATTCTTAGTGGTCTTCCTGTACAGTCGTTTACTCTTTCTAGCTCACAAATACTGCCGCTGTAAAAAGATGTACATTTCTAAAGGTATTTAGCTATAAGTTTTTTGTTTGTTTGTTTGTTGTTGTTTTGTTACAGGCATCATTAAATCAAGGCTTACCATTTGACGTTCTAAAAGGGTGAAAGTTTTTTTTTTTTTTTTTTTTTTTTTTTTTTTTTTTTTTTTTTTTTTTTTTTTTTAATCAAATATTTTCACCATACTTGCCTTGGAAGCTGCCTTAATTTAAACGCTTTGGATTGATTCTTAGATACGGCGGCCAGACAAGCCCGATAGCTTCGCAATACAAATCTGCCACACATCAAACTTACTCGACATTCATCCGATACTAATTCTACTTACGATCGGGAAAGGCGTCCGATGACGAACTAAGCTCTAAGGTTAGTTCCTTCATCAATTCATATAACCATATTTGCCTCATCGGATCACGCCTGACATGTATGAGAGTGAACTGGGCCCCATTTCATAACAGATGATGGCAACTCTTGCTTGAATGGCAACTTCTAGGGGCGGGTTCTCAGCTCTATTGAGCACTATCCACTTCTGCACCGACTTGGAACACTTGCACCATAAAAGAAAATTGTATACATGTACCTTCTAGATATGAAAAGCTGTCATCGACATAATATCAGGCCTACTACGTAATGGCACCACGTTTCCGCTATTGATATTATCGTAAATGTCGCCACCGCATGCACTTGCATCGTTTAGTAAATCTCCCCGAGTCGCCCTACTCCCCGGGATGGTGTCGTGGGAATATCGATGTACCTATCTTCATTGAGTTCGTTATCTGCACGTAGCTCAGCGAGTGGGAATGATAGACTTCCATGGATATCGCCACTGGAATCCAGACGTTGGGTGAGATTTGGATTCGGCGACTTTTTCCTGCAACACGACGCAAGAGAGGATGGAAGATGCTTCACAGAACTTTATCAGAATTTGTATGGAACATCCAATGATTTCATAAAGTGCACAATGATAAAATATGATCCAGGATTTAAAAATAACCCTACCGGAAAGAACACAGTGTAAAACACTGTGTGCATGGCCACATTGTGAACACAGGAATCGCTTCACACTGCTAAATTCGCTTTTGAACACCACTGTGTATCATTAATTCACATGGTGACAAAACATCAATTCACAGTGTGAATCAGTAGGCTCTACGTTGCTATGTGAACTCTCAGTGAAAAGCAATAAAGGACACTCACCCAATTTTTCGACGTCGGTGAAACAGCATAACATGTGCAACCGTGGAAACGACAACTATCACTCCGACGACGCTCACCAAAGCGACGTTGACTGGGCTAGGACCATCTGGATATCGATTGCGATTACATGAATGACTATAATTTTCCGCTCAATTTTACAACGCATAAAAAATTGACGTTGCCATCAATATTAGTTTTATTTCAAGAGAAGCAAGATTTGTAAATTATAAGGTGATTCTCTTTACTGCCATATTACCCCGTGTACTGGAGTAGATTTCCAATGCAATGGAAATGCTTGCATGAGTTGACATGGTTTTGCTAACTTGAATTTGATGACGACTCAAATTAAGTTGATTAATCTTAGCTTCATGTTTCAATAATTCATGAGAGATTACAACTGATATTATCATGATATTGATTTAAGTTCATGTTTATTTTCTTATATTTTATCTCCAACAAAATATGAATAAGATGAAACGTCTGAATACGTGTAATGAGGAAACTAGGAAATGGTAACTGAGGTACATTATAATTAGTGTTGTAAGATAGCAAATGCAAAAAAAAAAAAATTGTTGGAAACGGAGGGGAGTGCTAAAAAGCAGGTCTTCTATTAGGTTTATGCAGCCCCGTCATTAAACAAGGCAAGTGCCAAAATGTGTCTGGCCTATTCGCTTAGAAAAAATTAATGTTTTTCTCAATCCCGGAAGTTAATTGACTCCACCTACCTGCACGCACATTCACCACCATCACACATCATAGTTTATTTTCCCCTGCTATCTTCGCAGCCGAATTTGTATTGTTACGAATCTAGTACGTCCCTATCTTTTCCTCGGGCCGGCCATCTTTTCAAGGAATGCTTATAATGGCGGCCCTCTGCATAATTGCTATTATTATATTATTGTACTCAGTGCTGCATATAGACATGCATACTGTATATTATATTATTAATTTTCTGACTTTGTGTTGAATTTACTTTGTATATTTCCTACATGTTCATGATTAAGTAACTTATGTATGTTGATTTGAAGAAAATAAAGTATATATCAAACAATCAATCAAACCTATGACCTTTGGCCTTGTGATGAACTTCACCTTCCTAAGTAGGGACATCTACCACCGAAATTTGGTCACACATGGACATAGGGATCAAAAGTTATGAGTCATAAGGAAACGCACCGTACCTTGAGGTGACCTTCATGCTGGGATATTGTGTAACTTCGTATAAACACTCGTCCCTCCAAGTTTGATTGAAATTAAAGCCCTCAGTAGAGAGTTATTCAAGTTTTGTAGCGTTACGGACGGACGACGGACGCAGGCGATCCCTTAGTCTCCCCGCACCAGTGGTGGGGAAAAAAAGGGAAAAACCCAATTTCAAAACTAAGATAAACTGAGCAAACTGCCTAGGAAATAGAAAAGAGACAGAGTAGTACAACGTGTACACTCGCACACACACACACACACACACACACACAAACACACTGTCACAGGTAGTTTTTCCCAACCGCAATATCTTGAAATTTCCTTAATAAGTATAAAAAATAATGTAGTATTTGATATTTGTAGAAGAATTTTTTTTCTCATTTGTTTACGTATATCCTTGCCGGGAAGATGTTGTCAAGAAAACACGTTTAGGCACAGTTGTGTCTGTAAAGGAAAATATAGGTAGCTTAGTGGAAATGTATTGAATCCACCCAGAGAGGGAGACAGGTAGTATTATGTAATCGCCTCCAGGCAAGGGTGAATGTCAGGGACACTTGGAATGCCAAGACCCGCCCGAAGCTACAGGTTGTATTGCCCCAGTGTAGGAGAGAGTCACTCTTCATCCTGGCAGCAGAGAGTCAAGTTGTGTCCTGAGGAGCCAACAGGCTATGGCCCTCGAGTTCGAGTACTGTTAATTTCGGGAGGAGTTGTGTGCCCACAATGGTGGGTTTTATCCTGAATCCATACTCCTACCCGGAGTTCCTGTGCTACACCTACTCCGAGCTGAGTTCTTGCTCCACTTCGAGTCGCACTACATTTATTATTGAGTTCGTACTCCACATCGCAGAGAAAGAGGGGTCAACTTGTTTTAATGCCATACTGCCGTCAATGCAGCATTGATAAGACGAGTACCACAGTATCTACCCACACTGGGGATGCAGTATGCGCGCTGCCTCATGAACGTCGAATGTTTCTTCTGGGCCGCCGCCACCGCGCGAGCCGTCATCGCGCGAGCTGCCATCGCACGAGCCGTCATCGCACGAGCCGTCATCGCACGAGTCGCCATCGCGATTACGCCGCTTCAATGATGTCATAACGCGGTCAACTATAATCGCTGAATGGATTGGACTTCAGTCATCGATCAATACAGGAAAGTGCATTTATATTCTTTGGAACTCATGAGACAATTTAAATTTCCGGAAATTGATGTCAATGTGGTAATAATTCAGTTGCAATGGCAACCATTCAATTGTAATACACAATTTAGTTATAATAAATGTAATTTTGTTATCAACTGGCTACGTCATAGCTCTCTTCCATTGGTCGTGACAAATGGGGGCACGTCCGGGAGCAGTTTGTTTTGTCACCAGTGAGTGTAGAAAGTGACTAGCCAGAAGTACAATCTTCACAACGGTATATGTACTGCATTGATGTCCGGAGTGTTAGAAAATTTTAACTGTTGAAGGTTGAGTTAGAGTTTAACAGTGAGGTCATTTCCGGTTTATAAGTTGTTCCACAGTGTTATTTCAACGCAAGTATGGATTTCTCTGAATACATTGAGTTAGGAGAGAAGTATGGGCTACAGGGTGAGACGTTACTTACCTTCGCTCGTGAAGAAAGGGATAAGGAAGTTGGTAGGCGTGAAGCTAATGCAGCTAGGGACGAGCGCCAAAAACAAAGCGAAGAACAGTTGAAGCTTGCAGAAGAGGTTACTAATCAAAAGCAGTTAGAGATTGCTGAGTGTAACAAAGATAGGCATAGTTTAAATCCGGATTTGGATTCTCAAGGGTTTCAGAGTGTGCTTCCCCGTATGCAAGCGTTCAACGAGAACTCTGACGATTTGGATGCATACATATTGCGTTTTGAAAGACATGCTACCTTGTGCAAGTGGCCCAAGGGAGCATGGGCTCCTGCCCTAGGAAACTTATTGACAGGTCGTGCGCTAGAGTGCTATACGCGCTTGCCTGTTAGTGAAACTGATTATTACGATAGCCTTAAACATGCATTGCTGCAGCACTTTTCACTCACTGCAGAAGGCTTCCGGAAGCGATTTCGGGAAGTGAAGCAAAAGGACGGCGAATCTTTTGCACAATTTGCTGCGCGCGTGTCTGGGTACGCAAAAAGCTGGGTTGAGCGTTCGGAATGTAATGACTCTGCAGAAGCACTGTTAGACTTGTGCGTACAAGAGCAATTGTTCGCAAGCTGCACACGTGAGCTGGCGATATTCATTCGTGAGCGCATTCCTGGTAGTGTGCAGGACTTCGTTAAACACGCTGAGCTGTACTTTGAAGTGCGTGGTCTTAGCGATCAAAAGTGTCAGCCGCCATTTAGGGCTAACCAGCCAAAAGGCCCTAGCTGTCATTCATGTGGTAGATGGGGTCATATTGCGCCTAAGTACCCTACAAAAGGGGAGGTAGCTATCAAATACCCTCCTTAACAGCCTACCTCGGGAAAGGCTAAGACAGGGGGAAGTTGTCTCACAGGGCTATGTCCGGATGCACCTGCCGAGGTTGAGTCAGGTAAAGCAGACGCAATACGCACTGCCAAGCTGATATGCGGGCATGAGTTACTCGTGCTCAATAGTGGGCATGATTTAAGTCCTGACAATGTGCCTACCTGTCAGAGAAGAGTGAATGGTAAGAGTGTCACTGTGCTGCGGGACACGGGGTGCAACGCGATTGTGGTTCGCAGAAGTCTAGTTGGGTACTCTCAAAAGTCAGGTGAGCTCCAGCCATGCGTGCTCATGGATGGTACCATACGGAGGTTCCCGCTTGCCTTTGTGGATATTCATAGACCATACCTTTCAGGCAATGTTAAAGCACTTTGTATGGATAATCCAGTCTATGACTTGATTGTAGGTAACGTCACCGGAGTGCAGATGCCAGTTGGAGTCGAAGGAAGGACTAAGGAGGCATCGGGCTCTTACGTGGAGACTGCGTCTGAGGTCGACATGGAGGTGCATGGGAGAGGAGTGGACAATGAGACACAGACTGATGCTGGGGCAGATGGTGGTGCCAAGGGGACTGGAGTCGTTACGGAGAGACGGGAGGAGACGACGGACTCCACCACGAACACTGATATTTGATTTGGGCTAGTGTTGAGACTAGGAGGATGAAGAGGAGGAAGGAGCAACCGTGGAGGCGGCTGAAGACGCCGGACGGCATCGAGATTGCAGCCACCAAAGACGAGATGTTGAGGGAGCAGGAGAAGGACGTGACGCTGACGTGACTCCTATATCATCAATATGAGTCACCTCATGTTGAGAACGGAAACGTTTTCAAACAGCTCGTAGTACCAAAAGCACTGCGAGAATCAGTACTACACCTCGCACATGATATGCCGCTAGCTGGTCATCTCCAAACAAGGAAAACACTTGATAGAGTGATGTCACAGTTCTATTGGCCAGGTATCCAGTCAGATGTAAAGCGCTACTGTGCTTCATGTGACGCATGCCAGAGAACTACTCCAAAAGGTAGGGTAGGTAAGGTTCCCTTAGTTACTCCTCAGTTGATCGACACATGCTTTCGACGTGTTGCGGTGGATATCATATGTCCACTCCAACCTATCACCGACAAAGGTAACATGTACATACTTACACTTGTAGATCTAGCTACTCGTTACCCCGAGGCGATAGCTCTTCCGTCTATCGAAGCTGAACGCGTAGCTAATGGTCTCATGGAGGTCTTCTCTAGACTAGGCTTTCCAAATGAAATGCTTTCAGACAATGGCACCCAATTCACAGCCGGGGTCATGAAGGAAGCAGCGCGTCTAGTAGGAATTAAGCAATTCTAAACTACGCCGTATCATCCTATGGCAAACGGCACATGGGAGCGTTTCAATGGGACGCTCAAACAGATGCTTGGGCACAGGTGTCAAGAGAGACCCAAAGATTGGGATCGCTATCTACCTGCGCTACTATTCTCATATCGTGAAGTCCCACATGAAAGTACAGGGTATTCACCCTTTGAATTGATGTATGGTAGAGTAGTCCGAGGGCCAATGACGATACTCAGGGAGTTATGGACGGAGGAAATTCCTGAGGAAGAGGTAAAGACCACCTATCAGTACGTCCTAGACCTTAGGGATAGGTGACAGTCCACGTGCGAAGTCGCTAGGAGTGTACTTGAGAAGTCATCGCTCAGGTACAAGAAACACTTTGACGTAAGGGCGAGAGAGAGAAGGTTTGAAAAGAGGGACAAAGCCTTACTGCTGTTGCCCACCAGCTCAAACAAACTTGAGATGCAATGGCAAGGGCCGTTCGAAGTGGTAGGACGAGTTGCACGACACAATTACAAGCTGCGGGTGAAAGGTAAGGAAAAGACTTACCATGCGAATCTGATGAAGAAGTACCAGGAGAGAGAGAGAGTGAGGAGTCTGTGAGGGAGGCTAACCACTTGCGTGTGATCGATGAACAGGGAAGTGAGGATGAAGCTGTGTCCATTGAATGCCCATCCATTGTGCAGACTGAAGGTGTGAGTGGCGTTCACATCAGTGATGAGTTGAGCGAGGTTGAACGTAAAGAACTCGTAGGATTAGTGAAGGGTTTCGCTGATGTAATGACTAATGTACCAGGTCACACAAATCTGGCACAACACACAGTTCAGTTCAAAACAGAAAAACCAATTCGTTCTAGACCATTTCCTGTCCCACTGAGTATGAAGGAGACAATACAAGAGGAGGTGAACATGATGCTGGACATGAAGGTTATCGAACCATCGACGTCACCGTATGCAGCTCCTCCTGTACTAGTACCGAAGAAAGAGGGGAAGGTAAGATTCTGCGTAGACTACAGGAAACTTAACTCGGTGACTGTCATCGATAATGAACCGATCCCAAATGTAGAAGAGACCATGTCAGAAATCGGAGAGGCCAAATACTTTTCGAAAATCGACTTGTCGAAAAGATATTGGCAAATCCCCGTCGACGAGAGAGACAGAGAAAAGACCGCTCTCGTCACACCAGAAGGTCAGTATCAATTTCGAGCGCTACCATTCGGAATGGTGAACGCCCCAGCGGTATTCACAAGCATGATGAGGAAGTTGCTTGCTGGCTTGCCTCATGTCGTACACTAAATAGATGACGTAATGGTGTACAGCAAGACATGGGAGGAACACGTGGACGATCTCGGACGGGTCTTCCAACGACTACGAGAAGCTCATCTCATGGCACGACCAAAAGTGTCATCTCGGCTGTCGATCAGTCGAATTTCTAGGACACATCGTGGAAGGAGGTAGAGTGAAGCCAACTCCAGAGAAGCTGGCCACGGTGAAGTCGATGTCGAGGCCGACAACGAAAAGGGAGGTGAGATTGTTCTTAGGATTGGTCGGGTACTATAGGAAGTTCATTCCTAACATGGCCGCGATCGCAGCACCTTTGACCGATCTAACAAAGAAGAACCAACCAGAAAAGGTAAGATGGGGTGAAGTACATGAGCATGCATTTCAAACACTGCAAGACAGGCTCTGTAAGTATCCTATCTTACGCTTGCCAAACAGAGACGAAGAGTATGTGGTAAGGACAGACGCGTCAGACATAGGCATAGGAGCTGTCCTTATGCAAAAACAAGACGGCGACTTGTTTCCGGTCAGCTACGCGAGCTGCAAATTGCTTGAACGCGAACGAAACTACGCCATAGTTGAGCGCGAATGTCTGGCATTGCCACGGGCTGTCAAAAAGTTTTCGTACTACTTGTATGGAAGGAAGTTCACGTACCAGACAGACCCCTACCCACTTGCTTTTCTGTCGAAAGCGCAGCACAAAAATGCAAGAGTTCTTTGTTGGGCGCTAGCTTTGCAAGCGTACGACTACAGAGTGTAAGTGATCAAAGGATCGGAGAACGTAGGAGCAGATTACTTAAGTAGATGCCCTTAATTTCAAAATATAACAGTTGTTCTGAAGGAGGGGGAACTTGGTCACAGGTAGTTTTTCCCAACAGCAATACCTTAAAATTCGGTAAATAAGTATCAAAAATAATGTAGTATTTGAAATTTTGTAAAAGAATTTTTTCTCATTTGTTAACGTATATCCTTGACGGGAAGATGTTTTATGTATTAAATCCACCCAGAGAGAGAGACAGGTAGTATTATGTAATCGCCTCTACACTGCAAAAAGTCCGGTCTTAAATAGTGAACACCGAGCTGGTGTTGAATTTTCGGTGCTCATTTATGGTGTTAAATTAACACCTACGGGTGTCATTTCCAAATTTTAAATTGTTTTTTTTAAGAGTTTCTTAGTAACTGCACTTCTTGTTCATTTTCAATTTAAACAAGACGATCAAGAATTTTACATTAAAATACTAGATATTTTAAAAAATGTGAAAATAAATTTACACCAAAGTAACACCAGCTGGTGTGGTCCCTTATTGAAGCTGGACGGGTGTTAAACCATTGATATTAACACCAGCAAATATCAAATCAACACCATGTGGTGTCATTTGTGAATTAACACCAGTACAGTGTCAAAATAACACCAGGTACAGTGTCAAATTAACACCACGAAGTGTCAGGTGAACACTTTTCAACACCATCACAGTGCATTTTTAACACCTGTGGGTGTGGTCCTTTATTGAAGTTTGATCGGTGTTAGATTTAACACCCGTAGTGTTGAATCTAACATCGATGTTTTTACAGTGTAGGCAAGGGTGAATGTCAGGGATACTTGGAATGCCAAGACCCGCCCGAAGCTACAGGTTATATTGCCACAGTGTAGGACGGCCGTAATCTGGCAGAACTCCCTAAGTCGATTTTGGTCGATTTTCAGGTTTTGAGTGTTTTGTGTGTTTTTTCTCATGCTCTTTCAAGTGGGCCAAAAAATAAGTTGTGAATCGGTACAGAAAGTTATTTTTAGAAAGTGATTTTGGCAAAATTCCTGAGGAGAGAGGGCGATTAATCTGGCAGAACTGCGTAAGTCGAGATTCGAAATGAATTTTCCGATGTTAATCAGGCAGAACTGCGTAAGTCGACTTACGACAACGCTTGGACCAAGGTGTTCCTGCATCCCGCACGGACATGGTATATCTTAACACGCGCGTGCGCGACCTTGGTAGTGACGAACGCGCTGCGCGTTCAGGCTAGCAGTGCCTGCGCCTAGCTAGCTAGCTAGCTAGACACGTCGTACGGCTACGTGTATTGTACACGACGACAGTCACGCTAAAGCAATAACCCTCGTTACTCTTGGGGGAAATTGCCACTTTCTTTCCCTTCATAGACTGGCAGGCTTCAAAACAGGTCAATATGCGGTATGCCTTACTATTAAGTTTTGCTACAATCTAGTGTTTTTTAAGCCTAGAGCATTTCTAGATCTAACAAACGTTATAGTTTGCATCTTGTCTGACATCACGCTCCAGTCAACTTTAGGCCTACTTAGTACTGCTGCAGCACTTGTCCATTGTTAGTGTACGTGAAATCAATGTACCGTGCGGTAGCGTAGGTCACGCAAACAACAATATCTGTAATCCATTGACCATAGCTTCTTATTGTATTTTTCATTGTAATAAGCGGTTAGTGGGCTTGGATCTATGGGATTGATCTCGAGAAGTTTAATGAATATCTAGGATACCGTCCATAACGATGGCATTTTCGATCCAATCCTACAGACGTCAGAAATTGACCAATACTAACACTTAAATTACAGTTTACTTTTTAATACCGGTACCGTACCGGTACTCCCAGTAGAGTTGTGCAGTAGGGGCCTACTACTAGTAGACTACTGGGGCCTACCGTTACTTAACTTAGGCTGAATCGCCGGTTATTCTGTCTTTACTCAGTTTTCTATTTTTCTAGATTTGATTCGGCTAGACATTCTTGAAGTCTGTAATATGAAGAATCTAGAATCTACAGGTTAAACGCTAAATTATAAACATTTAGCCCTAGAAATAGATCTGAAACTTAGATTTAGATCTGTGTTCTATACATTACTACTAGTACTACTACTAGACATTATAGGCTATAGACTTTATACACTTACCGTTAGTCATTATAGATAGGCAGGTTAGGCTTTACGTTGTTCTTAGATCTACTATAATATTAGTACCTTCTAGGCCTAGATCCCCAATAAACAGTCTAGCTGTAACGCTAGATTTAGCCCTGGATATAGAGTCTAGCGTTAGATCTAGAGTCTAGACTAGAAAATCTAGAAACTAATTTTCATTGATCTACTAGTCTGTTATAATGACGCCCCAAAATAGACTTCTGGATGTTATATAGACCTAGACAATCGAGTAGACAGAGTTCGAGAGTTCTCGTACGTTTTTAATAGGCCTGCGTAGATAGTAACGGTTAGAACACTACTACCCTAGCGTTAGTACTGTACCAAGCGACAATAAGGCCTACAGTAGGAGTCGACACAAACGAGAACTAGGGTCTATTTTTTTCTAATAAAGCTGTAAATAAACTTTTAGTCAGGCCTAGCTCCTAGTATTCTTTAGTTTAAATAGAGTTTAGGCCTTCAGCCAAAAGGGTCTAGGCTTACTCTTACTTTGGGCATAGAGTAGGAATACTAGGATAATGATGAGATCAGTAGGCCTATCGTATGCAGATTCCTACGTACCGCTCTACTACTCTCTAGATGTCTAGTGTATCGTTAGGCCTGAATAGACTACGGTCTAGACGGTCTACAGTGTAGTTCCTGTAGTCTTGATGAACAATATATATAGCTTAACATCTAGAATCTAGTCTAATATTATTCTTAATCCAAATGCAATGCTTCACGAGATCGACAATAACCCAAGCAGCAGCCAGGCTTTTGATGTAGCAGTACTTCTTGTGCCGCTAAATAATACTGAAACATGAACACAGACTGACAACATTTGGGGAAAGCAAGTTATTTTCCACATACAAATGAATGGATAAAATGAAATTAAATGTGAATCAATAATGATGACTTTATACAATACAAATATTTCAAAAAAAATTGTACTCAATCTAAAATATTCATTGTTTTGACACTGCATCCGCTGAATAATAAGAGGGTGGATGGTAAAATACGATAGATAACCCGCAGAAAATAGACCGAGATACGTAGTTCTGGTTGATAAACCACGTGTTTATCAGCCAGAACTGCGTATCTCTAGGAGATACGCAGTTCCAGTGCCGTATATTAAGAGAGTCTGGCCAACTCGGTTTTTGGCTTACGTGTTTTGAAGCCTGTGATTGGTCAAAAGCTGGTCCCGTGATCTACAAGCGCCATGTCGTTACTGAAGTGCGCTCATTCGCAATGCCCATTGTTAACTGCCCCTTATTTGGCTTGGTTATTTTGTTACGTCTGAGCGTACACGCTAATCCTGTGACGCGTAATACGCGCGGTAACGACATGGCGTCCAAATTAGCAGTTGGCCAGACTCTCTTAATATACGGCACTGCGCAGTTCTGGCTGATAAGCACGTGGTTGACGACGAAAAGAGATACGTAGTTCTGCCTGATGAAACACGTGCTTATCAGGCAGAACTGCGTATCTCCTAGAGATACGCAGTTCTGCTGAAATCCCCCCCCCCCCCGCATGGCCAAAAACTTACGCAGTTCTGGCTGATCAACCCGGGCACGTGACCAGAGATACGCAGTTCTGCCAGATTACGATCGCAAAAATTTGGCGACGATTAATCTGGCAGAACTGCGTAAGTTTTTTAAATTGGTAATTTTTGCTACTTAAAAAGGTCAAATTGTCATTTTTTTTTGCTGGAAATAAATTCTTTAGACCAATTATGACCGAGAAAAGAGGACAAATGCAACTCATCGTATCTCAGTTTAGAAAGGTGTAACATTGAATCTTTAAACCCGATTTCTGGTGTAATGTGTTAAAGGAGATACGCAGATCTGTCAGATTACGGCCGAGGAGAGAGTCACTCTTCATCCTGGCAGCAGAGAGTCAAGTTGTGTCCTGAGGAGCCAATAGGCTATGGCCCTCGAGTTCGAGTACTGTTAATTTCGGGAGGAGTTGTGTGCCCAATGGTAGGTTTTTATCCTGAATCCATACTCCTACCCCGAGTTCCTGTGCTGCACCTACTCCGAGCTGAGTTCGTGCTTCACTTTAAGTCGCACTACATAACAGTTCGTACTCCACATCGCAGAGAAAGAGGGGTCAACTTGTTTTAAAATCATAGTGCCGTCAATGCAGCATTGATCAGACGAGTACCACAGCATCTACCCACACTGGAGATGCAGTATGCACGCTGCCTCATGAACGTCAAATGTTTCTTCTGGGCCGCCGCCACCGCACGAGCCGTCATCGCACGAGCTGCCATCGCACGAGCCGTCATCGCACGAGTCGCCATCGCGATTACGCCGCTTCAATGATGTCATAACGCGGTCAACTATAATCGCTGAATGGACTGGACTTCAGTCGCCGATCAATATAGGAAAGTGTATTTATATTCTTTGGAACTCATGGACAATTTAAATTTCCGGAAATTTATGTCAATGTGGTAATAATTCAGTTGCAATGGCAACCATTCAATTGTAATACACAATTTAGTTATAATAAATGTAATTTTGTAATAATTCAAATGGCTACGTCATAGCTCTCTTCCATTGGTCGTGACACATACATTTACACCAACAATCAGCTTTATTTTAAAAGAAGAAATTACATGGATAGATAATTTAGTGCGAAAGGTATGGCATGAAGAGATTCTCACTCAATTCCCATTTAAACTGACACTTTGTCTTTCAACATTGATGATAATTGAAACTGTTTATTTTGTCTATAGGTGGTAATTGTACTCGAAATCATAGCTAACAAGTTTTTTTTTCCTATGAAAATTTTAGTTTTTTAAGTGATTATACATCCCATGACATCACATGACTTAATGACAATAGTTATCATGCAACGTATCAAAACCTCTCTTTATCTTTTCCGGAGCAAAATAAAGACCAAACAGATAAGATTTACAATAAAGTTTAAACGAAGGCAACGTAATCTACAGTGCGGGCGTTACCACGGGCACAGAAGTTGAGACTCCTCTTGGAGATCTCTGGAGATTTCGGTATCAATGATTTTGCGTGTTATTGAAAGAAACGGAATAGCTTTAGAGGTGGGGAGAAAATGGTTGGTGTAATGGTGGACGAAGTAGTTTGGTGCCAGGCAAAATATTTGCAGCTATATAAAAAAAAAAGAATACACAAGGGATATGATACACTATAGCGAACGAGCACTTACAGACAAACAGCATACAGCAAGACAGAAAACAATTGTGTTAATTAACTAATCTCTTAGCCATAGCCTATAGGGATATAGGCTAACAAAGGGGGACTACATAGACTTACATGGTGTGACAGAATGTCTGCTCATGCTAAGGTCGTCAATTCTTATGTGTGGGTTTCCTTCCTTTCTCACAGCAATAAACGAAATCTGAAGGGAGTAAACGATAAAGAAATAAGGGGATTTGTTTATACAGAATAATTAATGGCAACAAACAGTTAAGAAAGGCTGATGACACAGAAGTCGCCTTTATCGATTTCTCACTGTATAGTAGTGATTAAAGAGGAGAAATTTGGAAATTTCCGTGAACTATTTTGCATAACGTATCAGCGGAAATCACATTAAATGTATCATGCATAATGTGATATATATATATATATATATACATATATATATATATATATATATGTAATTATGAAGAAATTTCACATTAGTTAGACCTTTTTGTTTGTGAGGAAAAAAATGAAAAGAGCTTTTGAGCTGCACTTCTAACAAGTCCAGTAGTCCTAAATCCATTATGTATCTTTTGCTTCATAACTTTATCGCAACGTGCAAGTGTCTTCATGTTATTTTTTAATGGATTTATACAACTTGGCCAAACGTTAGTAAAACAGATTTGAGTTCGTGCATCATGTCATTGTGTGTATAATATTACATGGTATGCTTGTGTCTATACAGGTATGGGGTAATATTAAATACGTGTGTGTCCCTTTGTATGTGTGTGTGTGGGGGGGGGTGGGGTGGGGGTGGGTGCAACTTAACAATGTGTTGCTCTCACTGCGATTTATAAGGTATATAACTCATATTTTTTGAAATCTTCGAAATCTTTGTTTCTTTCCTAGGCCCTATATGACTAACCCTGAAGACGGAAGAACAAGTAAGATCCAGTTGTGCTTTCATAACTTCATCTCCAGTGGTGCCAAGGGTCATGGGTACTCTCCCGTCACAGCTGCTTTCTATCTTCAATAGTCCGCTACCACTTGAATAATATCTGAAGGAGAGCTGCCATAGTCCTGGGCCGAAATCACGTGGTATTGTGGTCTGTGCCGATCGTTCCAGTCCATTTGCACTCCAACAATTGTAGCTTGTGTAGAAATAACCTATGGCAAATTGCATTGTTACTTCGGTAGTGATAATGATGATACTTAGGTTCAAGTCAAATTGATTCAAACATGTTTATCCAGAGGGACCTGGTAAATATGGTAAAGATACTTCTCAATGTTCAAAGTACAGTACGTGGGAGATTTCAATATAGAAACCGTTAGTCTTGTAAGATGAATGTGGACAATAAAAATGCAATGACCATGATGACTGATTTGGAATTGTGAAGCCGATACCTAGTAGACGGCGAGTTGTCACAATATTGGGGTGTTCTTAAAATTTTCTGTAGATTTTGATTTTTTGTGCTATTTCCCCTATTTTGGGGTTGCTGAACATGAATCCACTTGTTACCATTTTTCTAATCAACGTCTTCACCCGTTTCCATGGCAAGGACTTATTTTCATTCAAAGAACGTGTATTCTTTATCAAACATCATAAAACATTTCAGTAAACACCCAAACAAGTCAATAAAGACATCTCTTTCATCAGATTAAAATCACAATTCTTATAATACCATTGTTACCTCACAACAAAGATTGTTGCCATGGTAACAACTATTTTGAAAGAAAATAGTGATACTTTCATGAAAAAAGCAAGAAAATATGACTAGATCGAGTGAAATATTGCTCACTAACTACTATCATGATAATCAGCTTTTTCTCACTATGTTCATTTCATTTCCTTTTCGTTGCTATAGCAGCAACATGACATAAGCTGCCTTTTAAAGAAAAGTAGGTATTTAAGGAAAGTAAGAATTAAATAAATCTGTTAGAGTTAGATTTTTTGTGCTCTACTTTGGGAGTGCTGTACACGAATCCATCTGTTGCTATATTTCTGAATGACTTCTTTAGCTGTTGCCATGGCAACAAATTATTTTCCTTAAAAGAACATGTATTCCTCATTAAACATTATTAAGATATACTGTTATCTCCAACATATGTCAATATCAACATCTTTCTTTCATTAAATTGAAAAGAAAAAAATCCGAATGTCACAACTATCTCATAGTAATGACGATTACCATTGTAACAGCTATTTTAGAAGAAAATAATGATTTTTTTTTCATCAATAAGCATGAAAACATGAAAAATGTAGTAACTGTTTATCACCAGTTGGGATCCTATTATGATTACTAGCAGTTTTCACTATGCTCATCCCATATTATTGTCGTTGCTATGACAAAACTTTTTTTATGGAAAGAAGAACTGTATCATTAGAAAGGAAGGAAATAAACTAAGCTGTAAAGTTTTAATCTTTGTGCGTTTCGTCTATTTTGGGAATGCTGACAGGAATGAACCTGTGGTCATATTTCTTTTTTTTTCAAATGAAATTCAATCGTTGCCATGACAACAAATTATTTTCTTTAAAAGAACATGTGTTTTTCTTTAAACATCATGAAAACATGCTCTTAACACCAAAATGTGTCAAGATAAGCATGTCTCTTTAATTTCGTAAAGCATTACTTTTTTTTTCAATTTTATGGTTACCTTATAGCAATGACAGTTGCCATGGTAACAACAATTTATTACAGAAAATAATATTTACATGAAAAACAAGAAAAATGACAAGATTGAGTAACATATATTTATAACAAGTTACCATTGGTTCTTTTTTCACTATATTCATCCCACATTTTCTTTGTTTCTGTAACGATAACATGAGAAAAACTGCTTCTTAAAGAAAAAAAATAACGTTAATCATTAGATAAGGATGGAAAGAATATACTAAACAAAAGACAAATAAGTAAAAACACAAAAGTTTTGTCAGCTTCCTAATTTTCTGATCACATTGCACCTTCAAAACCTTAAATATTCGTAATAACGGTTTATCTTTTTAAATGGTTGCAATGGAAATGCATCACATTTTTAGAGAAGAAAAAATCTTCAAGAAAAAATGTTTGAAATTATGGCCTAAATTTTGAAGTATTACAATTGTGCAAGACTATTAGCCATTCGTCATTTTGTTCGTTGAACATCATTTCTGTTCCTATCCCAACAACATGTTAAGAGATTTTTTTCACCATCCCCTAGGGCATATAAAATGCAAATAACAAGCAGTACAAATGTGTAAAAAAACTCCCCAAAATGTTCCAATTTTCTCGTCATGATGTTCTTTGTTTCAGCATCAATGTCTCCAAGACATTTGAAAATCTTAAATGACTATTATACCTCCCCACAGCAATTTCCAACAGTTTACTATAGAACTTTTATCCTTGAAAAAAAAAAAAGAATGTTCACATGTTATTGCTATAGCAACAGAAATGATGTGGAATGAAACTTGGGCAAAAAAAAAAAGATAGCCATTATTTTGTAATGACTATGATACTCACTCTCGTTTTTTTTTCACATTTTTTTGTTGAAATATCAGTAATTTCTTTTCGAGGATTGTTACTATATGGCAACTGTCATTGCTACAAGGCAACAATGTAATAATTGATAAAAGGTATTGTGTTAATTGATTAACGAGATATGCATATATCGACATCTTTTGGCCTTAACAACATGTTTTTATGATGTTAGAATGAAGAACACATGTTCTTTTAAAGAAAATTACTTGTTGCCAATGCAATGGCTGAAGACATCATTTAGAAAAGTGGCCACAGGTGGATTCTGTTTCAGCATTCTTAAAATAGAAAAAAAAAACACAGAAAAAATTAAACTCTACAAAAATTGATAGTTTATTGTTTGTTCTTTTAATAAGAT
Organism: Diadema antillarum; assembly: GCF_040938485.1. NCBI lineage: Eukaryota > Metazoa > Echinodermata > Echinoidea > Diadematoida > Diadematidae > Diadema > Diadema antillarum. The sequence goes on from NW_027270895.1 coordinate 3,247,619, forward strand.
TCTTCTCCTATCTGGGGGAAAAACATCATGTTGTTGCCATAGCAACGATAATAATGTGGCATGAACATAGTGAAAAAAAGCTGATAATTATCATAATAATTCTTCATGGGTATGCTACTCAAACTTTTCATGTTTTCAAGCTTTTTGATGAAAAAATAATTTCCTTTTTAAAAATAGCCGTTACCATGGCAACTGTCATTGCTATGAGGATGCCTTGACAGTCGGAAATTGTGATTGAAGCTATATATGTTTATCGACTTATTTTAGTGTGTATAGCACGTTTTTGTGACGTTTAATCAAGAATACATTTTCTTTTAAAGAAAATAATTTGTTGCCATGGCAACGGCCATGGCAACAGCTAAAGATGTCATTTAGAAATATGGCAACAGGTCGCTTCGTGTACATCACTCCCAAAATAAGATAGAGAGCACCAAACATGTTGTATCAACCCCTTTATTTCATTGTTACTTTCCTTTTAATTGAAATACCATTTTTTCTTTAAATAGCTTTTGTCATGTTGCTGATATAGCAACGAAAAGGAAATGAAATGAACCTAAATTTTCTCTAATGGACTTGGGTCGTTCTTATATTCATATACTAAATTGCTTTTGCCATTGCTTGTTTTTCAACAGTATAAACAAAGTAATCTGTAAAATTGAGTATGCATTTGATAGAATGGTACAGAGGAAGAAATAACAACGACATATTCATGCCTGTGATCAGTGCTGGGGAGGCATAATATACTGTATATATTATACAAACATAATTATTTTGGCATAAAATATAGTCTGCTAAAAAGTAGAGGAACCCCTTCAAAAACTACTCTGTGGGTACCTCAGACAGTTTGAGAGGGGAGGGGAAAGAGGGGCTGAAGAGCTTTAATTCAACTACAAAATGTTCTGAAAAAAAAGAAAAAAGGAACAAAAAGGGGGAAAGAAATTAAAAAGGGGAAACAGAAAATATGGAAGAAAGAGATGAGGCAGTTCAAAAGAAAGAAAGAGAGAAAAAGTTTGGATCAATTCATTCATCACTAGTAAAAGGTAACATAATCTTATTATCAATAAAAAAAAAATGTAAGTGTACATGGAATGGCATTATTCAAAGTGCCATTTTTGTACTAGTAAAACCCAATCCCATAATGCTTTTTTTGGCTTAAGTTATGTAATTTATTATATCAGCGACAATTACAGGATAGATAAAGAATGTTGAAGGGGAGAAAGCTTAAGTCTAGAAATATTTCTATTACGTTATGAATTATGTTACGGAAAAATGATTAACGAACGTTTTCAATGTGAATTTTTAAGAATGTTCAGTACCCTATTCTAATGCCAAGAAAAGAAAAACACTTTCCAGGACAGTGTCACGGACATAGATATCTATAATCATCTATCTAAACGGATGCTAATATGAATATACTCACTCTTTGAATATTGGCTGAAAACTTTTACACATATATCCATTCCCATGTTTTCTTCGTTGCTTTTTTAAAAACTCATATTAACTGTTTGCACAAGACTATTGGGGTGTCCGTGAAAAAAAAAAGATTATTTAAGTCACTGGTGAAAAAAATATAAATGATAACATATTTCGAGAAGCACACAAATCATTGATATATGGAATAAACAACAGTGGACCCACTTAGCTACCATGTAGCACACCACAACATTCTCTTGTATCAGAGTTTTGATTGTTAAAAAATGCTTGCGATCAGTCACATAACTAAACCACTCCAGAGCCTTCCCACGTATACCGTATTGAGGCAACTTGCAAAGCAAAATATCATGGTTTAGAGCGTCGAATGCCTTATGGAGAAGTTATGGATGTCCAGAAAGATACCAATCAAATGCCATTGATTAAGGTAAAGCGTGTGCTAGTTTATCAATAAAAACCAGATGCAAACTTATTGAATTCAGTGACTGACGTTCGCAAAGTTATGAATAAGATGACATAGTTACAACAATGGTTGAAAGCGAGTAGGTAAATGCCAACCATCGTATGGTGACAGTGCGAACGGTCAAAAGCAACAAGAATGGCGCCCCCTGCCACGCCCCGCCGATTAGGCAAGGGACCTCCTAGCAGTACCCCCATTCGGGCGCCAATCAACAACCACGTGACATTATACAATGAAACAATAGAACACAATCATCACCGGTGTATTACACTTGGGTGTCACCTAGCAGCATATACAGCTTTGTGAACACAGTACAACACAGTCATGGGAAATTCAATTCATTGAGAAATTACAGACTGCAAATCATAAAGAATTTACATTGTTCCTGCATAGAGGGAGAAAACAATGAAATGTATAAAGCAATAACCGTTTGATGTGTCAAATAAATACTTTTAAAGCCATCTATATTCTACCATCAAATGTTTCACATACAGGTGAAGAAATGAAAAAAAAACACAAAACAAACCTGAATTGAGTACAGGGAAATTATGGTTAACAGACAATCACATTGTCATTAAGTCAGCCTTACAAAACGGTTATTGTGTTCATCACACATCCGTGTACAAAATTATTTCGATGTGTGTATATATATAAAAAAATGAAATAATAAGGCTTATTGTTTTTTATTATTTAGTCCAGCCAGTATTTGACGCAATGAACACGAAATTGCAACTACTCTACAAATGTAGAGAAACAATTCACACAAAGCTCTATTTCTCTTGTAAAAGTTTCAATTGTATGTAACTTGCTGTCTCTATAGTAATCTACATGCACACACTTGCCCAGTGTAGTAAGCATCCCATCGACTTCTTCCCATAATGATATGTAGTGTGAAATATATTGCAATTTGTAAATTGCCATCATGACTCTGTGGAGGAAGATTTTTTTTTTCTTTAAAAGGCTTTCCAATTTTGATTGTGATTTTCTTCTTGTGACCCTCTTTAAATGACCTACTTCAATGAACAGTATCATTGTCAATATTCATGTTGTGGTTTTTTTTTTTTTCAAATGAGATTACGATTCCTCTGCTTGATGCTTTGGTGATTTGAATTTCCTGTACTTACTGTCGTAATCAAACCAACGAGCACGTTTCCAACATGCACTTTCCTTAGAGTCTTCCATGTCACATGTGGAAGATTCAAAATCACACGTCCAGTATCCTATTCAGAGAGGAACGATAAACAATGTACAGATGTGCCATTTAGCAACATTTCTAGAAATTTTACCAGACGGATCTGTTGTAGCAAAAGTAGTGGCAGGAGCAATAGTGCTGGTAGTGATAAAAGTAGTAATTTGTATCGAATTCATCGAGAAAATGTAACAAAGCATTCATGACTTGATATTCGAGTCGTCAATTTGGCGGCTGGGGTCATCAGCATGGAATTAATAATCATTTTTTTTTCTATTTCATCTCATTTATTTCATTTTTTCTTTTAACAAAAAAAAATAACACAAAATAAATCAGGAGTTGTAACATAGGTACGTATTCAACTTTACTTGATAGATAATGATTAACAAATAGAAATATATAAATGCATACCGACTAAATGTGACCCTGCACCACAAAACAAACAAAATGTCGCCAGACATGGATTTTTAGTTGAGGGCAGATTCTGAAAGAGCAGACTCTAAGCTTTAAAACTATGTGTAACTCTCCTAACCTATCTAAATATTGGACAGAAAGTGCAAACTCTGGAAAAGTGTGAACTGAGAAAAGTGGCTCTGAAGTACATGGTCTATCTGCCTATTCAAGCGCTTATTCTTTACCAAACCGTGCTACCTGTGCGATGAATGGGACAAAAAAAAAAACAGGATGTAAACCACTGGAGCAACAACCATTAAGGGATTATCAGATTGAATGGAAATTGAGCATGCTCTATTAACACATTCTGTCCATGATAAATGCCAACTTTCAAGCAGTAGCGTTGTCCCTTCAAAAGTTATCAGACTTGAAAGTGAAGAGCGTGCAAGGGGTTATCAAGAAATGAAAAGGGGCCTCTATAAAAGACATCTGATCTCACTACTCTAAAAAAAAAAAGTTGTAAAAAACTACTAAAGATGCACTTTCCCATTCATTTCATGATCCCAAACTTAAGAATAATGTAGAAGAAGGGTTGCTCTTTTAGAAAATATGAAAAAAAAACCACCAGAATATTGACTTGGTTGACCCATTTTACCTTTTTTGAGTCTTCACATGAAATCAAGAGGTGCGACTTTTTGCTCCTTTTGTGATGCACGGTCACAAATACAAAGTTATGTTTGGAGGGGGAAAAAAGAAATAAGAGGTCCACCGACAAGCATGCTTGTTTATTGTGAACCACTTAAAGGATTCTTGTAAACATGTTTGTTTACCAAGACAGGACGGAACAAGACAGGACAGAACAAGACAAGAGAAATACAACGACATGACATGACTTGACAGAAGGGTATATGATTGAAAGTAATAAACCACAACAGAATAATGGGAAGAAAGGAAAAGAAAGGAAAAGCCCACACGCTGAAGATTGACGATGAACCCTTAGGTTGTAGAAACCAGCTAGCTAATGAATAATGAATGTCTTAATATGAATTTAACAAGAAGAGTTTTAGATTAAACAAAACGACAAAACTTGCGCTTAAACGAGTTCAAAGATGGAACGTTCTTTTTTTATATCAGAGCTTATGGAACTCCAGATTCTAGGTCCGGTGAAGATGCATTTTGAGCCAATAAAGTTCTCAGCAGGGGTAAATGAAACTCATTAGATCGCCCGGTGGGATGATTATGAAAAGAATGAATTAAAGAAACTGGGAAGTGTATTTTTGTTGTAATTAAACATAAACTGACCCAGTTGAAAGAAAAACAAATCTTTAATTTCTAAAATCTTGTATTTAACAGAGATTGGATCTGCATGCTATCGTGGTGGAACGCCACAAATAATACAAATTGCCTTTTTCTGTAGTAACAATAGTATAGCTATTACAGTTTGATGAGAACTACCCCATGCTAGGATTCCATAATTAAGATAAGGTAATATCAATAAAAAATACAACGTTAACAAAGAGGACAATGGAATATGAAATATAAGGCTATCAATAATACTAATATTACGCGAAATTATTTTGCTAATATTATTGATAACATGAAGCTTCCACGAAAGTTTATCGTCCACGGTGATACCGAGAAATATATGAGATACACGTTCTAAATGAACGTCATCAAAACTGAGGACTGTGCTTAAAACTTCTAGAGACTTATTGAAAAACGTTTAAATAGTTTTCTGAAAATAAAGTGATAATTTAGTGGCTCTTATCCACTGAGTCATTTTTCATATTCAGAATGAACAGTGTGGACAAGAGTAATTGGATTTTGGTGCGAGAAGAAAATACTTAAGTAATCAGCAAAAACTGTATAAGAGAGTGTGTCAGATGATCTGCAAAAATCAAATGTAAATAATGAAAAGAAAAGGACGGGATATACTAACCTGTGGGACGCCACATTTAATGACTCTTAAGACTACAATTGTTCTCGTTCGAAGAACTGCGCCAAGCAGATAGCATTACAGGTAGTGGTGGCAAGCGGTGCCAAGTCATTTCTTCTATTCACTACGGATATAATTCGATTTTGCACAGATGTTTAAAATGTAAATATGACATAACTATAGAGCATATTAAAACGATGTTAAAAGATACATGGTTACGTTTCAACTGATTACAATAGAGGTTTGTAGTATAATTTCGTGGCAAATCCTTGTTTCATATGTGATATATTTGTTACGGTGAAATATGCATTAAAAGCACTGTTTGGCATAAAACAATAGATCTATAAAAATAGTATTGTGCTGTCCGAGACGCATGATGTCCAAATGCATCAAAACATTATTCTAGAACACTTTTTTTATTTTTGTTATGGTGCCACATTTAAGGGATCTATAAAACATCACAATGATGATAAAGTGATATCTGAACTTTTTATTTCATGAACACCACTGTCGATAAGGAAGCATTAAGTGCAGTAAGACCTGTCACGCACTTTTTAAAAGCTTTTTTGATGAACAAAATATATGAATTTTCAACCAAAGTTTTAATAGCTGATGACATTTCTACACTGTCGAAGACTTTGGTAGGATTTGAACTTTTAATTTGTTTTCAAACTGGGAGCATTGTTATTCAATGTTTTATATATATATATATATATATATATATATATATATATATATGGGTGAAAACGTTGATCGACGTACAATTGGCCATTTTCGGGCTTTGCGATATGCAAACCCTTGTAAAATTGTCACCTGTGGGTGTTTTTCATAGTTTTATGTATCATTTGGTAGGGGAGGGTTGTGCCTTTCAGAAAATATACACTTTGTATTGTTGTTACCGCATTTCCTTAAAAAATAATGCCTTAAAGCTGAAAAAAATTGACAAAAATACATATTTTATGAAAAAATTCCAGAATCAAACGTCGCAATTTTTGTTTTTATCCAATTCTACAGCTTTGTTTTTCCTTGTGAGTAAGCCCACATACTCCAACTATTTATTCAAGTACTTCTGCCATGAACGTGTTTATTATTTATCTTATCAGGAACTTTTGAATTCACTCATGTCTGAAAAAGAACGTCTCTGAATGAATTATCTTTTCCTTGACGCAAAAACTCCAGGATGAATGTGAAAACATGTAAGGCTATATTTATTTAGCGTCTTATCCATACTACCATTCCATCAAAATTTGTGAGTGAGCTGTATAAAATAATCGCGTGGTGGCTCATTAAAGAAAATTATACTGAATAACCATCAGAGATGTTCGATTGGTTAATGGTGTCATTAATGAAAGTTGATTATGCTTGAGATAAAAACTGGTGATCAGTACGTCAGTGTGAGCCAGGCGATTATGATTATTGGACACAAGAGCAACATACTGTCCATAAAAATGAGTTCTGGTTGAAAATCCAAATTGGCAAACGTCTCTGATCAAAGCGAATGTCTCTGATTGAAAATCTCTAAAGGGATATTCCCTCATCTGACACTTACACACTGCATGATACCTTATTTGCGCGCTTATATTACGCACTGACGCGCCATCCTGGAATCGAGTCGGCATAATTCAACAACGGAAATGCCCACAAATCCTGAAAATGTGAGTAATAACAAAAACTTTCCTGGTGTTTGTGACGATTTATAACAGTTATCATTCCGTAGATTTGCCAATTAGTATCATCTGTGAAATTATGTATTTTAACCTTTGGATTAGAAATAAATTAAAGAAGGATAGACAGTAAATATGTAAGATTCTACATGAAGATCAAAGACCGCACGTCTCTGAGCAAAATGAAAAACGTCTCTGATAATTACTGTTTCATGAAATAAAGACATCCATTCTACAAATTATGAGAACATTAAAGTAAAATTAGGTCTGGATGGGTGCGGTTAGTATTATAGGAACAAGAAGAACAAAGTTTACACGGGCGTGTTATAATATTAAGAAAAATGAAGCTTCCTGAAAGATGTTGAAAATATGTAGAAGAGTTTCAAATTTAAGGTTTTCTGTTGATTTAGCAAGTGTAAACACATTGCCTGGACAGAAACTGTGTTTTATGACTAGTAATAGGTCAGTAGTGTATAATTATAATGTAGTAGTCACTTTGAATTGCGTATTTTTTTTGTGAGAGAAGCAGAAATGTAAGAAAAACAGGTTTAGGTCAGGGACGTTCTCTGAACAGATAAGATCTGTTCTCAAACCAATATTAATGACCCATCATGGCGAATTCCTGCCAACGTTTGAAGCACATAGGTTCCTCAATCCAAATATAATGCTAATATCTTGTAAAAATCAAACCCATTAAGTACTGATAAGCAAAGATGTTTACGTCAGAGACGTTATACGGGACGTTTTACATATTTTCAACTACTAAAATTGGGAGTAGATCTTTCATTATTCCACAGTAGATGGCCCTCGTATACATACATTGTTCTAGGTAATTTGCGCAATCTAAAAACAATGATGATTTTATAATTTTGATCAGAGACGTTCATTTTGTGCGTACATTGCTCCATTGCATGGCAAGTTAACTTTAATATCATTTTTACTCTATTTTTTTTTCTTACAGCAAGATGGGAAGACCGGATGGATTGTAAACACTCTGAATATCCTGTTTAGGATCTTTAGTCTCAGTCATGTTCATGGAGCCTACAAGTTCCAGACCACGGCCGTGGTACTGGGAAGACCGGACGGATATCTTGGAGGTGCCATCTGTTTACACAATAATGACTTTCCCAACCCCGGTTTCAGGTGTCGCAAGCGACACAGTCGATATTATGCACTGATTGAGGACATTGAATACCAAATGAAGGAGAAATTCAGTTCAATGTTATAATGCCGACTCCGTTTTCAATGCACTCTACTACGTTTGCTTTTGAGCCTGTGAAATTTGAGGCTTATACGCTAAGAAGTAAAGGTTCAAATGATTTGCACCCAATTTGAAACAATAGCAGGACACACTTGAACCCTTAATTATGTGTAATTGCACCCTTACTTAACTGCCTTTTTGAATTTATGCCAATTTCTGCAAATAAGGTTTTTGTACAGTGGATAAGAATATGCAAATGAGTGAGCTAACCATGTCATAACCTCCCTATTTTCCATTGATCGTGTACAAAAAATAACGAAAATTTAATGTTTCTGGCATTGAAATCTGAAACATAATGCTATTCTTGGTTGATTACCTTCGGAATAGTGATCAGTTACATATATACCCGGATTTAAGCCTGGGGCATAATTATGTTTGAATGAAAAACTGGAAATTTCAAAATATTATGTTCAAATGTTATGGCAAGTTGTGAGGGGATGACATGCTCATTTTGCCATTTGCAGATTCATAATGACCATTCAAAAACTGTTTACTGAAGAACTAGCGAAACTTCAAAATGTCACAACCTTCTCATTTTTGTGGAGCCCGTATGATTTTCTTTCTTATCAGCGAATAACTTTATACATTTGGGCTGAATTTCCCCTTTAATGGAGCTTTTTTCCTTTGGAAGTATGGTGAAATATTCTAGTGATATTTTTGAGGTTTGTAAGCCAAATACATGAGAAAAGGAAAAATACTAACGTCTGTGATGAAACAAGAAAACGTCTGTTAAGAATGTCCCTTACCTAGTTTCCACTATGAACACTATAATGCATCGCCTTTGAGTTGAAGGAAGAAGGATTAATAATCCCCTAACGATGTGACAGATAAAATGTGATATTGTTATGTTATCATTGTTAACCTCTTGAAAGAGGTTTTCAGTTCACTTTTGGTCAACAAACAGTTGCTATACCATACTGTCGATATTCTTTTGAGTTTGGTGTTGTGGCGAGTGCATTAAATTGTTTACAATTTATATCTGCCATAGTATGAAAAAAAAAGCGCAGCGAAATTTGATGATTCTAGGATAAGCAAAGGTTAATTACAGCTTTCTGAGACGACATCATAACAGTGGCCCAGGTACGGTCCCTAATGAAAATCCAAACTGTCTTATACTCATACAATCATATTTTAGACGAAGGGGTCAAATTGTAAATTAGTATCAATAAATTTGTGTTTACCTTTGTTATAGATTTGGACTACAATTGAAGCAAACATATACAAAATTGATAGCGTGTTTGCACACCTGCATATACACCTGAAGGTAAAATGCAAAGTAGTGGTCATCATAAACAAAAACAATTCTCGACATTTAGGCCTAGGTAAATGATTTCTCAATGAATGTGGAATGTCCAGTTGTGAGCATCTTTTAAAATAGGGAGTTTGATGTTTAATTTTAGTGATAACTTACAGCCGAAACGTCCCTGATGGAAAAGCTCTCTGATATAAATGAGTAATGAGATAAAGTAGTTGAAATTGCAATTTTTTCACGTAATTTTGTTGTCTGTCATTAAAAGGTGTTGTAAGATCTGAATAATATATCAAGAACAGGCTTGTTGTTGATTTTTGGTGCAGAAATCGAAATTCCTCTTACAATTTGGAGATTCGTAGTTACAATCAGTTAGTATGAAAAATAATTCAAGTTGAAATTACCATTCTGAATTGTTGACAAAAGATTAACATGTGTTTAATAAAGGAAAATGTTGTTTGCTCACAAAACTCTTAAATATGGATCAAAGGACATCATTTGTATTGCCTATGTCTGAGGAACGTCTATGAGTCGAACCAGAACGTCTCTGATCAAAACATGGCTTACTTCCAGCGTCTGTATAGGGCTTTTATGGTGGTTTGATCAAACGAAATGCACTTAATTCATTATTAGTATCTACTGAACATTAACATTTAAACAAATGAGACCCCTGGTACATGTTTTGTTCAAATGAGATGAAAGTGAAGATAAGAATATGAAAATCTCTGCTTAAATGACAAAAACTCCACTTTTTCTTTAACTTCCATGTGTATTAGCTTTTGTAAACTACACAGGAGGTAAACAATATTATAGGAACAAATTAACACAGTGTTCGAAAATATGAACAAGATTAAACTATCTTCATTTGAATGTTTTTTCACCCTTCATTTGAATTTTCATTAAAACGATATAGTCAGAGACGTTCGCCATTATGTCACAGTTCTATTTAACCTTGAATAAAAACAACACCCTTGGAGATATCCCAGTATAATTGGGTTTGCAAGAAAGCTGACAATAATGACATTTCACTGAGATGTATCTATATCAATGAGTCACATGTTTTAATTTTGACCCCTGATTTGCCCAATTGTACATCGTTCAACGTTTTCACCCATATATATATATATATATATATAGTCACTGGGGTGACAAGACCTTGTACCTGCAGTTTTGGTGAAAATGACTTTTTTGGATTAATGGTCAGATAATTAGTTTTATGTCTTGTCCAAATCCTAGATGTCGATTTACCCAAAAGATGAAGCCACCACGGCATGTCAAAGGAATATCTATCCCATTGGATACAGTGCTTTGGCTACCATGTTTTGTTTTTGTTTTTGTTTTTGTTTTTTGCTCTCCTGAACATTTGACATTTTGTAAGATACGAGGTCTTGTCGCCCCACCAGCGATATGTATATATATAAAACCATTATCATCTCGTATTATTACCAAACACATGCATAAACCTGAATTTAGGACTACGCAAATCTACATATAGTGATTTCAAATTTTTTCCACCCAGACTCGTGCCTGTTTCTCCTGACGTCAAAGGCAGACCGTCCATATAGCTTTTGGATATTGGGAGTTGACAACAATAGCGAGGTGTCATTGAAAAGACCGCGAAGAGGCGAAGTCCGTCAAATATACAGTGACTTCTGCGTTGGATGTGCAGAAAAAAAAATCGCTTTAAAAGTGAAAAAGTACAGCTTGTACTATAAAACCAAACGGGGTGTACGGAAACCTTACCACTGGCTGTGCCTTGGTGCAAGAGGGACAGTGTAATGACAAGCCAGATGTCCACATTTCCAACGAACATTTTTTTCTTAATGTAGGCAAGTGTTGTCTATGCAGGTATATTGTCAAATGAAGCTTGGCGCTGGCAAACTCAGTTTCACAAACTTCCTTGACCCTATCAAGAAGTGAGAAATGTTTCGAGGAAACTGTAATGCTGAAAGTAACAGTTTGCGCAAAAAGAGGAAGTAAGCGGAAAAATAACCCCTCATCCTTCGCCTTGTATATATTATACAGTACATATATCTAATGTATATACATATACACATATATTTGTGTGTGCGTGTGTATGTGCATGTGTGTGTTTGTGTGTGTGTGTGTGTGTGTATGTGTGTGTGTGTGTGTGTGTGTGTGTGTGTGTGTGTGTGTGTGTGTAATGCGAGAGTTCGAACCTGACCGAGCGTGCGCGATATCTCATGTAGCATGATTATTAATATCTGAAATAAATCACGTTTGAGATGGACGTTGCTCCCTACGTTTCTCTTTGACAAGGCTTCTGCCTTGTCATATCCCTGGTGAGAATTTATCAAGAGACAGATATTTATATGATATGGATTGGTCTCGAGGGTGATACGATATCTATTGCCTGAACTAGAATCCTATTGCACGAGTCGAAGACGAGGGCGATACAATCCAGTGAGGGCGATTAATGTCGTATCCCCCGAAAGTAGAAAGTCCATATCGTTATTATTATTGGCCAGTCAAAATATGAAAAAAAAAGAAGTCAACCCAAAACAAATTGTAACAGAAACCATTCCACTTGCATTTAATCTGAAAGAGCTACCAACATAACATATCAAAAGTTCCCTAAAATTGGAGTGTTGGATCAATGCCTAATTTGCATCAAAATGGCCACCATATTTTAGCTTATCTTTGGACGTAAAGCCCATAGAAAGTCAGTTCTTGTGTCTAAACCTATGTTTTGATGTCAAGGAACACAATTATGACACGAGTAGTAACTTAAAAACATTCCTTTGTACATAATTTGCATATAATTAAATATATATTGGCCTGTTAATAACACTGTATAAAACGAACCTCTAGAAACTAAATTCTGTTGTCTATACCTATGTTTTTCAGGTCAAAGAACCTAATTGTGATGTCAGTTGTAACCTCAAAGCATTCCTATATACATATTTTACATAATATATGTGCATTTTGCAATTATTTGCAAAATGGCTTGTGCATGCTTCAACTCCAAATACTTTATCCATAAGTGGGTCTTTTATCTTCACTGACAGGAATAATTACTGCAGTACCGGTAACTGCATTCAGGAGTAAGTCATCGAAAATCTGCATAAATAGACATATAAATGCCTTCATTCAAATTACTAATATGAATACACTTAAACTTTTAGGAAACACATATAATTATGTACAAACTGCACAATGTTGATTGTGATGTTTGTATGTATTATTTCAACCTTAATGTTTATCTTCACACCTATATATTTGCATGAATTTGGCAAGTACTGTACCACCCACAATTTCCTCAAAGTAAGCCTTTGAAAATTAATCAATGTAAACAGTATTAAACAAAGCCAATATTGTCATTTAACTTCTACTCCAAATAAGCTTCCAAGTGCGCTCAATGGTACACTTCTTCCTTGGCCCTGGGGGTCTTTAAAGGCTTCCAACTTTGATGTGTTCTCCCTAGTTAGTAGTTTGCAAGACTTCATGGAAGGTGAACTTGAGATACTCAGGTGAGCTATGAACCCATGGGTCACTTTTCCAAAAAGTCGCAAAGTGACAAGGCACCAAAATACTTATGACCAAAATATAGAAAACTCTATTACAATATATACTAAACTCATGTAACTTTTGTATATCAACTTATAAATAAACATGCTCATAATGAATTGATGTACCATCCCTCTTGCAAAAAGAGAATGTAACATAATTACAAATATGTATTGAACAATTCAAAGATGTCAATTTCTGTTTACCTATAATGAGCAAACTTGGAAGATAAATTGAAGTTAAAGTTTACTGAAAATTCTTTTTGTTCAATGCTGTTTAAATTGATTAATGTTCAAAGGCTTTATTTGAGGAAATCATGGGTGGCAAAGCAGGCCTATTTGCAAATTTATGCAAATATATGCAACAAGGTGTAATGATAATCGTTAAGGTTGTGCATTGTAAATGTTTTCTGCCTTTGAAATAATAGACAAAGACATCACAATTAACATTGTGCAGGTTGTATCTCATGTAATTGTAATTTGAATTTGGATATTATGTATATCTTTGCAGATTTCCGGTGACTTGCTCTTGAATGTAAGTACTGTAGGAATTATTCAGCAATAACAGACACAAAGGAACCCACTCGAGGATGAAATAACTTGGCGGCCATTTTGCAAATAATTATATGCATACATCATAATTATGCAAATTGTGTATATTTTTAAGCCACAGCTGACATCGTAATTGCGTTCCTTGACCTGAAAAAAAAACAACAAACATAGATATAGACTACAGAATTTAATTTCTAATGGCTTAACCCGTTCCACACGGGAACCTGGTTGCCTCTGTACTATGTCTACGGGGATTTCAGAATTCAGTATGGAACGAGTTAATTTACAGAGATATTAACAGGCCATTATGCAGCCATTTTGGGTGCATCTATATGTAAATTCATTCAGATTATGTACAACGGAACACTTTAAAGTTGCTATTGATGTCATGATTGTGTTCCTTGATTTAAACAACAAAGGTTGTTTTTATAGGTCTTCCAGGTTAAATGCAAGTGGAATGGTTTATGTTGCAATTTGTTTTGGGTCATTCCCTATTTTGACTGGACTATTACCAATTTAAGGCATCTAGAGCGGTAAAATAAATCAGAGGCGGATTTTTGTTGAAACAAAAGAAATGAAAAATAAAAATGGGGGAGGGGTGCGAGCGTCCACCACCCACTAATTTTGTAAATGCGCCCCCTCTTACAAAATTTCTGGATCCGCCCCTGTAAATCATTACAATGTAAAATCTTTACAACTTTCCAATTCACGGTATTCTACTCGGCGCCAACGCGAGCTCTACAACACACTGCGCGCTACATCCCTATACACAGCTCAGGTACGCGGCGCGCGTATAACAGCCAACCAAAGAGAATATGCCACAAGTGGACGCACTCCGAGGGAGCAGAGCTTTCTATTACACAAGGGAGCTGCCATTTCGCGTTGTTGGAGCTGCCATTGCTCGGATCCTGTACATTTATTGAACAGTAGATGGCATTTTGACGTTGGTTTCTCGTATATACCTCCTTACGTCATAACATCAAAGAACATGAACAACATTATGACGTTTAAACATAATGATTACTTGAGCATTGTGACGTAACTATAAAACGGCGCAAGGCTGACTACGTTGAATATTCAAATCGAGCGCATTTAACATTAAGATACGGGTAACAATGCACTGTAGTCTATATAGGCAGCATGACGTACCATGATAACAATATATTATTACCAGTACCAGGCATCATGTATTCTCCTGTTATTACGCGCGGATTGCGCAGGGAGAAGAGGGGTAAATTTCTCATATTCTTCTCTTTGGCAAACATGTATAGGATTTGCATGTTAAAAACGAGGGGAATAAAGCATCCGGGCACTTGAGCTCCCAGTCAGGAAAATTTGCTGTTGATGACAGTTTCTCGCGCAGTGGTTTTGCGACAAAGGGCAAATTCCCATCGGTTAACATGTAAAAGTAAAGGACGATCGCTGTTACTGCATGAGTTGGCTGTTTCTACGCGCACCGCATACCCGAGTTCGCGACAGAGATCAAATTCCCGTAGGCTAATACGTGAAAATAGAAGACAAACCATGCGCCTGTGTGAGTTCGATGTTATACACGCGCCGCATACCGTGAGCTAGCCTGTGTGTAGGGATGTAGAGCGCAATGTGGTGTAGCTCTAGCTGGCGCCAAGTGGAAAATATATTGTTACCGTTAATTGGGAAATAACACAATGTTTACACTTTAATGATCTATTTACTGCTCTAGATGCCCGAAATGGGAAATAATTTTGATATCCTGTCTAATTTTACGACATTAGCCAAGTTGCCCTCATTAGAATTGTATTGCCCTCGAACATCTCATTCTTGACACATGGCAGATGATGACTTACTACAAGTACTAACACAGAACAAGACAGATAGTAATATGTATTGTATTGTATTGTATTTATTATCCTTCATTAAGAAAATATACAAACAAAGATATATTACATCAAATAGACCTTCAACGGAGGGATGACCCTACTCAGCACTGTTATCGTAACAGCGCTGTGATATACAGCTCCGAAAAAGGCTTGGTGAAATAGTGCGATAAGTTACGTAACATTTTGTATAGTGCTTCACGGGATGCTCTTCACGTTTTCGACACCCAGCAATACAACCAAAGAGTCTACAGTCATACTGCCAGGAGTCGTACATGCCACGAGTCATACTGCCCAATGAGCGCCATACAGCCCACGAGTCATACTACCCACCCACGAGCCATGCATTCCACGAGTTGTACAGCTCACGAGTCATACACATGACGAGAAAGACATTTTGGGAACAAGGCCCACGAGCTCAACATTAACGTTAAACAGGTCCTAAGCTAAACCCTCTGCGAGCCGGACAATGCATTATATACAAGTTTCTCTTGTGTCTAGATCATGTACCAGTGGTACCTGTATTACTTGGGCCCTGTTGCATAAAACCCTTACCGCTGGACTTACCGCTCCTTTCTAGCGGTAAGTCTTCAAATTAGCGGTAAATTTTATAATTCTTGATGCTGATTGGCTGTGACGCCTAATTTTGACGGTAGTTACCATTGAAATTCAATGGTAAGTTTTATGCAACGGGCCCTTGGTGTGTAGCTCGTTGGATAATGACTCATGGCTGTATGACGTGTTGTGTTGTTGTTGTTTTTTCCACCAAGGTCTGGATAGTTCGAGGGCCGTGAAACACATGGGTGCCTTGCTCTCTGGATAACCCGATTTACATGTGTACATTCAACTTGAGTATCAACTGCAGATGACCAAAGTACTCTACTAAACAACACTACATCACGAATAATCATGGCATTCGTTCTATCCGCTTGCATACAGGCCCGTAGCCAGGATTTTTCAAGGGGGGGGGGGGGTGCGGTCACTAAAAAAATGGACCTTCGGTACCAATACCAACGATGACACACACACACACACACACACACACACACACACACACACAATTATATATATATATATATATATATATATATATATTCTTTGGACGACCGAACTACAAAAGTTGTATAAGAATTTGCGCGCGAAGCGCGCCGCAAATTGTGAATTTTGACTGTTTTAATGACGTTTTAAAGTATTGAGGAAATTTGTATTTTTGTCTGTTGCATGCAATCGCGTTACGGTATTTCATCTAGGAAATAAGAAAAACTCATTTTGCCAGGAAGTTGCAAAGTTTAATTGTGTTCGAGACTCTGCGCGCGTAGCGCGCCGCAAAATTGAGAATAGTGATTTTCCTGGTGTTGTTTTAACTTTTATTTTTTCTATTGTATACCCGCGTTAGCAGGCCTGAAGCCAGGATTTTTAAATGAAGGGGGGATTGCGTTAATTAACAAAACGGTCCTATGATACTGTCCCGGGAGGGGTAGCGACAATTAAAAGGTGGACACCATGCTCATACATGGACTTTCAAAATGGCCCCTAAACGAGTAATGATCATATGATTTTTTTGGGCCTTAAAAACAAGTATTCCTTAAATGTTTCCTGCACCCTAAAGAAGTACTTCATCATGATTGAACAATATACCATTTTCCCAAATTTCGGCCTTTTTGATACCCTTTGATTATATACGCTCGTATATCACACTTTCCATCTAATCCGTGAGAAAAAACGACCCCTATTACGCGTTTTCTTTAGCGAGTATGGTCACGGTGTCCACCTTTCAGTTGGAGTTTTCCATCCCATTGGATGCTGTTTGGAAGATGAAACATTCACTTTACTATACAGTATATCAGCCGTTGGTATGCGAGTTTGTCAAAAACGAAAATAAATAAGAAAATTTATAAAACAGAATGAATTGTAAATGTGAACCATTTATATTTTGCCTCCTTGTGGTAGGATATTTCCAGCATTTCCGAACTTTCAAATAATCATTTTAGATTTAATAATATTAAAGGTAGTAGATCCGATTCGCAAACATCTCCAATATCAGTCATGTCATATTAACCATCATGCTAAGAAGGTTTTCTTTGTGAAATTTGGAGGTCAGTGAAATTCAAAAATTAAACATCCGTTAGCCATTGGAAGAAGTTGAGTGCAAATTCAGACCTCAGGCTTAGTGCTCAGATGTTATCCTATTTGATTTGATCTGTCTTACTGTGCACACTAAGATACATACTGGAATGGTTATTTCTTATTTATTAAAGTAATTATATCATAAGTAGCATATTTGGTTACTAGCTGTCTCTAAGCATTTTCGAATTTGGGCTGCAAAGAGATCCACTACCTTTAAGTTAGAAGAGAGATAAGTAAATAATGATAAAATAAACAAACAAAAAAGAATGAGTTTCTTTTGTAATACTATCTGACAAACTTTTTACTTTACCATTTTACTTCATAGCTCAGCACTTTCCATTCTCTCTCATACCCTCTTACCCATTACATTTAAATGAAATACAACTAAAATGAGTTTGCGTGCCTGCATAATACTCTTTGGAAATTATAAGTGAGAATGTTCTTAGGTTTTGGCTCACTTTAAAATGAGAACCAATAGAACTGTCACAACATGAGAAAATGTATAAGTAATAATCAACAGTACATTTCCGAATTTGGCCTGCAAAGAAATCCGCTACCTGTAAGTTAGAAAAGAGATTAGTAAATAATGATAAAATAAACAACAAAAAAGAATGAGTTTCTACCGCCGTATCCAGAACAGAGCCTGAAACGGTGCAGGCTCAAGAAATCGTTTGTACTAATACGTCTTGAAGTACTGTGTGATACTGTTGACTCAGACTTCTACAAAGCTGTAAGTAAGAATTTTAACCCAATCCGGCTCATTACCTGTGTTTTTTATGAAAAAGATGAATAAAGAATGTAAATTAAATAACGACGCGTCACAATGCAGTCTAACGCTCTCACAATGTTATCATACATAGGGTTTTTCCCTGACTGTTTTTACTCCGGAGCTCTTGCAATATTCAGGCTTTTGTAATACTATCTGACAAACTTTTTACTTTACCATTTTACTTCATAGCTCAGCATTCTCTCTCATACCCTCTTACCCATTACATTTAAATGAAATACAACTAAATTGAGTTTGCGTGCCTGCATAATACTCTTTGGAAATTATAAGTGAGAATGTTCTTAGGTTTTGGCTCACTTCAAAATGAGAACCAATCGAACTGTCACAACATGAGAAAATGTATAACTAATAGAGAACTGGAGTAAGACAGGCCTTTCATTTTGTTTCGTCTCTCCTGATCGTTCGTAAGAAATGCTAATTCATGACCACCTTTTCACAATTTGATTGGAGCATGCATTCATAATGGAAAATAGTTGACATAATAATCTATCCCCAGGCATTATCATGCCAACATGTACTTATATGTACATGTACTATATCTTTGTGAGACGTAGATATAAAATGTCTCAGGTTTTCGATTATAGTAATTTCGAGGAATTTCTTTAATTTTTATCATATGTGACCGTGCACCTCAAAACGAATATAAAGTCGCACACACTGATTTTGCGTGAGGACTGAAAATAAGTGAAGTGGGTCAACCTAACCGAACTTGACTTTTTCATATTTTCTGAAAGAAAGGGTCTTCCTTTACATTATGCTAAAATTTGGTATCATAAAATGGGCAGGAATTACTGTTTTTTAGCAGTTTATCTCGAACATTTTTTGGTAGAATAGTGTGGTTAGGTGTGTCTTTAGAATCCCTTTTTCATTTCTGAAAAACCTTGTCCACACTCTTCACTTTCAACCGATAACTTTTGAAAGGATAGTGTTACCGCTTTGAAAGTTGGCATTGATTATGGACAGAATGTGTTAATGAGGCATGCTTAATTTCAGTTTAATCTGATAATCCCTTCATTGTTGTTACTCTGGTGGTTTACTTCCTGTTTTTTTTGTCTCATTCATCGCACAGCCAGCACGGTTTGGTAAAGATTAAGGGCTGGAATAGACACAGTACTTTAATAAGAGCCTCTTTTCTCAGTTCACACTTTTCCTGAGTTTGTGCTTTCTTTCCAATATTTAGATAGGTTAGGAGAGTCCATTTGATTTGAGTAATACATCATTTTAAAGCTTAAAGTGTGCTCTTTCAGAATATGGTCTTAACTAAAAATTCATGTCTGGCGACTTTTTGTTTGTTTTGAGGTGCAGGGTCACATTATATGTAAACTTGAGGCTATTAGATTTTCATCCACTTACCTCTGTACCTGTGAAAAAATGCAAGTGTCAACCTCAATGTCATCCACGAATCGCACGTACTCGGGCGGCCAGTGGAAAAAAAAAAAAAAAACACCGGTCACACGCGCCAAGGGCCATGGCATGCAGTGCCAATATAATAATAGCTCGCACAAATTGATACATAACATTTGTGTTTGTGTACATGGGGACGATCCGATGGTTCATACAACAAAAGGGTTTCGCACAATTATTTTTAACATTGTTAAACGTACTCTTCCACATTTACGTAGCATATAATGTGTCTTTATATTTATTTGGATTGTTATCTTGAGAATTGCTAAAAACCGTTATTATGAAAAAGTGGACCTTTCAGAATTTGGGGGGGGGGGTGCGTACGCACCCGACGCACCCCCCCCCCCCCCCCCCCTGGCTACGGGCCTGGCATATAGTATCACCGAAAGCATAAACATACAGACATATACACGTGTACTTGTTACATGTTTTATACACACATATTGCATATCTAATTAACATGATTTCATTGTTATCACTCATGTCATAAAATACTATTAAAAGAAAATCATGATAGTACATCTTTGTGTGTTTTGAAATAGAGGTGTGGGTAATGGAATTGCCAACAAACAACACAAAATACACCTACCCGTAAATATCACGTTGAGTATAGCTGAATATTTTCATATCTGCACCAGTTTTCAGGTATCAACAGTACAGACAGGTATCGTTGCCTGCATTGGGGTCGGTATGAGAATCCCTAGACCTACAGTGAATCGCCTTTAGCTGCCACCGTTTGAATGATGGTGTCCTCGTACGTGTGTACGAGTCCACCGAGTGTGTTATCCGGCTCAGCATCCGAGAACGTTGGGTTAGCATGGATTGCGTCATTAGAATCCAACTGCCTGACGGGATTGGATTTCGGCGACATTCTCCTGCAAAAGGGACGCAATAGAAGATGAGAAAGGAATGAAAGCAAACATGATTTTTTTCTATTATGTCTTTGATTTCCATGACAGTGGTCTTTTGAGTTGAAATAGCTGAGATAGAAGAGATGAAATCAAAACGGAAAAAGATTTTTTTTCTTTTTTACACATTCGGCCATATAAATATTTTGTATTGTATTTAGAGATGGAAACAAGTAAGTGGATGAATGGAATCAAACAAATAAATGCATAAACGAATGACTCAAATGACTGCATTTATACCTTTGAAAAACTGCAAGGAAATTTACAGAGTTCTTTAGTTTAACTTGTTCGTCGCTTGAGAAAATATATTTGCACGTGTGGACACAAAAACCCGAAAATTAGCGCGATTGGCATCGCGATGCTAATCCCAAGAAATATTGCTCTTATTCTTGAATTAGCACGCTAATCCCCCTCCCGTTTAAGAATCGCGATGCCGATCGCACTGACTTTCCATTGTTTTTTTTTCGTGTGCGTGTGTGTGCGTGTGTGTGTGTCCACACGTGCAAAAATCTCGACATTGAGATCGCGATGTAAATCTCGAGATTTCTAACCCGCTAATTGGTGTATGTGTGAATCCCCTATTGGCTGCAAAATCATACATCCAGTACTTTTGCCATGCAACCAGTATACAAATATTGACTGCTTCAGAGGGGGATGGTAAAACTATTTGCACTGAGGTGATTAGTCACAGTGCTATGCCCCGAGACGAAGTGGAGGGGCATGGCACTGTTGAGAAATCAACACAGGGTAGAAATGTGAGAGAAAGATGTCTATATCAAGGACTTAAAGTAGGCCTTAAGTGGCTTCGTTTACATAACTGGATCTTGTTTTAGTTTCCTGAAGAAATAATTCATACACCGTACCAATATGTTATTTGCACTTCTGTCGCAATTTTCGAAATTCCTCTGCTTTAAATACATGAAGCAGTCACTTTGTCAACTGAGCTGAATTGCATTGATCACATACACACGCCATCGCACCACAGATTTTTGTGATGCCATTGGTACCGCGCTAGCTGCTAGCTAGCGATTATCGCTACTATACGCGCACTGCGTACATTCTAATGTGAGAAATTTAGATATCGATCCGAGAATTACGATTGCGCGCAAATCGTGGATTCCAAATGTACCATATCACGCCAGATAGCAAGCTTTTGTATCGTATTCAGCTGCTCGTAGTTTTCTAGTAAAATTACAGTACCTCCTTTTCCTGTTCTGTATCTTGACTTTGTGCGCGTTTTTGGCGATTTATAACGCAAACGAACAACTTGAAAGCCATCGATGCATCGCGTGTTCATCGTCATCGCATGTGTTTCAATCGAGAGGCATCCATCAAAGACAAACTTCATGAGAAGTGAGAAATAAAAGTAATCTGGTGTGTTTGTAAGTAAACTGAAGTATTGTTTGTAATGTCACGCTGTCGCACATACAGTACAAAATCAACGGTGATTTCGTGGTTTAGGTCCCCACTCGCTGAAAGTGAGAGCGCAGGCATTCCTTTACAAATTGTGCCGCGTACTACTACTGGATTGCTGCTCCACACATAAACATCTGTGTTGCCTAGGCTAGTTAGCGTTCAACTCTTTCAACCTGTGCCGTATACCGTTGGGGTTCTAGACCTAACTATATTATCAACTCTTTTTCGTGAAGCATGACGCAAAGTCAATGGAGGTGGATTGAAGTCCCCATTGCGTACACTGAATACAGCGATAATGTTAGTGTTACGTGTACGAGATGAATGAGGGCGACCCAAGGCCTAAACCACGATTAAGCCAAATCAATATCATTATGTTCATTATGATAATATTAAAAGCCCAGACTAGTATTCGTAGTAACTTCACTCTAAAGTTATACCGAAGAAAGACTAAAGCTGATGTTACGGGAGGTTAACTTTGGCCTAACGAACCATCATAACCACCAAAAATACCCAGACTCTCAAACAAGGTGTTTGGTCGATCTCGGTCATCTTGTCGAACTCTTTTATTTACATATACCTCCGCGGAACGATAAAGTGCCCAGAAATGATAGTACAATGCACATGTATCCATAACACTGACCACTTTGGAAAAAAGAAGAGAGGAGACATAGTCTACTCCAATAATATATCAATATTCAAAAACATTGTCATTGACAATTCAAAACCTAAGATTGAGAACTATTTTGAACTTGCCACTCGTAATCATAGAACAAGAGGCCATTCCATCAAACTAGCCAAAGCAAGGAGTCACCTGGACCATGGCCGGCGCAGCCGTGGGGGCCTTGCGGGCTCGTGCCCCCACACTTTTTGTGCACCATACAAAAGAAAACATAAGGTGTCATCACTTTGGGCCCCCACACTTTTTTTTTTTAACACGGGAGTACGTAAGTGGCACTAGAATAGAAATAGATAGAGATCCTGAAGTATGGCGGCAGTAAGGTTATGTTTTTTCTCTTAAAACTTTTTTTTTTTGCTTGTCAGGTGAAAACACTCGGAAATGGAAGGGGAGAGGAGCTGAGGACCTGTTTTTTTTATTTTCTTTTTTTGGTTTTGTTTTTTGCTTGTCAGCTGAAGAAACCCGGAAGTGGACGGAGAGAGATGAGCTGAGGAACATTTTTTTTATTTTTTTATCTTTTTTGCTTGCCAGCTGAAGAAACCCGGAAGTGGGAAATGAACGGGGAGAAGAGATGAGCCGACGTTTTTTTTTTTTTGCTTGTTAGCTCATGAAACCCGGAAGTGGGCCCCTACACTTTTGAAAACGCTGCGCCGGCCCTGTGGACATCAGGAAAAAAAAATTATAGCCAAAGAGTATAGGCCTAGTAAATTAGTGGAACAAGCTTCCACTATCAGCTGTTGATGCCCCCTCACTCATTAACCTCGAGAAGCAACTATCCTACTTGGGTTTTTAAGTGGGCCCCATAGGACCCCCTTAACCCTGCCACACCATGCTACATTTAGTGATTATACATGATATCCTATCGCCAAGAACGACTACATGTAGGTGTAGCCTTCAATAGAATTCAAAGTAAAAAATTGTGTCACGTCGTAACTATAGCCGCTCTGCACCACTTTCACTTTTTGCCTCCCTCGCGAAGGCTTTGGCCAGGCTTGGGAAAGAGTTGCGTACAAGTGTATTTTCTTCAGCATTACTGCAGTACTTTTTAATGGAATTTAGGGTTCCTTCAAACTATATGAATATCTCTAGTTTAGTTAGGGGGCATAAATGGTACGAGTTCCAAATATTCTTCAGGTTAAAAAAAAAAAAGTTTAATTTCACAGGAAGCAAATGTCAATTTAAAAAGTAAAATACTTAATCATGGGGCCCAAAATAAATGCCTGTTGGTAGGGAGGGCAGTGAAATCTAGTTATTTTGAAGTTATATTTGTCAGTACACAAAAATGTTCTATTGAACATTTTTCTAGTTTTTGTCAAATTTGGAAAGGGATATGAAGGATTAAAAAAACCCATATGGAAGTGGTATCACATGAAAGCTTGAAGTATGGGGATCATTTTCCAATCATTTCTTTTACTGCTAGTCTGTTTTAGAGGGTCCGATTTTGCAGCAAAATTTTTCAATGTAATCTTTAAGTTGAAAGATCGTAACTTGACCACTTTTTTATCGATTTAGCAATCCATTGTCTTTCTCTTGGCAGGACCTTTCCAGTGATACCAAACTTGTCAGGTTTCTATAAAAGAATCCAAGCAAAAGTCATTGGCCTTTCTACTGTTGGCTTTTTGCTTTCCTGCCACCCTGTGGGCCATATATTGCCATAAGAAAAAAGCATTTTAGAATGTCCAGGAATACACTATTTTTAATAAAAAACATGATAGGTATGAATACGAAAAAGTTGTTTTTTTTTTCATGAGTTCTTTATGCGGGAGCCTTCTCTGTTGCTCAAAAATGTTAAATGGAGTTTCAAGTTTCAAGTCAATAGGTGAGAGGATGCATTTCTTTTGGGCAGCATTTACAATGCTTATGTACACATTTGCAAATATCCAATCCTTTCAAATTTGAAGTCAATAGGTGAAAGGGTGCATTTCCCTATTAGGTAATAGTTGGGGTCCTAAGGGCTCAAAATGGGTCGTTTGGTTCAGATTCTTCCAAAAGCACCAAATTTGGCTCATAGGTCCCTATAGGACCATACTCCTTCGATTTTTGATGGGCGCCAAGACTTAATACCCTCGGGGCCGCCATATTTGTGAAATCCAATACGGCCGCCATCCAGGTTAAAGGTCAACTGCAGTTCCAAATTGAAAAGGTTGATTTATGTTATGAATCCCATGTGAAAGATTTTACGGGGTTAAAGAATGTGATTCTAAATATCATTTTTGCAATTCAAGGTCACTATCACCTCTCAAGGTCACTCTCAAGGTCAAATAAGGGTCAAATCAGGCATTTTGTGCATTTTTCGAAATGGCGTCTGTGAGCATTCAACTGCAATTCACTGGTACCCCTATTTTGTCCCACTTGTCATCTCTTCCATACCCCTTCAATGGTTAATTAGGGCCAAGAGCGGTTCCACCTCCTACATATCAATAATGATTATAACAAATAAATGAAAAAAAAAACATATTTAAGATATATATATATATATATATATATATATATGTGTGTGTGTGTGTGTGTGTGTGTGTGACCCTGCACCTCAAAACAAACAAAAATTCTCCAGACATGAATTTTTAGTTAAGACCATATTCTGAAAGAGCAGACTTTAAGCTTTAAGATCATGTATAACTCAAATCAAATGGACTCTCCTAACCTATCTAAATATTGGAAAGAAAGCACAAACTCAGGAAAAGTGTGAACTGAGAAAAGAGGCTCTGTAGCACAGTGTCTATTCAAGCGCTTAATCTTTACCAAACCGTGCTGGCTGTGCGATGAATGGGACAAAAAACAGGAAGTAAACCACCAGAGTAACAACAATTAAGGGATTATCAGATTAAACTGAAATTATACATGCCCCATTAACACATTCTGTCCATAATTAATGCCAACTTTCAAAGCAGTAGCGCCATCCTTTCAAAAGTTATTAGAGTTGAAAGTGAAGAGTGTGGACAAGGTTTTTCAGAAGTGAAAAAGGGATTTTAAAGACACACCTAATCACACTATTCTACCAAAAATGTTCGAGATAAACTGCTAAAAAAACACACTTTCCTGCCCGTTTTATGATACCAAATTTTAGAATAACGTAAAAGAAGACCCACTCTTTCAGAAAATATGAAAAAGTGAAGTTCGGCTAGGTTGACCCATTTCACTTATTTTCAGTCCTCACGCAAAATCAGTGTGTGCGACTTTATGTTCGTTTTGAGGTGCACGGTCACATATATATATATTTAAATCTTTGAGCACAGAAAACGGGCTTCCATCGGTTTCGTTGTCTTTTCTCATTTTCTTTGCTCAAAGTTTTCACTATTTATCAATTGTTTCTGGTCAGTTTTTTTCTTTCTTTGTTTCAAATATACATGCTTAAATACGGCCGCCATCCCATTCCAAGGTGCCGAATCAGGGTGCAATGGCAAAAACGGTAATAAACACGCCTAATCTTATTTTGTCTTCGTTTTTCCTTCTTACGAGATAGCTGGATAGCCCGTATGCAACTAGCTGGTCAGTTGTATGTACTTTGGGTGGAACACTTTACCGCTTTATGCCCTTGAGTTTTCCGATAACGGAATGCCCATTCGGGATCTTTTCATGTATCAGGGGTTTGTGATTCTTTCACACAAGGGACTTCCACTTTTTATACCCAAGTGATGAGGTGCAAAGTGTTGTGCCTCTACTAGAGGGGACGGTATGACAACACACACCATTGCTCAGCTAGACTTGAGATAAGTGGGATTCGAACCCGCGCCGGAACAAAAGTCTTTAGACCGTAAGCCATACGCTATCGACTGAGCCACCTAGTCACATTTCATGGTCAATTATATAACTCTCCAGCTGGCAAGCGATATGATTCTCCTCCTGCTGAAATTGATGTATGCCTGCTCTCCCTTGACGAGACAGCGTCTGCTTCTTCAGCGAAGAAAGCAATGGCCGAAACTTCCAGGGAATCGAGCTCCAGGAGCAATCCAGGTAAGACCAGTATTCTAGGGGCAGTTAACTAAAATCGCAAAGATATCCTTACAAAGGATGACATAATGTTTTCTGAAAGCATTTTCTGAAAACAGTATACAATCGCACGGATGAGCATAACATCACATTATCGGTAGTGTGCCATTTTATTTAATCCCTTCGTTGGCTTTGATCTGAGGGAGTTACGGGTGGGTCGTGGTATTGAAAAGATAAAGGACTTTTCAGCTTTTTCTTGTACAGCATACCTCTCTTCCAGAGCCCAACATCAGGCACTGACAGGGTGCGACATTACTTCAGACTTGCTTTGATGTGGCATGCAAAATGCCTAAGTAGTATGGGTCACCAAACTAGAGCTCACTGACACATTAACTACTTCAATAATCGTGCTCATGTCCAGCAAGGACTGATGAGCAACAAGGTTTATGGGGCAGCCAGCGTCAACGAGGGTAGGCATCATCTCGTCATAACGTGGGAGCAGATCATCAGAAACTACCTTATCTGCTCAAGCGGCGCTTTATCAACATTTCGAAGATGAGTGCTGCTGCAAGTGAGTTTCTACAGGAATCATGACAGCATGGGTCATGATGTGATCCCTGACTTCAGGGAGTGGAGTTGGAGGAAAGATGGCACAGGTACATGGCACTTACTAGCAGTATCAGCCACACTCCGCAATGCTTCAGTACCAAATTTCATTCTTCTGCACCACAGCTGTTTCAAGGCATCCATTGGGAGGTGGAAAACATGGAAATGGAAAAAAAAATAATGAAATGAATGAATGAATGAATGAAGGTGAAAATGCACAATGTAGAGCAGGTGTCAGACGAGCCACGGTCAGTAGTTTGATATTGCTGCAAACTTAAAGTGGAGGGGGGGGGGAGTTGAGGGCCTATCTGACAGGAGGAGACATTGTCGCAATGCCAGCGTCTCGAAGAAATTATTTTCGCTGTCACAACTAACGTGATTTCCAGGGCGACGTCCAAGACGTCTTCAAACAAAGGGACAACTGTGATGCGCCTTAAACAAGGCCAATACCAGTAAAGAGGTCCGCAGCAAGTTGTCGCTCTCAGATCAAGACATGGCTTCCCAATCGTGGTCATTTGCAACATTGTTGTGATGGTTTGGGTGCGATCTGTACGGAAGCTTAAAAGTGCCAACCAGATGACGAGATAAGAAGACGAGAAGACAGCTTAAATACCGAGAAGCCGAGTTATTGCAACTCGGCAAGTCGACTTGCTTGGATCAAGAAGACAAGATGACAAGTTGTTGAAACTCGGTAAGTCGACTCGTTTGGGACAAGAAGACATGATAACCAGTTGTTGAAACTCGGCAAGTCGACTTGCTTTGGACAAGAAGTCGAGATGACAAGTTGTTGAAACTCGGCAAGTCGACTCGTTTGGGACAAGAAGTCAAGATGACAAGTTGTTGAAACTCGGTAAGTCGACTCGTTTGGAACAAGAAGACATGATAACGAGTTGTTGAAACTCGGAAAGTCGACTTGCTTTGGACAAGAAGTCAAGATAACAAGTTGTTGAAACTCGGCAAGTCGACTTGCTTGGGACAAGAAGTCAAGATGACAAGTTGTTGAAACTCGGCAAGTCGAATCGTTAGGGACAAGAAGTCAAGATGACAAGTTGTTGAAACTCGGCAAGTCGACTTGCTTGGGACAAGAAGTCAAGATGACAAGTTATTGAAACTCGACAAGCCGACTCGTTTGAAACAAGAAGACATGATAACGGGTTGTTGAAACTCGGAAAGTCGACTTGCTTGGGACAAGAAGTCAAGATGACAAGTTGTTGAAACTCGGCAAGTCGACTCGTTTGGGACAAGAAGTCAAGATGACAAGTTGTTGAAACTCGGCAAGTCGACTCGTTTGGAACAAGAAGACATGATAACGAGTTGTTGAAACTCGGAAAGTCGACTTGCTTTGGACAAGAAGTCAAGATGACAAGTTGTTGAAACTCGGCAAGTCGACTTGCTTGGGACAAGAAGTCAAGATGACAAGTTATTGAAACTCGGCAAGTCGACTCGTTTGGGACAAGAAGACATGATGACAAGTTGTTGAAACTCGGCAAGTCGACTTGCTTGGGACAAGAAGTCAAGATGACAAGTTGTTGAAACTCGGCAAGTCGACTCGTTAGGGACAAGAAGTCAAGATGACAAGTTGTTGAAACTCGGTAAGTCGACTCGTTTGGGACAAGAAGACATGATAACCAGTTGTTGAAACTCGGAAAGTCGACTTGCTTTGGACAAGAAGTCAAGATGACAAGTTGTTATAACTCGGCAAGTCGACTTGCTTGGGACAAGAAGTCAAGATGACAAGTTGTTGAAACTCGGAAAGTCGACTTGCTTTGGACAAGAAGTCAAGATGACAAGTTGTTGAAACTCGGCAAGTCGACTTGCTTGGGACAAGAAGTCAAGATGACAAGTTATTGAAACTCGGCAAGTCGACTCGTTTGGGACAAGAAGACATGATGACAAGTTGTTGAAACTCGGCAAGTCGACTCGTTTGGGACAAGAAGACATGATAACGAGTTGTTGAAACTCGGCAAGTCGACTTGCTTTGGACAAGAAGTCAAGATGACAAGTTGTTGAAACTCGGCAAGTCGACTCGTTAGGGACAAGAAGTCAAGATGACAAGTTGTTGAAACTCGGCAAGTCGACTCGTTAGGGACATGAAGTCAAGATGACAAGTTATTGAAACTCGGCAAGTCGACTTGCTTGGGACAAGAAGTCAAGATGACAAGTTGTTGAAACTCGGCAAGTCGACTTGTTTGGGACACAAAGACATGATAACGAGTTGTTGAAACTCAGCAAGTCGACTCGTTTTGGACAAAACGACATGAAAATGAGTTGTTGAAACTCGGGAAGTCGACTTGTTTGGGAAAAGAAGACATGATAACGACTTGTTGAAACTCGGAATGTCGACTTGTTTTGGACGAGAAGACAAAATGCCGAGTTGACAAAACACGACAAGTCGACTTGTTTTGGAAAAGAAGACAAATTGGTTAGTTAGTGGAACAAGTCGACTCGTTAGGGACATGAAGACATGATAACGAGTTATTGAAACTCGGAAAGTCGACTTGCTTTGGACAAGAAGTCAAGATAACAAGTTGTTGAAACTCGGCAAGTCGACTTGCTTGGGACAAGAAGTCAAGATGACAAGTTGTTGAAACTCGGCAAGTCGAATCGTTAGGGACAAGAAGTCAAGATGACAAGTTGTTGAAACTCGGCAAGTCGACTTGCTTGGGACAAGAAGTCAAGATGACAAGTTATTGAAACTCGACAAGCCGACTCGTTTGAAACAAGAAGACATGATAACGGGTTGTTGAAACTCGGAAAGTCGACTTGCTTGGGACAAGAAGTCAAGATGACAAGTTGTTGAAACTCGGCAAGTCGACTCGTTTGGGACAAGAAGTCAAGATGACAAGTTGTTGAAACTCGGCAAGTCGACTCGTTTGGAACAAGAAGACATGA
The DNA here is from genome assembly GCF_040938485.1 of Diadema antillarum. Taxonomy (NCBI): domain Eukaryota; kingdom Metazoa; phylum Echinodermata; class Echinoidea; order Diadematoida; family Diadematidae; genus Diadema; species Diadema antillarum. The sequence continues at coordinate 3,277,883 of NW_027270895.1, forward strand.
TAACGAGTTGTTGAAACTCGGAAAGTCGACTTGCTTTGGACAAGAAGTCAAGATGACAAGTTGTTGAAACTCGGCAAGTCGACTTGCTTGGGACAAGAAGTCAAGATGACAAGTTATTGAAACTCGGCAAGTCGACTCGTTTGGGACAAGAAGACATGATGACAAGTTGTTGAAACTCGGCAAGTCGACTTGCTTGGGACAAGAAGTCAAGATGACAAGTTGTTGAAACTCGGCAAGTCGACTCGTTAGGGACAAGAAGTCAAGATGACAAGTTGTTGAAACTCGGTAAGTCGACTCGTTTGGGACAAGAAGACATGATAACCAGTTGTTGAAACTCGGAAAGTCGACTTGCTTTGGACAAGAAGTCAAGATGACAAGTTGTTATAACTCGGCAAGTCGACTTGCTTGGGACAAGAAGTCAAGATGACAAGTTGTTGAAACTCGGAAAGTCGACTTGCTTTGGACAAGAAGTCAAGATGACAAGTTGTTGAAACTCGGCAAGTCGACTTGCTTGGGACAAGAAGTCAAGATGACAAGTTATTGAAACTCGGCAAGTCGACTCGTTTGGGACAAGAAGACATGATGACAAGTTGTTGAAACTCGGCAAGTCGACTCGTTTGGGACAAGAAGACATGATAACGAGTTGTTGAAACTCGGCAAGTCGACTTGCTTTGGACAAGAAGTCAAGATGACAAGTTGTTGAAACTCGGCAAGTCGACTCGTTAGGGACAAGAAGTCAAGATGACAAGTTGTTGAAACTCGGCAAGTCGACTCGTTAGGGACATGAAGTCAAGATGACAAGTTATTGAAACTCGGCAAGTCGACTTGCTTGGGACAAGAAGTCAAGATGACAAGTTGTTGAAACTCGGCAAGTCGACTTGTTTGGGACACAAAGACATGATAACGAGTTGTTGAAACTCAGCAAGTCGACTCGTTTTGGACAAAACGACATGAAAATGAGTTGTTGAAACTCGGGAAGTCGACTTGTTTGGGAAAAGAAGACATGATAACGACTTGTTGAAACTCGGAATGTCGACTTGTTTTGGACGAGAAGACAAAATGCCGAGTTGACAAAACACGACAAGTCGACTTGTTTTGGAAAAGAAGACAAATTGGTTAGTTAGTGGAACAGAAAAGTCGACTTGTTGCGGACAAAAAGACAAGTCAACGAGTGGTCGGAATTTGTTTAGGACAAGTTGTTTATCGATATTTGGGGTCTAGGAACACTACTTCCTGGAAAACTACCTCATAATTACTACCCCTTGGATCTGGATAACTACCCCCGGATAACTACCCCCGTATAATTACCCCCGGGATAACTACTTCTGGATAACTATCCCACAGATGACTACCCCCAGATAGCACTATCAAATAAAACATCATCACAACAACAACAACAAAGCAGTGAATTCAAAGACAAACGCAACTTAAACAATCACTGAATATTTCCGATGCCCCACCCTGACCCGATGGTGTTAGCTCATCCAGTAAAACTGGTAATTAAATTTATGTTCTTTCAGAAAAAAAAAACTTGTCATTATAGTGCCACCCAACGGCAACACATTGCCCTACGATGATCAAAGATATGTTCAGTTTATTTAGAAATGATTTTCCTCACCAAAATCTCAATGCATAAACCTGACCAATGGAGCAAAACACTGGTATTTTTTCCTGAAAATACTGTTTCCGTGACAACACAGTGTCTTACACCGACAAAATAATGACGAAGGTTGCACTACAATCGGGATAACTACTTCCCGCATTAGTACCCCTGGTATAACAACAACAACCCGATAGATACCCTAGGGATTTACCACTGCAATCTTCTACTTTCCCAGCGCAGTTACCCTCCAGGGCAATCACAGGGCTAGCCCCGAACAACTTACCTCCAGGGCTATTCCCGATAGGGCAACTCATGGGCGTCACGGGGGGGGGGGGGGTGCGCTGGGTGCGAACCTAAAAAAAATTGTTTATCAAAAAAAAAATGCTTCAGTCTGCGAGTGACCTCAACGCCGGACGCTAAATAATTGTTTTTTTTTTTCTTATTCAATTTTTATTTTTATTTTGCACCAGGGGGAAAAAACAAAACAAAAAACAAAAAAACAAAACAAAAACAAAACAAAACAAAAACAAAAAACAAAAACAATCACACCCCGGATCTGGCAGCACTGATGCATTATACATACAGTGTTTACTATCTATCGACCGTACTGTATACGGAATATTTCATTCATTGTGCAACGGATTATCAATTCAGAAAAAGCAAAAGCTCCATCGCATGGGAGGAAGATACCCCGCCCCACCCCCTCCCCCTTTATAGGTCTCCAATCAGTGGCGTAACGGGGGTGGGATGGGGGGGGGGGGGGCACGTGCCCCCCCCCCCCCCCCCAATCCGCTGGTAAAAAAAAAAAAATCAAAATGGTAATTCAAAGGTTAATAAACTGCTTTTGAAATTGACATGAAAGGGTGAGCAAGAAATTATTTTTTTTCTCTAAGATTTCTTTTAACCATAATTAAAGAGGCATCAATAGTGTGAAACATTGTTCAAAAAGCCCGGAGCCGACAAAAGATTGTGATTCATCGTGATTCCTGGTTGGTTTTCTGAATGATAGGCAGGATGGAGCAGTGTACTCAGAACATCCGAACGGCAAAGAGTCGCTGTAATGTTGCGCAATGTGATGTAGAATTACATCTCTGTACCTTACACTTCGTTATATCAAAGCTAGATCACTGATTGTTGCTTTACATACTATAGTCTATATTAAAATGCCTTGCATTGCCAATAATAAGACTTGACGGGCTATTTCCCAACTTTCCCAAGACACACAAACACACACAAACACACACAAACACACACAAACACAAACAATTAGGGGATGCTCTAAAGTGCAGATTTTGGACATCCTTCCCCCGCTTGGTCACTTCGACGCCCCCTCGCTGGTCATACCTCCCCCAATCATGAACAATAAACCGACATCCTTGACTACCAGTGGCGCACCGCCCCCCTTAATTTCCAAAGCGAAAACAACATATTTATAGCTAAAAACGGCAGTTTTTGGACTGTAAAATGTCAGAATTTTTACTCTCACTCGCTCCGCTCGCTCGTATTTAATCGCTCTGCTATTCTCCTGATGTTGCTGCCAGTATCAAATTGCCAGCAGTTGCACCCGGTGCGCCCCCTTAATTTCCAAAGCGAAAAGGATAGCTACAAACGGCAGTTTTTAGACTGTAAAATGTCAAAATTTTCAAGCTCGCTCGCATTTTAATCAATTCAATTCAATTCAAACTTTATTTCTTTTTTCGAAAAGAACATAAACATTTCACTTCCTTTGGTAACATAGAATACGGTTGCATAATCAAAACAAAGTAAATTGAGAAAACATAATTGTGGAACCTTGGGGTAACAGAAACGTTGTAAGGAAAATTGATTGACTGAAGTGATACAGACGATATAATCGTTATGCCATTCTCCTGATGTTGCTGCCAGTAATTGCCAGCAGTTGCGCCCTGTGCGCCCCCTTAATTTCCAAAGCGAAGAAATATACCTACAAACGGAAGTTTTTTTGACAGTAAATTGTCAAATTTTTCAAGGTCGCTCGCTCCGCTAGCTCGCATTTAATCGTTATCCCATTCTCCTGATGTTGCTGCCAGTAATTGCCAGCAGTTGCGCCCGGTGCGCCCTGCTTAATTTCCAAAGCGAACAAATACAGCTACAAACGGTAATTTTTTGACTGTAAAATGTCAACATTTTCAAGCTCGCTCGCATTTAATCGCCTTGCCATTCTCCTGATGTTACTGCCAGTAATTGCCAGCAATTGCGCCCGGTGCCCCCTCTTAATTTTCAAAGCGAAAAGATGCGTAGCTAAAAACGGCATTTTTTTAAAACTGTGAAATGCCAACATTTTCGAGCTCGCTCGCTTCTCTCGCTTGCATTTAATCGTTGTGCCGTTCTCCTGACGTTGCTGCCAGTAATTGCCAGCAGTTGCACCCGGTAAGCCCCCCCCCCCCCTTAATTTCGAAAACGAAAAAATATAGATACAAACGGCAGTTTTTTGACGGTGTCAAAATTTTCAAGCTCACTCGTTCTGCTCGCTCGCATTTAATTGTTATGCCATTCTCCTGATGTTACTGCCAGTAATTGCCAGCAGTTGCGCCCTGTGCGCCCCCCTTAATTTTCAAAGCGAAGAAATATAGGTACAAACGGAAGTTTTTGGACTGTAAATTTGTCAAAATTTTCAAGCTCTCTCGCTCCGCTTGCTCGCATTTAATCGTTATGCCATTATCCTCATGCTGATGCCAGTAATTGCCAGCAGTTGCGCCCGGTGCGCCCCCCCCCCCCCTTCATTTCCAAAGCGAAAAAATATAGCTACAAACCGCAGTTTGGGATTGTAAAATATCAAAAATTTCAAGCTCGCTCGCTCCGCTCGCTCGCATTTAATTGTTATGCAATTCTCCTTTTTTTTCTTTTTACAAAAAGTCCCTCCGTGGAAGGGGTATCCCCCTCCTACACCCTCTCCCGCTCGGTTGCTTCGCTCCCTCGCCGAGGATCTCACATCGTCACATAATGTATCCCCGTAATAGTCCTTCATATTATTTTCATTTTCACTATGCTCTACGAAACGCGACTTTTACACTTTTGTTTTTACAAAAAGTTCCCACCGTGGGAGGGGGTATCCCCCTCCCACACCCTCCGCACTGAAGGAGCGAAATTGATCATCGTCGAGGATCTCACACCGTCACATAATGTACCCCCGTATAGTCCTTCATAGCGAAAGATTCGTGTATGTATACAATCACATGTATGTACATATATAGAGTATGTGTAAATGTACATGATGACACAGGATCCAATAAATCAAATAAAAAAAAAATCTCACAGTTTACATTTACTGTCAAAACGCACCCCCCCCCCTTTGAAAAAAAAAGCTGGTGACGGCCCTGCAACTCACCCCTCCCCCGAAAACATCCCCCATCCCCGGATAAATACCACCAGGACAATTTTCGCAGGGCAATTACCCACCAGATAAATATCACCCGGTTGATTACTCCCTCTAGGGCTTTCCCACCAATCCTGATAGCCTACAACTATTACCTCTGGATATCAAACTTCTTAACCTCCAGGCCAATTCACCAGAACAATAATTCCCCATCGGGCATCCCCCGAACCCACGGCCCACGACAACTACTCAGAGGCAGGCAGGGATGAAATGTCATGGAGTACCCCATGAATATGTCTACTTATGGGCCCACATATTTTACCTTTATTTCATAAATTAATGAGTACATTACTGCATCTATTTTGAAAATTCTTATCACCGCCTCCAGATGTGTCTAGGAGAATTTCGATGCTATTTTCTGTTTATACCGTATTTAGAAGTCCGGCAGCCAAAAGCCATTTTTTTTTTTTTTTTTTGGCCGAAGTACTTTTTCTCTGATACAGTTTTTTTTTTTCTCTGATGATTATTCATCTTTTGGGTCTTTTCAAAGGTATTCAGGTGGTTGTGGAGCTCTCACCCTTGGGCAATTTTGATTATTCAAAATGGCGTCCAACATAGCCGCCACACAGCCCTCAATATAGGAAAATGTATGTAATCATGTGTTGTAAATGCTACTATATCAACGTTTGGATTGGAGCATTTGTCCAAAGGTCCAATAACTTGAACAAGATATTTTTGACATTTTTTGTTGCAGGACAGTTGCCACGGTAAACATTGAATTAGCTTAAAATCCCTAAAATGCACAATATAAATACAAAATGATATGGAATCGGGTTTGTGTGTGATTGGTGAGGGACGTGTTGACCAGAATGTTTGGCAGAAATTCGTAGAAACTATTTTACCTAAAGGACCTGAGTAGATGGTTGCCATGGATACTTGCTCTTTGGCTGGTTCCAGACATGATATTTTACATACGAATGTATAGTCCTGGGATGTTTCAAAATTTATAAGTAACCTGTATATATATATATATATATATATATATATATATATATATAGGAAGCTTATCAATCTGTAAAAGAAACTGACTACATCGTTGTCTTCCGAATTTGCCTTTTTCTTGGTGTTATACATGTTACCATGAGAGTATCATCTGAAGAGATAATTGCCTACGATGTCTTGAAGCATCATAAAATTATATACATTAAAGAAAATCCTATGATATCAAGTAGAGGAGATGCAGGAGAGTTCAACCACTTTTTCCATTTTTGGATATGTTTCCTAATCAATTCTTGCTCACAACAAGTGTTTGTTACCAAATTGAAGAACAACTATAAACCTGTCTTGTTATAGCTATGAAAATTTCTTCTACTCTTCTAGGATATTGCCTAATAAAAAAAAAAGAACTTTCTTTAGAAAAATAAATGTCAACACTTTGCAGAGCAAGGAGAGTTAAGCCGTGAGTTGGGCCACCTTTAGAAGACATGTGCTACTTGTTTGAGAGTTAAACCACGATGTCAAACCATAAAGATTAGATTACAAAATCGGCTTACAAGTAGCCAGTAGCCAGAAATAAGATTCGTGTATGTATACAATCACATGTATGTACATATATAGAGTATGTGTAAATGTACATGATGACACAGGATCCAATAAATCAAATAAAAAAAAAATCTCACAGTTTACATTTACTGTCAAAACGCACCCCCCCCCCCCCTTTGAAAAAAAAGCTGGTGACGGCCCTGCAAATCACCCCTCCCCCGAAAACATCCCCCATCCCCGGATAAATACCACCAGGACAATTTTCGCAGGGCAATTACCCACCAGATAAATATCACCCGGTTGATTACTCCCTCTAGGGCTTTCCCACCAATCCTGATAGCCTACAACTATTACCTCTGGATATCAAACTTCTTAACCTCCAGGCCAATTCACCAGAACAATAATTCCCCATCGGGCATCCCCCGAACCCACGGCCCACGACAACTACTCAGAGGCAGGCAGGGATGAAATGTCATGGAGTACCCCATGAATATGTCTACTTATGGGCCCACATATTTTACCTTTATTTCATAAATTAATGAGTACATTACTGCATCTATTTTGAAAATTCTTATCACCGCCTCCAGATGTGTCTAGGAGAATTTCGATGCTATTTTCTGTTTATACCGTATTTAGAAGTCCGGCAGCCAAAAGCCTTTTTTTTTTTTTTTTTTTTTTTTTGGCCGAAGTACTTTTTCTCTGATACAGTTTTTTTTTTTCTCTCTGATGATTATTCATCTGTTGGGTCTTTTCAAAGGTATTCAGGTGGTTGTGGAGCTCTCACCCTTGGGCAATTTTGATTATTCAAAATGGCGTCCAACATAGCCGCCACACAGCCCTCAATATAGGAAAATGTATGTAATCATGTGTTGTAAATGCTACTATATCAACGTTTGGATTGGAGCATTTGTCCAAAGGTCCAATAACTTGAACAAAATATTTTTGACATTTTTTGTTGCAGGACAGTTGCCACGGTAAACATTGAATTAGCTTAAAATCCCTAAAATGCACAATATAAATACAAAATGATATGGAATCGGGTTTGTGTGTGTGATGAGGGACGTGTTGACCAGAATGTTTGGCAGAAATTCGTAGAAACTATTTTACCTAAAGGACCTGAGTAGATGGTTGCCATGGATACTTGCTCTTTGGCTGGTTCCAGACATGATATTTTACATACGAATGTATAGTCCTGGGATGTTTCAAAATTTATAGGTAACCTGTATATATATATATATATATATATATATATATATATATATAGGAAGCTTATCAATCTGTAAAAGAAACTGACTACATCGTTGTCAAATTGAAGAACAACTATAAACCTGTCTTGTTATAGCTATGAAAATTTCTTCTACTCTTCTAGGATATTGCCTAATAAAAAAAAGAACTTTCTTTAGAAAAATAAATGTCAACACTTTGCAGAGCAAGGAGAGTTAAGCCGTGAGTTGGGCCACCTTTAGAAGACATGTGCTACTTGTTTGAGAGTTAAACCACGATGTCAAACCATAAAGATTAGATTACAAAATCGGCTTACAAGTAGCCAGTAGCCAGAAATAAATCTTAGCTTAACAAAATCGGTTTTATCCTAAATTCAAGCATAGAAAGATATGAAAATTTAAGAAGTTCAAACACTCATAAGGCACTTTATTCTTAAACATCCCTTAATATAAGAACCACTCATATCGGGGCTGGCGCTATGTTTTTTAAAAGTGAGGCGGCCCAGTTTATATTCGATACTATAGTCCCTCGCATAATGAAGCAAAGTGAAAATAAGCTACTCATCAGAACTGGAACCTGAATCTTAAAAAACTTACATGACCTAATTTAGAAACCTACATGTACTACAGAAATGAAACAAGAAAAGTAAGTCATAATATGTTTTTTGTTTTTTGTTTTTTGTTTTTTTTTTACAGAAAATTATAACAAACACATATTTTCTTTTTCAGAGTGTTTTTGCCTTATACACTTGTATAATATCAACTTCGGTTAAATTAATATGCATGACTCATGAATAAAAACTACAGGTAAGTATAGTGAGATAATTAACAGGAAATCATGAAACAAACTTGATTATTTCATCCTCAAGGACTGTAGTTTATTACGAACAATGTATGTATTGATGTCAATGTCATGAATGTGAAAGTTATTTCATTATACTCTTCACCTTGTACCACATACTAGGAAGTCTCATTTTTGAAATGTTGTTTTCACGTAAACACTTAATGAACGATTTTTTAAGGAAATTTATGCAGGCTGTAATATTGCAATGTATGTTCCAATATTTTGACAAAACCATGAAAATATTTCACATTGTATGATTTTATTTTTATATTACAACTTGGAAACAAATGAAAACATGCAAATCCCAGCTAACAGTCGGTTTATCCATCCAATAAGTATTACACAAAGATGTTAGTCTCTTGCCATCTAATTTTAATAGTGTCAAGCAATTTTGTTACAATGTGTATGTATGCATGTTGTGGGACTGTCCTTGAAAGTGACATTGAGCAGTTACCATGGCAACCAGGACATATCAACTTCATAATTATAACAGAGGGAGGTACTGGATTTGTGTAACCAATATAGGCATATGTGGAGTAAAGACCTGAAATATGGTATTTCACATTTTCACATCATTGCTATACTGCAATTCAATCCTTCGGCATTTATTCACAATTAAATTCAAGTTTAGGTTGCTATGGCAACTATAAATATAAATTAAGGCTAGATTAATGGTAACTTCATTAAGGCTTTCTTTGTAAGAGGTATGCAGGTATTTGATATTTCGTTGACGTCGCACAAATAACAGGCATTTTTGTGTATTTTGCATACTTTGCTAACTTTTTTGAGGTTTGTTCCAATTATTTGATGGTTACCATGGCAACCAGATTCTGTTCGACTAGAGACATTGTACTAATATTACTGGCCGTTTAGATAAGTGTTCTAATTGAAGTACTAGTGTTTTAGTGACATTTTTCTGACTCTTGTATAGGCTTCATGGCGGCCATTTTGGACGCCACTTTGAATAATTAAAATTGCCCAATGGTGAGAGCTCCACACCCACCTGAATATCATTGTAGAGATCCCAAAGATGAATAATCAACAAAGAAAAAAAAAATATATATATATATCAGAGAAAAAGTACTTAGCCCCCTCGGCTGCCGGACTATAGCATTTATTTCAGTATTGCCCTGCTGCATCATTTTGCAGTAACCACTACATTATAGGTAACACAGAACATTATTTCCATTTAAAATTACCCTTTTCTAAAATTAGACCCCAAACAATCACCTCTCCTCCAATTAATTTGACACAAGAAAATTACCACTCCCATTTAAATTTTCTAACATCGTTTGTTATTTCAGTCGGAAAAAACTCACATTCTGTGAACAGCGAAAAATAACGGGTATCAACGAAGTCTTCGAAATCACAGTGATTAATTATTCGTTTCTTTGTAATGATCTCGGTATTCCCGAGCCGCTCAGAGCCGATAATACATTAACCATCTGTTTGTTTTTTTTTTTTGTCTTGTCACTTTGTTTACTTGCTTGTTTGCTTGCTTAGTTTGCGGTCGTGCTGGTCATCCAAGGCTAACGCTCAGAGATCCCCATTTCTGCATTCTGTCTAGGAATGTAATCGTGAAAAGCTTGCTTGCTTCACATATGATAATGATGATTATGTGAATAATGATGATATTAATAATGATAATGATAATGATAATAATAATAACGAAATAAATAAATAAATAAATACTAATAATGGTGTCTATACTTGCACAGGGCGCAGGTCTACTTTTTTCGAAGGCCTTTCAAGAAATAAAAATGAATTTAAATATCATACATGTTCAAACAAGAAAACACAGAAGAAAAGGACAAGCAACAAACAACCACATATACCAGATAAAGATTGCAATCGTTCCGAACATTACATATTGCAGTTATAGTCCTCATTGTGAGGGGAACAGACACGTTTTAAGTTTGGATTTCAACATTTTATAGATGACAGTAATAGAGTAGGTATACGGGGAAAAGGGTATGAACCGAATGATGTACTAATAAGTTTTTGTGACATCTTTTTTTTTTGGAATATTACACAATAGCGAATTCGAAAAACCCAACCGAGAAGAAGGCAAAGAATGATTAAGCATAGCAGCCATGGGCGTAAATTCCCCCTGTAATGGAGGCGGGGGGGGGGGGGATGGTTTGTACATAATTTTATTACATAAAAGAAATGTTACCATTTTATTGAATTTATTTGGGCACTATTCAGGGCCGCGCCACATTTTTGAAAGGTTGGGGGGGGGGGGTCAAAATGATCTTTCAGTGAAGAAGAAAGGAAATCAAAAGACAAGAGAAACAACAACAAAAAAGTCTTCATACTGACAAGCAAAAACAAACAAACTAAAACAAGAACAAAAAGACTACATATTTTTGCTGCCACTTCCCTCCCACTTTATAATTCATGCAAAAGAATGGGACATTCGCTCCCTGTAAAGTGTGTGTGTGTGTGTCGGGGGGGGGGGGGGGGTCACCAAGCTTCTCCCCCTCCAAAAAAAAAAAACAAACAAAAAACAAAAAACAAAAGGGTGCGCCGGTCAGGTTATTGGCTTGTAACCGTGGTAATAGTGACTATCGCCGATCATCCCCCCCCCCGGAAGGATTTATGCCGTTGATATCAGCTGCAGATTTTGATCAAACAACAACAACATCAAAAAAGAGGAATCGTATATTTGAAACTTAAATAACCCAACTGATATCTAACATTCCGCTGAACTTGAGCTATATGACTTCGATATGAGATTTCGTGATCGACTATCACACATAAGTTACGGGCTGTTTTTGATGAAGTATACAGGTGCTAGAGACAGGACCGATATGGACATAACATCATTAATGATCGAATTTACTTAACATATGCAGGGTGGTCCACGAGGGGTTTCAGCATGTCGCTGCAACATGCTAAAATTCTTGTGCAACATCCTAAAAAGCCAGCAACATGCTATGCAACATCCTCAAGAATTTGCAACAAGCTCAAAGTAAAAGTATTCAAAAATGTGCAAAACATGTGCATAACATAAGAAACATCAAACTACTAGGTACTTTAGATATATAAAACATGAGAGAGAACATTGAATGTAAGCAGCACAAAGAGAGATAAGCAGCAAAATATTGCGTACTATGTACTCATCGTGTGCGCTCCGCGCATATTCAATTTCTGCAATATTCTCAGATTGTGAGCTTGCAACATGCTAAAATTTCAAGTTGTGGACCACCCTGCATATGATTCTGAAAACCAATAACTGAACATTGTCTTCTTGTTCCAAACGAGTTGACTTGCCGAGTTTCAACAACTTGTCATCTTGACTTCTTGTCCAAAGCAAGTCGACTTTCCGAGTTTCAACAACTCGTTATCATGTCTTCTTGTCCCAAACGAGTCGACTTGCCGAGTTTCAATAACTTGTCATCTTGACTTCTTGTCCCAAGCAAGTCGACTTGCCGAGTTTCAACAACTTGTCATCTTGACTTCTTGTCCCTAACGAGTCGACTTGCCGAGTTTCAACAGCTTGTCATCTTGACTTCTTGTCCCAAGCAAGTCGACTTGCCGAGTTTCAACAACTTGTCATCTTGACTTCTTGTCCCAAGCAAGTCGACTTTCCGAGTTTCAACAACTTGTCATCTTGACTTCTTGTCCCAAACGAGTCGACTTGCCGAGTTTCAACAACTTGTCATCTTGACTTCTTGTCCCAAGCAAGTCGACTTTCCGAGTTTCAACAACTTGTCATCTTGACTTCTTGTCCCAAACGATTCGACTTGCCGAGTTTCAACAACTTGTCATCTTGACTTCTTGTCCAAAGCAAGTCGACTTGCCGAGTTTCAACATCTTGTCATCTTGACTTCTTGTCCCAAGCAAGTCGACTTTCCGAGTTTCAACAACTTGTCATCTTGACTTCTTGTCCCAAACGAGTCGACTTGCCGAGTTTCAACAACTTGTCATCTTGACTTCTTGTCCAAAGCAAGTCGACTTGCCGAGTTTCAACATCTTGTCATCTTGACTTCTTGTCCCAAGCAAGTCGACTTTCCGAGTTTCAACAACTTGTCATCATGTCTTCTTGTCCCTAACGAGTCGACTTGCCGAGTTTCAACAACTTGTCATCTTGACTTCTTGTCCCAAGCAAGTCGACTTGCCGAGTTTCAACAACTTGTCATCTTGACTTCTTGTCCCAAGCAAGTCGACTTGCCGAGTTTCAACAACTTGTCATCTTGACTTCTTGTCCCAAACGAGTCGACTTGCCGAGTTTCAACAACTTGTCATCTTGACTTCTTGTCCAAAGCAAGTCGACTTGCCGAGTTTCAACAACTTGTCATCTTGACTTCTTGTCCCAAACGAGTCGACTTGCCGAGTTTCAACAACTTGTCATCTTGACTTCTTGTCCAAAGCAAGTCGACTTGCCGAGTTTCAACAACTTGTCATCTTGACTTCTTGTCCAAAGCAAATCGACTTGCCGAGTTTCAACAACTTGTCATCATGTCTTCTTGTCCCAAACGAGTCGACTTGCCGAGTTTCAATAACTTGTCATCTTGACTTCTTGTCCCAAGCAAGTCGACTTGCCGAGTTTCAACAACTTGTCATCTTGACTTCTTGTCCCTAACGAGTCGACTTGCCGAGTTTCAACAACTTGTCATCTTGACTTCTTGTCCCAAGCAAGTCGACTTGCCGAGTTTCAACAACTTGTCATCTTGACTTCTTGTCCCTAACGAGTCGACTTGCCGAGTTTCAACAGCTTGTCATCTTGACTTCTTGTCCCAAGCAAGTCGACTTGCCGAGTTTCAACAACTTGTCATCTTGACTTCTTGTCCAAAGCAAGTCGACTTTCCGAGTTTCAACAACTCGTTATCATGTCTTCTTGTTCCAAACGAGTCGACTTGCCGAGTTTCAACAACTTGTCATCTTGACTTCTTATCCCAAACGAGTCGACTTGCCGAGTTTCAACAACTTGTCATCTTGACTTCTTGTCCAAAGCAAGTCGACTTTCCGAGTTTCAACAACTCGTTATCATGTCTTCTTGTCCCAAACGAGTCGACTTACCGAGTTTCAACAACTTGTCATCTTGTCTTCTTGATCCAAGCAAGTCGACTTGCCGAGTTGCAGTAACTCGGCTTCTCGGTATTTAACCTGTCTTCTCGTCTTCTTATCTCGTCATCTGGTTGGCACTTTTAAGCTTCCGTAGATCTGCCAGGAATGGAGCGGAACATTTTGATTGTCATGATTTGGTGATTGGGTTGAGTCGTGACAAATTAGGACCTTGTCCGGGAAAATGAACGGACAAGCCGTTTTCTTTCGCATGTTCCATGCGGATTGTGGCGAGGACTCTCACGTCTGGTTGTACACGTGTGCTGTAAGTACATCGTGTATAGCGTCGATGGTGTATAGGCTCATGTCGTATCGGGCCTATGTACCTGCTTGCACGAAGGTTCTGATAGGCCTCATGCGTTTTGGTGAGGATTCTCACATTTTGCTGTACACGTTTGCTCATAGTATGTAGACAAGTGTATAGCGTCGATGACAGGCTCATGTATTGGGCCTGCATTGTTTGCATGTTGGTTTTGACAGGCCACATGCGTTTTGGTGAAGATTTTCACTTTTGGTTGTGCACATTTATTGTGTATAACATTTATGCTGCGTAGGCTTTGGCAGTCATTGACTGTGTTTGGACTACATGTCTGTGTGAAGGCCTAGTGCAGATTTTGGTGAGGAATCTCACGTTTGGTTGTGCACATTTATTGTGTAGACCTCTATAACATTTATGCTGCGTAGGCTTTGACAGTCATTGACTGTGTTTGTAGTTATATAGACTACATTTTGTGTGAAGCCCTAGTGCAGATTTTGGTGAGGATTCTCACGTTTGGTTGTGCACGTTGTGTATGACATTTGTTGCCGAGGCTTTGGCAGTCATTGACTGTGTTTGTAGTTACTTATATAGACTACATTTTGTGTGAAGCCCTAGTGCAGATTTTGGTGAGGATTCTCACGTCTAGTTGTGCACGTTGTGTGTAACAGTTATCTTGCATAGGTTTTGGCAGTCATTGACTGTGTTTGTAGTTATATCGGCTACGTCTTGTGTGAAGGCCTAGTGCAGATTTTGGTGAGGATTCTCACGTTTTACGTTTGTCGTTTTTGCATGAAGGTCTTGTGAAGACTTATTTTTGGTTAGGATTCTCACGTTCAGTTGTGTGCGTAACGTGGACATTGCATATAGGCTCGCACGTGGTTTGTAGTCGCAGACGGTCGGTCTAGCGAGTCGTGTGTAGGGCTAGTGCAGTTAGTGAGTGTGCGTACGCTGGATGCGTATGTGTGGGGGCTTGCGTACACATTGGCTACGGGTCACGCCGAACATTTTGGAAGGTTAGCCTCGGTTAAAGGCTGTAGTATATTTTCTTTGGTAAGTCTAATCTTTTGCACAATCGTGCTATGTGGTTGTTTGTATGGAGTGTATATACACTCATCTGATGTTTTTTAGATCACCTGCTTATGTGATGCAGTGATGTTTTGATTATATGCCTGCTTTGAAGGCTTAGGGATTTTGTTGTTTTCTGCTTTGTGCTTATCGCAGGAAATTGTTGCCTATTTTGCATGTGTAACTGGGTTTTGTGTGTACATGTATATTCATACGTGGTGCATTTTTGTTGGCAAGGCTTTGTAGTTTTGTGAGAAATTGTTACTTCTTGCAAGTTTTGATTTTGATATTCCCACAATGGCTGATGTGGTGCAGAGCTTTGTTGATGAACCCACTCTGGAAGGTTTCAATAACCTTAGGAAGGTACTGTTAGCGAGTTCTCCAGTTCTTGCAGCGCTGAACTTCAACAAGCACTTCATTCTTATGGTGGACGTGCGTGACACAGGAGGAGGAGGAGCCCTGATGCAGAAGGACGACAACGGAGTTGATCATCCCGTCGCCTACATCTCCAGAAAATTCAACAAACATCAGCGATGGTACTCCACTGTCGAGAAGGAGACGTTAGCGCTCGTCATGGCTCTTCGTCATTTTGACGTGTACCTGAACACTACAAAGTATCCAGTGCTGGTGTACACAGACCACAATCCACTTGTGTTCCTGTCGCGAATGAGGAACAAAAATGAACGTCTAACCAGATGGGCGCTAGTGCTACAGGAGTACAACCTTGTGATACAGCACATACGTGGAAAAGACAATGTCATTGCAGACGCTTTGTCCCGTGGATAAGAAAGAAGTGCGCGTATTTCCACGGATAGGACAAAAGGACACCAAATGTGACCCGCGACAACGGTTTCAGGCAAAAGTCGCAATAGCAAATTTCCTCCTAGGCGGGGTACAAAGATCTCTACCATTATTTTTGTCGATTTGGGTTTTTTGCAGAAATCGAATCTTTGATATGTTTTCTACATCTACACTAAATTTCGTAGCATAAGACTACGTTTTTCCTATCGAAAATGGAATTTTAAGCACCCTATGTTGGATCGCACTCGTCAGTTTCGAGCTTCTTTCGAACGCCGCGCCAATATCCCCAGCGTTGCTACGGCGCAAGGTCTCGCATGCGATTGGCTGGTGCGTCGCGCACATTTACATAATTCGGCTTTCGGAGACACCAGTTGCAGTGTTTGCGGAATGCTTTGTCCACGCGTGCATGTGATTACATGCTCCATTGTTCTTGCTGTAGTGGTTTATACGCTGTAGTGCGTGCTCTTCGTTTGGCTTTCTATCCAAACTATTCTACCGCAATGTTCGACAACGGAAGTGAAACAATTATCATGTACGTAGCACGACATAATCGTGTGAAAAGAAAAAAAAAAAACAAAGTCTACTAGTACATGTAGTAAAAATCATGACAGCAGACTGACTCAAGGGAAGGTAGATGAGAGGAAAGGAGAGGTCACATGAAACCAGTTATATTCAAATACTACACATCAAGATCGCACGAAACTAACGAGCCATGTTTGTTCGTTTGTTTTAATATAATTAACACCACCAAACAAGGCAACATATGCACGGCTTGTAAAAGCAAAACAAACAGGAAGCGTGACCTTTGCCAGCACTGCCATTTATCTGCCTTCAAAAGGGTCGGCAATGATAAAGTCAAATCAACAACAATGAAAACGCGATTTGTAAATGTGTGGATTCGCCACCCGCTCCTGTTACATGCACATGGTCATGGCGTGTGGATGCCATTGCGTAATGCGTGCACCATACACATGTACACCATACATGCAATTATCGTATCCGCCATCTTGAAAGACGTAATGGTAAAACAAACCCGAGCGAACCGCATTGTTTTTCGGCTCCATACGCTGAGCTGCTAGGAAGGGTGCCCGGGAAATTTGACTCTCTCAGTGAGCCAATCAGAAGGCGATGTGGTTGCTAGAGGCGGAGCTTAACAGCGATTGGCACCATCGTACGGATGGGTGATTCTCACCTCGCATCGCCGCTCGGACATTGTCTTTGAGAAAGAGGTGAATCTTCAAAGCCCGTTTTCTCGCAATTTTGTCAGGCTAACAACTTAAAAAGTACATTTTATTTCGTTTTCCATGCCCACTTATGGTGCCGAAAAATGCAAGTGTTTTATATCAATGCAAAGCTTAGGAAATGGGCAATGTGATTCAGTGAAAAAATGAATTTTCAAAATGCCCGACTTTTGCCTGAAACCGTTGTCGCCGGTCACAAATGTGCTTACTATCCAGAGATAATAGACTGATGATGACTTGGACGCATGAACAATACCAGACAAAAGAAATGTGTTTCCATGTTATTGTAGGAGAAGGATATTTCTCATGTCAAAGAAAGAGTGTTCTTGTTTTGAAATGATGACACAAACATTGTGTACACTGTTTTAATTTGTATCCATAATTTTGTTCTTGTCTGCATGGAAAAAGCGGCATGTTTTCCAAATTGTCATGATTTTTGCACCAAAACAAGGCAAAATCATTTCCAGTGATATAGCATGAGTTTTGCTATGTTTATGCTTTATGTGCTGAAGAAAAGGGTTTTCAGTAATACAGCATATTTTGATACAGTGTATAATGTAGACATTGAATTAATTGGAACTGCAAATTAAGTTGCATTGCTGTTTGCAGAAAGCACACACAAACACACAAAAGCTGTTGTTGCATCTCTTCAAAATGCTTAATTTGCAAAAGTTGGAATATTTGTGGTATCACCGAATTAATCAATTATACACACACACACACACACACACACACGTTGTTTTTTCCTGGCCCGTGCCCAATGTAAAAGTTTTGTTGACATGGATCACCGAGCTTCACACAATATTCACCGTATGGATCGCGTGTCGCACTCAAATTATTATCTTATAAGTCGCAAAAATCCGGCGAAATTTGACAATGACTGCATTTTCAGAAATTGGCGTAGAATAAAAAGTACTGAGCCAAATTAAATGATTTTGGTATCATAGTCTTCGGCGGAAGATGCTCTTTCTAAAAATGTCAAAAGATATATAACTTTTAGACCGCAAGGTACTGAAAATCCACCGTTCCGCTTTTTTGGGGACACCCGGTATATGTCAGGGCCGGCGCACTCATTTCAAAAGTGTAGGGGCCCACTTCCGGGTTTCATGAGCTAACAAGCAAAAAAACAAACAAACAAAAAAAACAAAACAAAAGAAGGTCCTCAGCTCATCTCTCCCCGTCCACTTCCGGGTTTCTTCACCTAACAAGCGCAAAAAAAAAGAAAAAAAAAAAGGTCCTCAGCTCATTCTCTCCCCCCCCCCCCCGTCACATTGTAGTGCCTCTTACGTACTTCCGGGTTGAAAAAAGCGTGGGGGCCCAAAGTGATGACACCTTATGTATTCCTTTGTATGGTGCACAAAAAGTGTGGGGGCTCGAATCCCCACGGCCCCCACGGCTGCGCCGCCCCTGTATACAGTATGGTATATTCATGTTGTGTGTGTGTGTGTGTGTGTGCGTCTGTGTATGTGTAATACTTAGGTATTATGCTTACGAGGGCAAAAGGTCCTACATGATGTGACGTAGTCTCACATGTTGTTTGAAAGATTGCATGATGATATAAACTAAGAAGACAGTTTTGCGGTTATATCATGTGCTTAAAAGTCCTTGAAGTGATTTTTGATTAGTGAAAGAAGACCCTATTAGAGAAGAGTAAAGAAGTATTTTCCATTCTCTATTCTCTAATGTATTGTTATAAAACATAATTATGACAGTCTCGTGGTTTTTCCTATCTCACAGTTTGCTTCGTCTTTCCTTCTCTCTCCATCGTTTGAGAGTAGTTGTGTTAGGCTATCATCAAGGAATCGAAACAGAAATTGATTTGACGAAAGAAAATCTAACATCAACCGACATAAGATGGAGTCATTAAACGATGTAGTGACATGATTATGGCCTCATTTTATTGTTAGGGGCTTCATCTGGAAACGAGGTTGCGTTCAAGTACTGAAATATGATATATATATATCATTATATTAACAAAACAGAACAAAACAAAACAGCGCTCTCATTTCCTGGAAGAGGCCAACTAGAAAGGAAAATCCCGAAGTAAAACGGTGATTTGAACGCCACATTATCGTTCTCATCGGGGCAGCAAGCAACGCAAAAATGGAGAAACGATGAATCATCCTCAACATCTACCAATTTTTTTTTGCTTTGAAGGTTTTGTTTTCATAAACAATGAGGATGTCAGTCGCCTTTTCATTAACATATTGTCAATTCACCTGTTTAGGGAAGTAAAGTTGTCAATTCACATGTCTGAAATAAAATATAATTCAAAACTGAAATAATCTGTGGATTGTGGCAATACATTGATTATGTATTAAAGTGGGCCCCAATACTGATCTATGTGAAACACTATTTGACACTTGTGCAGACATTTCATTTCCATAGCATACATGTATTAATCGGTTGGATAAATAACTGAGCATCCATTCTCATGGTAACTCACGTGTAAACTATGCCACATTATTTCATAATTCCAATTCACAGAGCTGGGAGCAAAATGTCCTGCTTAATTTATCGTATCGAAAGCTTTTGCAAAAGCAAAGGATGTAAATAATGTAACAAATAAATAAGGAAATAAATGTTACTTAACTATCAAAATTTCTTACACGCAGTAACCTTCAACTTCAAAAGTTTCAAAACCTTTCTTCGTGATAAAAGCTTTCAGTGGAATTCCACCCCATGACAGGAAATAAATGACGCACAATATTTCTTAATTTGCTAATTACTGGCACACGAAGAAAATTTATAGAGTTAGAAAATATGCTGCTTTAAAATGCTATGCAGCACAATTGAGCCTTGCTCTGGTAGATACAAGGTGGATATTATAGGCTGCACTAATATGCGAGTAACTGTAATGGTACATAAATGAAAATTTGCACAGAGACATACGCAAATTACTGTTTGCAAGAGGTTGTACTATTACTACTACTTCCATGACTTCTTACATGTATGTTAGGAGATCTTCTGAGGTCACATGAGCATTTCCTTAGTGATCATAAGCATTGCGTATATATATAGTAAGATGGGTCGCGTTATCGGAGCACCGATAAAGTTTACAAGGAAACTCTCTCTGACCAGAATGTAGTGAAGTCCAAAAGCAATTTGTATTTAACTTTTGAATCTTACCTTCATTATGAATATACTACTACATATGTGACCGTGCACCTCAAAACGAACAAAAAGTCGCACACACTGATTTTGCGTGAGGACTGAAAATAAGTGAAATGGGTCAACCTAGCCGAGCTTGACTTTTTCATATTTTCTGAAAGAGCGGGTCTTCTTTTACATTGTGCTAAAATGTGGTATCATAAAATGGGCAGGAAAGTGTGTTTTTTTAGCAGTTTATCTCGAACATTTTTGGTAGAATAGTGTAATTGGGTGCATCTTTAGAATCCCTTTTTCAGTTCTGAAAAACCTTGTCCTCACTCTTCACTTTCAACTCTAATAACTTTTGAAAGGATAGTGCTACTGCTTTGAAAGTTGGCACTTATTATGGACAGAATGTGTTAATGAGGCATGCTTAATTTCAGTTTAATCTGATAATCCCTTCATTGTTGTTACTCTGGTGGTTTACTTCCTGTTTTTTGTCCCATTCATCGTACAGCCAGCACGGTTTGGTAAAGATTAAGCGCTTGAATAGACACTGTACTTTAGACCCTCTTTTCTCAGTTCACACCTTTCCTGAGTTTGTGCTTTCTTTCCAATATTTAGATAGGTTAGGAGAGTCCATTTGATTTGAGTTATACATCATTTTAAAGCTTAAAGTCTGCTCTTTCAGAATATGGTCTTAACTAAAAATTCATGTCTGGCGACTTTTTGTTTGTTTTGAGGTGCAGTGTCACATATTATGTAACAATTCAGCCTTTTTTTTTGTATGCATTGTGCAATTTTAAAGTGTAAAATATGGGCTCACTGGAAATTTGTGATTGATTATCACAAGATATTAATGTTCTACGAGTCGCCGGAGGATCCAAAAGGAAATCTACGGTCAAACCTACAAAATCACAGCACTACTCTACATCAGCCCAAGATTAGAATAGGAATGAGAGTGTATGAGCAAAGAGAACTAAATAAATGAACTCCTCATGCTACGTTCACGGGTAGATAAATTATAACATAAAAAAATGTGACCCAAGAACAAGTAAAAATATGAACCATATTCTGAAGCCCTTTTAAATACAATGTAGCTTGAATTCATCTACAGATTCCATTGGTTAAAAAAAATTTGTTCCCACTATCCACTATATATCCCACTATATTCCCATTATCTACCCCTCCCTCTGACTTACGAGAAAATTGTCATAACAGTTATAATAGGCCAAGTATCATAATCATGGATTTATCAAAATGTGGTGAAGAGTTTAGAACACATTCGTGATAAAAATTACAATCGATACGAAAAAAAACCCGAAAAAATAATGATTCTAGTCATCCAATTGGACACATCGTTCATGTCAGTTTAATCTGTGATTTTTTAAAATACAAATCCCCTGAAAATTAAGACTTGCTACATTAAAAAGAAATTTATATGGTAGTCAAACTGTAATTGAAAGCCAGCTGATTTCAATTTTTATCTGTTGACGCATTTTAAACTTGAAAAACAAACATTTTGCACGCATTAACATATCTCTCTTTAGATTTTTTTTCCATGACATAATGAAATACACAGAACGTTTAAACACATGCATAAATATTCTGTGATTCGATCAAAATACACGATGGTAGTACATGCACTGCTATAAGAAACGTCATAGTAATCGTCATTGAGCATATCGTCCACTGGAGTCTTGTACCCATCGCTTTTTCCCTATGCTCACAGTTTCTGGGATTGAGGATGTTGGCTACAGCTGGATGGTCCATTCTCGTTGCCATGGTATCGTGGAGTCTTCGATATCTCCATTGCCCAATAGCCCAATTAGGCTTTACCTCAGGCTTGTCGGTGTGTGCAATAGTTAACTACTCGTCACCAATGTCCATTTGTCCATTGCCCTTCTAGCTTGCATCAATCTTTCCTTGTCCATGCTGCGCAAATCTGGTATTCAGCGCATGCACCAGAGAATCATATGTCTTGTCGCTATGAAGAACTGCCACGGTCGTTTTGTCTTCAGTCTTCCTCAGCATCACATTTCCGCTATCGATATTATCGTAGGCAATGTCGTCTGCGCCGCCGCATGCGCCTGCACCGTTCAGTGAATTGCCCTGAGCCGCTTTTCTCTCCCGGATGACGTCTTGGGAAACGTACCATGGGCGTCACCAGGGGGGGGGGGGGGGGGGTGCGTTGGGTGCGAACGCACCCCCCTTCAGATCAAAAAAAAAAAAAAATTAGTCTGCGAGTGACCTCAACGGCGGACGCTAAATAATTACTCTTTTCTAATTTTGTTTATATTTTGCACCAGGGACACACACACACACACACACACACACACACACACACAAAATCAATTCGCACCCCTGTTTCTGGCAGCACTGATTTTGTACATATCTATTACTATCCTACAGTGTTTACTATTTATCGACCGTACTATAAATCCGTACGATACGGAGCACTTATACACGTTTGCCCCATCCCACATAATCATAATATCCGCGATGAAAAGATTTTCTTGCTTTTTTTTTAGAATTCAAGAAATCTGTCCAATTATTTCACCCAAAAGCAGTGGCGTAACTACGGAGCGGGAGGGGGGGGGGGGGGAGGTGGGTGCGCCCCCTCCCAGTCCGCTGGTTAAAAAAAAAAAAAAAGACTTACCGAAATAGTATTCTTCAAGTGTTAGTAAACTGCTTTTGAATGAAAGGGTGATCAAGAAATAAGATATTTTTCTATGATTTCTTTTAACCATAATTAGATAGGTATATAGTGTGAAACATTGTTCAAAAAGCCCGGACCCGACAAAAGATTGTGATTCAGCGTGATTCCTGGTTGGCATTCTGCATATAAGCAGGATGTGCGCAGTGTACTCAGTACATCCGAACGAAGAGTCGCTACAATGTTGCGCAATGTGATGTAGAATGTACACTTTTGTACCTTACGCTTCGTTATATCAAAGCTAGATCATTGATTTTGCAGTGTTGCTTTACATACTAGTCTATGTAAAAATGTCTTGCATTGCCAATAAAAAGACTTGACCTGGGCTAATTCCTAACTTTTCCATGTACATTACAAGACACACACACAAACAAACACGCACAATTAGTTTAGGGGATGCTCTAAAGTGCAGATTTTGGACATCCTTTCCCCGCTTGGTCACTTCGACGCCACCTCGCTGGTCATACCTCCCCCAGTCATGAACATAAACCCACACCCTTGACTACCAGTGGCGGATCCAGGGAGATGGGCGCACCGGGCGCACCGGGCGTCCCCCCCCCCCCTCCCCCCTCCCCCTTTAATTTCCAAAGCGAAATATATATATATATAGCTTCAAACGGCAGTTTTTAGACAGTAAAATGTCAAAATTTTCAAGCTCGCTGGCTCCTCTCGCTCGCATTTAGTCGTAATGTCATTCTCCTGAAGTTGCTGCCAGTAATTGCCGGCAGTTGCGCCTGGTGCGCCCCCCCCCCCCTTAATTTCCAAAGCAAAAAAAATAGCTACAAACGGCAATTTGAGGACTGTAAAATGTCAAAATTTTCAAGCTCGCTCGCTCCGTTCGCTCGCATTTAATCTTTATGCCATTCTTCTGATGTTGCTGCCAGTAATTGCCTGCAGTTGCGCCCGGTGCGCCCCCCTTAATTTCCAAAGCGAAAAAATATGGCTAAGAACGGCAGTTTTTGGACTGTAAAATGTAAAATTTTCAAGCTCGCTCTCTTCGCCGCTCGCTCGCATTTAATCGTTATGCAATTCACCTGATGTTGCTGCCAGTAATTGCCAGCAGTTCCGCCCGGTGCCCCTCCCCCCTTAATTTCCAAAGCGAAAAACATATGGCTAAGAAAAGAACGGCAGTTTTTGGACTGTAAAATGTGATATTTTCAAGTTCGCTCGTTCCGCTCGCTCGAATGTAATCATTATGCTCTCCTGATATTGCTGTCAGTATTTGCCAGCAGTTGCGCCCGATGAGCCCCCTTAAATTCTAAAGCAAAGAAATATAGCTACAAACGGCAGTTTGTTTGTTTTTTACTGTAAAATGTCAAAATTTTCAAGCTCGCTCGCTCGCTCGCTCGCATTTAATTGTTATACGCAATTCTCCTGATGTTCCTGCCAGTAATTGCCGGCAGTTGCGCCCGGTGCGCCCCCCCCCCCCCCCCCCACCTCCTTTATTTCCAAAGCGAAAAAGTATGGCTCCAAATTGCAGTTTTGGGACTGTAAGATGTCACAATTTTCAAGCTCGCTCTCTTCGCTCGCTCGCATTTAATTGTTATGCCATTCACCTGATGTTGCTGCCAGTAATTGCCAGCAGTAAGATGCGCCCGGTGCGCCCCCCTTAATTTCCAAAGCAAAAAAAAATACGGCTACAAAAGGCAGTTTTGGGACTGTAAAATGTCAAAATTTTCAAGCTCGCTCGCTCGCTCGCTCGCATTTAATTGTTATGCAATTCTCCTGATGTTGCTGCCAGTAATTACCGGCAGTTGCACCCGTTGCGCCCCACCCCTCCTTTATTTCCAAAGCGAAAATATATGGCTACAAACGGCAGTTTGTGGACTGTAAAATGTCAAAATTTCCAAGCTCGCTCTCTTTGCTCGCTCGCATTTGATTATTATGCCATTCACCTGATGTTGCTGCCAGTAATTGCCAGCA
This sequence comes from Diadema antillarum, assembly GCF_040938485.1. Taxonomy (NCBI): domain Eukaryota; kingdom Metazoa; phylum Echinodermata; class Echinoidea; order Diadematoida; family Diadematidae; genus Diadema; species Diadema antillarum. The sequence continues at coordinate 3,302,594 of NW_027270895.1, forward strand.
GTTGCGCCCGGTGCGCCCCCCTTAATTTACAAAGCAAAAAAAATATGGCTACAAACGGCAGTTTTTGGACTGTAAAATGTCGAAATTTTCAAGCTCGCTCGTTCGCTCGCTCGCATTTAATTGTTATGCAATTCTCCTGATGTTGCTGCCAGTAATTACCGGCAGTTGCGCCCGTTGCGCCCCACCCCTCCTTTATTTCCAAAGCGAAAAAATATGGCTACAAACGGCAGTTTTTGGACTGTAAAATGTCAAAATTTCCAAGCTCGCTCTCTTTGCTCGCTCGCATTTGATTATTATGCCATTCACCTGATGTTGCTGCCAGTAATTTCCAGTAGTTGCGCCCGATGCGCCCCCCTTAATCTAAAAAGAAAAAAAAAAATGGCTACAAACGGCAGCTTTTTGAACTGTAACATGTCACAATTTTCAAGCTCGCTCGCTCCGCTCGCTCGCATGTAGTCGTGATGCCCCTGATATCGCTGCGAGCAATTTGTCGTTTCACACCGTCATTCCATAATCCATTTATAAGGGGTACAACCCTCTCCGGCACTTCCACACCGTCCCCCCACCCTTGCTCGCTCCCTCGCATACTACCCCCCCACCCCCCCCCCCCCCCCCCCCCCCCCCCCAAGATGAAATCCTAGCTACCGGCGCGCCGGTGCCCTTTCCCCGCTTGGTTTCCCTCAAAAAACAGTAAAAGTCTAGGGATTGAGAGCTTCCTATATTCCAAATGTCTGTCCAAAAAATCTCGTAAACATTTAGTGTCAAAACGCACCCCCCTTGAAAAAAAGCTGGTGACGCCCCTGCGTACACATCGCCACCTGGTCCGCTATTCTCATGTAACTCAGCAATTGAGATTGGTGGGTTACCATGAACACTAGAATCTAACTGTATGATGGTATTTGAATTCGGTGACATTTTTCTGCAAAGCGACACACACGAGGATTTCAGATGAATAAATGTACCAGCTTAATGAATAGATAAAGAACATTGCACAGTGATTTTTTAGATCTAAAATTGAAATGAGAGCAATTTGTCTTGGTTTTGTTCTGATTCTTTTACTTTTCTTCTTCTTCTTCTTCTTCTTCTTCTTCTTCTATAGTATGAAAATCTAACTAGAAGGATGTGCAACTTATTTGATCCATCAGCACTTCAGTTAAACGCATTTTCAAACTTGTGTTATCCCGTTATCGGAATATTTGCAAATTGATGTATACTGCACAATCTATTCGTTACGAATTTATTCCATGTTTGTCTCCCCTCACCCTTCCGGCATCCCTGAAAATGCTGAAGGAGAAGAAAGAAAAATATTGTACAGTGCACTCGTTATATCAAAGTCCTCGGGACCGGCGATTTTCCCTCATTACATCGAAATATCGTTAAAGGCGAACAATAAGGAACATAAAGATATTAAATGAATTATGATTTTGTGACCGGAATTCATGTAGTAATAATTTCGTTATTTTTCTTTTCGTCGTGACGGGAATGCACCGTAATAGACACAAGGGAGACGAGTCAAGAAAGAAAATATGATTTCATAATCACCTGCGCCCGGAATGTTCCTGCACAAGATGTACTCGTGAGGAAAGGGTATTTTGTTCCTGAAAGCGAAACCAATCGCATTTTTTTTTCAAGCTGAAGTAGACCTAGATGAAACTCACCCCTTTCGGCGCCGATGTAACAGGACTGCTTGCACCATTGAAACGAGAACTATCCCTGGGACGATGCTCATTATAGCGACGATGACCGGACTGAGACCATCTGGAAATAGATTGTGATTGCATAACGACTATCATTTGCTGTATCATCTTATTACCGTGGACATTAAATCAACGTTTCCATTAACCCTTTAAAAAGAAGGATAATATGGCAGTATCTCAGTGCCATTGATGGTATGTACATTTACATTTACACTGTTGTTAATATTTCGTGTAATATCGAAATAATACAAATATGAACAGCTGTAATGAGTTTTTTTTTTTAATCTGCTCATTCAAATTCGAAAAAGAATCAAGCGAAATTGACATACTATTATTTAATTCACTGTTGATAAAAACAATTAAAAGAAGGGAACACATTTACCACATCGCAACGCGGACGTTGTCATGGAAACAGAGGGTGAGATTCCTCCTGAAGATCTCTGCTGGTCTGTATTGCTCTCGCCCTGAGTAACAGCGAGTTTGCGTGATGTTGAAAGATTCTTGATAGCCTGAGAGGTGGGGAAAGTGCTGGTGTGGTGGAAAGGGGTGTAGTCGGGGTCGGACGCGGTATCGATCCTGCCTGTGTGAGACACAGGTAATATAACTGTGGCTATGTAAACAAATAAACAAAATATGTCATATCATGCTCGCGATCCAGCCTTTAAAGTCTCATAACGCATAGCAAGAAAGGAAAGAACTATCAAGATCACTTATTACATTGAATATTGAATTTATTCATCATTGTCATGATTTTGTTTTCCTCGATGTTAATATTACTTTGCTCATGCCAATGGATAGTGTCTGGCAATAGCCCTGCATGCGCTGAGGACCCCTGCATCCCTTTCTTTCTTCCTTCATTCCTTCCTTGATTCTTTTTCTTCCCATCCTTTCCTCTCTAAACCCCCACCCCCTCATATTGTCTCTTGTTGTTTGTCCCACATCTTTGTTTACCTTGGGCGTCTCGTGCCTGTGTTTGTAGTTTCGTTCCTGTATTTTTTTTTTTTTTTTGCTTTATTGAGAGTTCGATTTTCTGAGTGGCCCACATTTCTACAGATCTTGTCTTTTACGTTGGCCTCTCTTTTCTAATACCGCAGTAATTTTGAACGATAGTTTCCAATGTATATGCAAATATTCATTGTTGTATACATTGTATTTTTTCCTTTGAACTTGTATAAAAAAATAACAGTAATGTGATACTGGAAATAAAATCTCTTTTGAAATTGAAAATTGAAATTGTAAGGTATGTCAACAAAGAGGGCTGACCAATACTTACATAGTGTAAGAGAATGCCTGCTTACACTGATATCGTCAATTTTTACGAATGGGCGTCCTGTCATTCTCAAAGCAACGAATGAAATCTGGAAGGAGTAAACAAGAAAAATAATCACTCACGAACGAATAACAAACGATTACATCAACGTCTAGGGTAACGGAACTTGCAATGAAAGGTTGAGCTACACGGTACGGACATTGTCAACAGAACTCTCTCTTGTACGCCAGTATTAATTCCAAACAGGTAGAGTCTTTCTTGTGAAGCTACCAGGTTGTAGCACCGACGACTGATCTCTTTCAAGACCGAGTGAAAGAATTTGAGTGACTTAAGGACCGATATATTAATACATAATGAAGTCTTTTCGAATACCTTAACGTACCCCTTTGAAATAACGAATTTATTCCCAGTACTTGTAGTAGGAGTAATGAATTGAATTGAATTGAATTTTATCCAATTCAATTTAATAGAATTGAATCACATCCAATCAGCCGAGCACGGTTGGAAGTAACAAACTATAATGCATAATCATCAAAATCACCGATTCCAGCAGACGATCTTATCTGACGCTCTCGGCTTTTGATTTGATTTGATTTGATTTGATTTGAATTTAATTCCACTTTGCATTCTGGTCCTCTTGTTCCTTGTTCACAACTGTCATGACTAATAACAACTTGAGGGCTTTGTAAACAGTTACTAGAGCTCTTGCTGTTCTTGTATTAGCTTCTCTGACGTATTTTGCACAAAAGTCAGAGAAAACTGTAAACGACGGGTTCGTCGTCGCTTTTTCTTATTGTGAAAAAAACCAGCACATTTACTCAAACGCATGAAGAAAGATCTAAAAAGCATTTTGAACTTTGGAACTGCAAATAGGAATTCCTAAACTTATCTTCTATCACGTAATTTCAAATCGATGTTGAAATGTCTTCATTTTCTAAATGAATTAAGTCAAATACCTTAACAGCCCAATTTCTATAACAATTGCTGTAAGCAGGTGGAGTTTGTGCACCTTGTGGTGTATACAAAATTACACTATATGCATAATCGAATGTGGGGTGACATCACACTTGTGTGTGTATCCTTATGCGTAGATTTAGTGTGTGTATGGGGGTGTGTATGTGTTCAAATTGACAACATCTTACCTCATCAATCATCAATCAAAGTATATCATTACTAGATTCTTACATTCCTCTTCTTTTATTTTGTCACTCTTACTAACCTTAAAGTCAGAGGAACAAATTAGATCCAATTGTGCTCTCATGATTTCACCTCTGACTTGTCTGATAGCGCCAAGGGTTAAAGGTTCGCTTCCGCTACAGCTACTCACAACCCTCAGGAATCCGTCGCCAATGGAAAGATATCTGAAGGACAGTTGCCATTGTCCCGAATCAAAGTCACGTGGTACTGTGGTTTGTGCCTCTTGTGGGTTTCTATCAACCCAACAAATCGGGCCAGCTGAGAAATAATCTACGAGATGAAACATGACACTTAATGTTTCGGTGGTGACAATAACGATAACAAGGCAGTGTTAAATAACATGATGCAATATCGAAAGGTACGAGGCCGCAGGCTGCGGAACCATTTGCCATGCTACGTTTACACCATTTAGTCAGGCCTCTTGACGTTAAATTCTGAGATTACCGTTACAGGGCGGATAAGAGCATCAAATTTAGAGAGAGGATCCCTCAGGACCTACTCATTGATGGGCCTATATATATGTATATATATATATATATATATTATATATATATACATGTATATATATGCTGAATTTCATTTTCCAGGAATTTTCGCATGCATGAAACTCTGGAACAATGAAATAATGAAATTTTCGCGAGGGGCCAAGATTCGCGAAAGCAAAATGCAAGCGATTCCACACAATGCATTTAATGCCAGAGACAATTCGCGGAAGTTTCATGCCGCGAAAATTGCCTTCGGCTCCAATGCGCGAAAGCTTCATGTAACATTGCATTTATATTATGTATCTGAGGGAGTGCAATAACAAAAACAAGAGGTTCAGATTTGTTGTAAATGTTCTTTTTTGTCATGGAAATGAAATCATGAACCCAATCTTCACCTAGTGGCGGAGGAAATAAAAACACGTGCATATGTGACCCTGCATGACAAAACAAACAAAAAGTCGCAGACATGAAATTTTAGTCAAGACCATATCCTGAAAGAGCAGACTTTAAGCTTTAATATGATGCATTACTCAAACCAAATGGACTGGTGACTCTCCTAACCTATCTAAATATTGGAAAGAAAGCACATTCTCAGGAAAAGTGTGAACTGAGAAAAGAGGCTCTGAAGTACAATGTCTATTCAAGCGCTTAATCTTTACCAAACCGTGCTGGCTGTGCGATGAATGGGACTAAAAACGTGATGTAAGCCGCCGGAGTAACAGCAATGAAGAGATTATCAGATTAAACTGAAATTAAGCATGCCTCATTAACACATTCTGACCTTAATCAATGTCAACTTTCAAAGTAGTAGAATTATCCTTTCAAAAATATAGGAGTTGAAAGTGAAGAGTGTGTACAAGGTGTTTTAAGAAATGAAAATGGGACTCTAAAGACACACTAAAATCACACTATTCTGACAAAAATGTTCGAGATAAACTGCTAAAAAACGCACTTTCCTGCCTGTTTCATGAACCCAAATTTTAGCATTATGTAGAAGAAGACTTGTTCTTTTAGAAAATATGAAAAAGTCAAGATCGGCTCGGTTGACCCATTTAACCTATTATCAGTCCTCACACAAAATCAGGGTGTGCGACTTTTTGTTCGTTTTGTGATGCACGGTCACATATTATAATATTGACAAAAGACACTACAGCACACGAGGAAGAGAGCACAAGGATGTTAAGAGCCAGAAGAGAGAGTACAGCTTATGGAGGAGTAAACACAAGTTTGTATGAAAGAACAGACCACTCTATTATCACCATTGTTGAAAACGCACATGTTGTTACTCAATTGTTGATTATCGATTGTTATATATCGAAAGCCATTTTTTTTTAAATAATATTGAAATGTGAAAAAGTTAGATGATTCATTGAAACCGCAATTTAAATTATTCCAAAGTTTGAGTCCAGTATAAACAAATTTAATGCATTTTGTGAATGCAATTTTGTGAATGCAATGAATGCAACAAGGAAGATGAAGTTCGGTAGTGAATCGTCGTGTGGGGTAATTATACACGTGGCAGTTTAAATGGAATGAACCATGAAATATTTTATAGGAAGTTCATTACTGCTGCAACGGAACATGAAATGATTAATTTGAAATTCATACGAATACTTTCTATTTACGGATATGGTTGAAAAAAAAAACGGTATTTGATTGAGGATGAAGGTAAAAAAAAAATCTGAGCAAAATTTTTGCTGTAACAGGAAATTATCTAATAATGTCTGATAAGTGTTACTCCAAGCCAAAATTCCATTATTCAATTATGGTAACATTAAGCTTGAATTTAACATCATCAATGCAAAGGAGGGGAAGACAATATTTTCTAATACCTATTAATACACCTATAATGTTATCACTTTTGCTATACATGTACTACTGATATGACACTTCCATTGAAACTCATTATCAACATAAATACCGAATGATTTGATAGAATAAACCACTTCGAGGGGGTTGGTATCGAACATGATGTTGCCTGGAAGGCTATTTAAGCAGCTGCTATAAAAAGCATACAAGTTTTATTTGTAATGTTTAGTAACAACTTATTTGCGAAAACCCATCGTGAAAATCTTTTCATTAATCATTTCTTGTTTTTATCAAGATATTGTGGTCAGGGTGAGAGAAAAAAAAAACCCAAACGTTATAGTCATTTGCAAACAATATAAATGAGAGGTTTTCGGAGGACCTACGGAAATGGTTGATGTAAATTTGAATAACATGAGTCCGAAAAGACTTCCTTAGTTTTGGAACACTACATTCCAATGTTTTCATTTGTGAGTCATAGCCGTTGACGTGTACATATTGCACGAGGAGGATATGATTATATACATATATATTTGTATATATATATATATATGTATATATATATTTATACGTATATATATATATATATATACATATCTGTATATATATATGTATATATATATTTATACGTATATATATATATATATATATATATATATATATACATATATAATATGAAGAGTTTGTTCGCAAAAAACCGATATGTCCATATTTGCCAAATTGAGATATTTGCGATTAAAGGTCAAGGAAAATAAAGAGAATAATAAGAAAATTGTTGCTTCTTTTGACCATAACTTCAAAAATGTACCTTTATATGTAGTGACCAATATATCATGTAAAAGGTATTATTTTGTACTTTATGACAGAGACCGTTCTTCAAAATCTTCAAAAATGGACATCGGTTTTTACGAACAAACTCTTCATATATATATATATATATATATATATATACAAATAATATAATATTTATGACCATGCATCATGAAAACAACAAAAAGTCTTTTTTTGTGAGTAGTTAAAATGGGTGAAATTTGTCAAACTAGTCAATCTTTACATTTCAGTATTTTTTGAAAGACCAGTTTCTTTTTCTTTGATATAAATCTTTTGTTTTGGGTCATAAAAATAATTGGAAATTGTGATTTTGTAGTTTCTCTACAACATGTTATGGCAGAGTAGTGAGGTAATAAATAATTTAACACGTTTAATGGCCCAATTTCATTTCTCATAATTCTTGTACATGCACTTCACTTTCCGTTCTCATAACTTTTGACAGGATGATGATACAGCTTTGAAGGGTAATTTCAGCAATGAATGGAACCTCTTTAATGAGTGTGGAATTCCCACATTGTCCCATTCATTACGCGGAGCACAGGGCTTGGTGAGAATTAAGCGGTTGAGTTATAAACATTAAAACTGAAAACCTCTTTTCTCAGCAACACTTCTGGAGTGTGTACTTTCTTTCTATTATCTAGTTGTATCGACTTTGTCCTCCATCTTAAAGCTTAGATTCAGATTTTTTTTTTCAAAATTAACCCTATTGATAACTTAAAATCAATCTCTGGTGTATTGCTTGTGACGGTTTTGTGATTCAGGGTCATGTGATATAAAAATTAGATGCTTTCATATACAGACCCACAAACAATTTTGAGGGGGCGTCAGACAGTCTGTTTGACTCAGCATGTTTGCTTAGAGGAGTGAGAGGACCATAGTAAATTTGATAAATATTCCTCTCATTTGTAAACATAAGCATAACAATAAGTCAGATACATCGGCTTAGAAACCTTTAACCTTGCAAAAGACTGAAATGGAAGTGTAAAGCATACGAACTCGTCTCAGCTGTTATCGATCATTATCATTGTTCTTTAAGAATGGGGCATGTAGGAATTCAGAATTGTGCAATGGTCACAACGGAAGAAATAAAGGAAGAAATAAATTCTAAAGGGACGCAAGTTCTGCGGTGTCTCCTCTTTTTTCTCTTTCTCTTATTCTTGGTTGTTGCTTTTTGTGTGTGTGTAACTGGAAACCATATTGATCTTTAGATTTATGTTTGTACGACATAGAGACACGTGGCGTTTGATACACGAATGTAGTTTGACATATCTGAAACGCCTTCTCAAAAGTCTTGAAGACTTTTCAGAACTCGCATTGAACATTGAAGATAATCCCTTAGCAAGCCCTTTCCAAGCTAAACTGGGATAAGATGGCACGCCTCAGCCATGAAACAATCCTTGTGGGATTCATCTAAGAGTACGTTATATATTATATAATATTGTTGTGTGAAAATCATTCGCTTCAGCTCTGGTCTCATATTCAAGTAATGTGCAGTTCAATGTTTCCAGATTAGCATGACTGTACAGTGTCGGGGCGATCGATAACAGCCCGACACTGTACAGTCATGCTTACCTGGAAACATTGAACTGCATATTACTTGAATACGAGACCAATGTGAAGCAAATGATTTTCACACAACAATAAATATTATAATGAACTCTGAAATAAATCCCACAAGGATAGGAGCAATCATTCACCAGTATTCCCATTGATTCCCACTGGTCAGTTACTAGCCATGAATATGCACAATAAATTATTGTTATTTTTAATGTTTTTTTCTGAGTGGGTATCCTTGCATATTTGATAATAGAACCTACTACACTCATACAATCACAATCATCATTGACAAATATATCAATGTTAATTTTGCTTTAATAAGATTATGATTTATCTGCTTGGCGCATAAGTAATCTGAATTTTTGGTACATACTGTTGTCAGAAGGCCACTGACTGCGACTCCAACATCCACTTCCTTCATCGTCTTTCATGCCACACGTGGAAGATTCAAAATCGCATGTCCAATTGCCTATCCACGGAGGAAAGGAAAGTAAAGAGGAGTGATATTTTAGCAGATTAACATTTCTCCAAAAGTAGACGATGAAGTTATAGTAGTACTTGTATCAAATGGGAAGGAATAGTATTGGTAATGAAAGTGAAAGAAACAGCTGTTTATATTGATCGTGTTCATGGTATTGTTGATTGCAAATTCCATTCATAAAAAAAAAAACGTAATGCAGATAAAGATTCATGACTTGAGATTATTATAGCGACGATTTGTCAATAGGAGTCATTATGATGGCATTGCTGTTATAGTCAGGTTTGGTAACGACTGAATTCTTCACAAGTATACACAACTGATATTATATTGAGATGTTTGAATACAAAACATGCAAAAAAAACCACCTATATCGAACTGTAGACGATGAATTACGAACATACGTTTACACTGATATAAGATTACTTGGAGAAGTAGGCCAATTACAGAATAACTTCTCTGAAAGAATAGAATGAAATTCATTGTTTCATGAATTATGTATCATTGTATCTAAAGGTTTTAAGGGCATCCACATGAACACATTGAAACAAAAGTATGAAATTAGCTGACTGTAATGTATGATGATGTTCAAAATCAACCTTTGTACATGAAAATAATGATAGTGATAATAATAACATTAATAGTGATAATGATAAGAATTTCGACTCATAAACTTTTTTAAAATTGTATTGTCGTCTCCAAGAGGTTTATAAACAAATATCACCCTGATGATAAAATCATGTTAATGGTTTATAGGAAAAACATTGAGTGTAGAACATTTGCTCACTTACTCGTCTATTTTGTGCTTTCCTCAAGCATTTTGCTCTAATCTTCATCTCCATTTTAGATAGCCCATATTAACACAATATGATAAGACACTGACAACATGTGAGACCATGCAACTATTTTTTTTAATTGTGAGCACTATACAATGTCTGTAGAAAAATCATCGTCATTTGTTATAATCATCAATCTTGTGTATAAAATTATATTTATCACAGGACCGACCTATTTCAACATTTGCTTACAGATAATCTGCGTTAAATGTACAAAAGATATTAAAGGCTGTACTTAATACTTATTACGAAGAAGTGCCATGCAAGAGGCACAAGATTCTTACCGTTGGCTGTGGCTTGGTGCAAGAGGAACAGCATAACAACAAACCTCATGTCCATATTTCCACTCATATATTTTAGATGCAGTCAACTCTTGTCTACGTAAGTGTATAATCTACTGCAACAAGGCGTTCATCCACTTCTGGAGTTTGACCACGGTATCCTCCTTGTTTCTCTTCCTTGGTTCTCTGAAGAACTAAGAAATATCTAGTGGAAACTGTAACGCTGAAAGAAACAGTCTGAACAAAAGAAGGAAGTGAATAAAAAAAGCTGTTCACCCTTCCCCATGTCGCACACACGCAACGCACACGCACACGCACAAACACACACACACACATATTATATATATATATATATACACACCTATATATATATATATACATACATACTTCAATTCTATATGCATATAATATATGTATATTGACACCATTTTTTGTTTTCTTTGGTGGTTCGGTTAACTAAAACATTTGTATCTGAGATTTTGGCTTCCTGAAAAAGAAACGTATATAAACATAAACATTGCAAATCTCCCATCAGGCAATAAAACGAAAACATTTTAATATTTGATTTGATTTGATTTGATTTAATTTGTGATTTATGAAACATAACAATCTTTAGTGGACCTGATGACATTTATGTTATCTAATCATGATAATAATATGATTTTTTTTTTTATCATATTCTACACTGTTTGGGAGGACTGCTGTTTTTTTTATGCGCAACCTTTACTTTTTTTTTAAAGTAAATATTTCAATTTACTGCTACAGCAGTATTTCCAACAACAGTCATTCAAAAGGATACAGGGGTTAAGGTCTTTTTAATTTGAAGTATTTCAAGTTCAAATGCATTCACAAACAGTTTACATCGAATAAACCACAATAAAAACACACTGTAAAGACATTATGAATTAGGTAATATTATCTTTAGCATTCGTCCAATTGTAATAACCAGATAACAGGTCAAATTCCCCTGGATACTCTATAAGGTTACATTATGATAACCAGAAATATCAGTAATAATCAGCATGAAAGAAATAAGACTTATCGTTACTATTACTGTTATGATCAAATCTGTAGCAGTCTCAGAAATGTCATTATTAATACACTCATCATAGTCATCATCATCATTATTATCAGTATTAATGATAAGTAGCTGTTGTTCCTAGCGCACATAGTTCTTTCCAGCCCGCTAGCGTCTGATATGTCCTTGAGCACGGCAATGATGGCGACCCTCTTTTTTTGATTTGGTATCATGGTTTCTTCGAGCAGATCAACGGGGAAAGAGCCTTGCTGGATTTTCAGTGAACTAACGGAGCTTTTGAATCAGACTCTTTCTATGGGTCTAAAATTTTGCTCTGTCTCTCTTTCACATTTCTCGTTCCCTACTCCTCTCTATTTCCTTGAAGTCTTACTGTGCATTCCTGGACTGTTTATGTCTCTGCATCTATGTATTTTTATTATGTCGTAACGACGACTTTCCTTACCGTTTGTATATATGCATTATCTTAATTTCCTGGAGCGGTAATTCTGAAATCGTTCCTTGAAGAAATTTCTTCCTTGAAACAGGATTTTTTTTTTCTTCTCAGTGGTATTCTGAAAATCATTCAAAGTTTCTTCCTAAGTCTGTTCCTAACTTTTTTTTCCTAATCTTGGGAAGACACTTAGGAAGATATGCAAATTTCTCAATTAGGGAGAAGTTAGCATTCTTGAATGCACTTATAAAAGAATTTCAGGGAGATATTTAGGAATACCCCGTCCCTGTCCTAAGTATACGTAACGTACGTTATGGCAACCTGCAAAACATCATGATAGGCGTTGCCATTCACTGCGCGCAACAAGTATGGTTGGGTGTTCATAAAACCGGCCACCTAACGTTTTTCTATCAATAGAAACGTGAAAAATCTCACAATTTGCCTGAAATTTTACTCACGTGTGGAGAAAATACTCCGGATTCACAAGCGCGCACTGAAAATGCGATCTGAGGTACGCGCTCTAGATGGCGGCTTCGAACGCGTGGGGTCTCATTTTTTCCGCACTCAGTTGCCCTGTTCATTTCAACCGACCACCCTGACAATACGTATAAAAGGCACTTAAATGCGTTTTTTTCGACAAGCCGCTCTTTTTTTCTAGCCGTCATTTTTCCCCAATAATATTTAAATATATTTTGAATCCTTCGATATTACTTTTGAAGGACTGTTTGATGAATTTTAATTGATCTTCATGAGGAAACTTTTCATTGTAATTGAAATGAATTAGATGAGTCGGTTTATTTTTTCACATTCATTTCTCGTTTCTGCTTCCACTCGTACGGTCGTAGCGGGCGACAAAATAATTATGTCATGTGTATGTGTAACGTGTGTGCACGATCGTACAGGCGGCGGTGACAATTTTGCGGTCAAAATCGTCAAATTTATTACGGAAGGATACTCTACATCTAACAACGAGTCAGCAAAGGTAGGCCTAGTTATATGTAGTTACACGATAAATCTTATTCGATTTTGCTAAATTTCGTTAATTTAGAGGGAATACTTATTTGTTTTCGCCTCATTTTACTCGGTAGCGTAGCCCAGTGAAGAATCGAACACCGTTGCGCGTAGTCCCATGCGTACATTTTCTTTCTGTACGCGCAATGCCATTATAGTGCGCGGTCGGTTGATATGGACCCGGTCGGTGTGTTGAACACCTACCATACTCTGATGCGCGCGAAATGGGCATGAGAAAGGCGACATGCCGCGCACACGTGTACTTAACCCTACGTCATTTTAATTATGCGATTTTCATTGGCTGACTCCTTGTGTTACGGCTTTTCGTATTGGCTTAAGAAAGCACATAGTCGGGGATAAGGATGGCCTAATTTGCATTAAGAAGTTCTTAAGAAATTTCTGAATTCCAATTCTGTCTTTTCTTGGCACTTCCTAAATTTCTGACATAGGAAGGAACTTAGGGAAAAACTTAACACGAAGATTTTTAGAATACCACCTCTGCTCTCTATTCCTCAGCTCGCATTGGCTTGTTAAAAAAAAAATGTGTGTTGCAAGACATTTACCTGCTATTCAGTTATCAATGGCAGCTGTTCAAAGTTGCTACACTAACATTTTAACTCGGCATCGCGTGTGTGCCATTGGTTCTATTCCTTTAATAATGTTATATGAAGCATGATGATACATACATAATATGTATGTTTCATCATGCTTCATTATTTATATATTGATGTATAATATTATACATCAATATATTCTAACATACTCAATTATTACGTAATCAATTATGTCATTGAATATCAATTAAAAAAAAACATTTAGAATTTAAATACATATATTCTTTTTTTCAGTACGCATCTTATATCCTTTTAACAAAGACCTTTAGCTGCTGAAAAAAAAAAAATCAATGAAGAGATAAACATGATACGCGTAAAGTAAATGTCGAGGCGCGGTCAGACTGGCAAAGGATCGAGAAGTTTGGGGCATAGGTACGCGCGCAAGAAAGAGTGTGCCGTCCGATGGCTAGTGATTGGGATGTAACAATTGCCAATGGCCTCGCGCTTCGGACGCACCGCCCGCGAACCGATCGAGATGTTTGCAGTCACACTGGCAAAACTTCGAGTTTTTAAAGATCGCGATCTTAAACTTCTCGATCTTTTGCAGTCTGACCGCACCTATTGTCTGTAGCAGCAGAGCTGGCATATATCGTCTGATATCGCCTTGAACTAACGCCGAATGGTGGCGTCCTCGTATAATACATAAATATGTCACACAGATTGTTGAATTTAGCACGAAAATGGTAACTATTTTCCGTGAAAGACTGCACAGTCGCAGCCAGGCGTGAGACATGTGATGCGTCTAAGTACGCGAAACCGATCTGTTGAAGTTGTTTAACAAAAATGAGTGACAAACGTACGCGATTTTAAGCTCGCTTGTAATTGTTGAGTAACAACAAGTCCCGCTTATTGTGACATCAGAGCCGTGCAATGGAACAAAAACCTCGAGTCAATCGTGAGTTTGACACGGGAGTGAATGGAAATTGGTGTTGTCAGCCATGTGCTATCCATTAATTTTTTTGCTCAAACAAAATCGTGCCGTTGACAGCCACAGCGTGCGATCCGATGTCAGGTAACGGGCAAACGGCATATTGGATAGCTACATTCTTTTTAGGTGTTGTATAATAGTCATTATTTTGTAATAGCATTGAATTTATCGTTGATCGCCATGGTGACGCGGCTCTCCAATATGATAACCTGTGTTTCCTATGGTAGTACAGGGTTGAAGAACGTCACAATAATCGCCATCTACTAAATCGCTCACCAAAGGATTGTCTCTCAATGCCTGGGCCCCATTTTATCAAAAGATATAATCGATCGTAAATTCTCATACCACACAGGTTGCTATAGACTTATGATAGAAATCAACTATACAGTGCCCCCCCCCCCCCCAAAAAAAAAAAAATACAGTCGGATAACACCCGATACGACTAAACTACAGGGGCGTCACCAGCTTTTTTTTTTTCAAGGGGGTGCGTTTTGACACTAAATGGAACTTGCGATTTTTTAATATGATTTATTATTGTTGCCTGTATCATCATGTACATTTACATAATGCACTGTACATATACATTGTCAGTGGCACGTATTCATGAACATAAGTTAAACATAGTGGAAAAATAGCTGGAAAGGACTATGATTATAACATACAGGGGTAGTGACAGTCGTGTGGGATCCTCGGCGAGGGAGCGAAGCGACCGAGCGGGGGAGGGTGTGGGAGGGGGATACCCCTCCCACCGTAGGGACTTTTTGTAAAAGCAGAGTACATAAGCCTGTTTGTAGAGCATCTAAAATCAAATTTCTGGGAATTAAACATAACGGAAAACTCACTGTACAAGGACTATGACTATAACATACGGGGTTACATTATGTGACGGTGTAAGATCCTCGGCGAGGGAAGGAGCGAAGCGGGGATGGGGCAAAACAGCCCCCTGGTGCACACTTCTATGAAATACTTCGAAAATTGTCAGTCCCCAAATGTGTCGAATCTTAATCTGTGTGTAGGAACCGAGCGGGGAAAACATAAATCAAAGAGGATGAAGGAACTTTTGAAAATATTTGAATTCAAGTGGCAGATATATCAAACATGCTTTTTGATGAAATATTCTGAAATTTGTCAATCCCCCAAGTTTTCTAAGTGTATGGTTAGAGACCTAACGGGGGAGGGGTAGCCCCTCCAATGCGAGATTTTGCACTTTCAGAATTGAAATTCAACAATCCGTTGCATAATGAATGTAATATTTGGACAGTCCTCCATTAAAAAGGGAAGAAAATTTTCCTCATTTCGAGAATCATAGAGTGACGTTTGCACCCACCCTTGTCCTCCGGGATTGATGCTCCTGCATACGAGAAAGCTGATGCATTTTTAGAATTCAAAGTAAAAGAGCTCATAAAGATATTTGGAATTTAGGAAGCTCTCAATACCCAAGACTTTTAGTGCAGTAATGATATGAAAGGAAACCAAGCAGGAAACCAAGCGGGCAAAGGGTTAATTGAAAGGAGATAATTATCCCCTCCCACACGACAGTTTTGCTTTTTTTTTTAAAGTGAAGTGACAGGACTGGTGCACACTTGCGATAAAACATTTGTAAATCTATCAATCTAAAGGTGCATTAAGTCCATGGAAAATAGAACAAACGGAAGAGAGTGTGGGAAGGGGTATCCCCCGGCTCCCACACGAGAGAGGTTTTTAATTTGTAGGATTGAAATGCAGCAACCTGGTGCACACTTTGGGTGAAATATTTGGACAGATTTCTATAAAAAAAAGTAAGAAAATCCTCTCATCTCAGGGATTATGACTGTGTGTGTGGGGGGGGGGGCAATTCATATGTTTACCCTTGCGATATATCTATGGGGGAACTTTTTTTTTCTGTCAAAAAGCGAGAAAGTTTTCTCATCTGTGGAATTATTGATTATGGGGGGGGGGGCAAAATTGTGATATGCTTGCCCTCCAATTTTTTAATAAGGCTAAGGCTCGCACTTACTTGGCTCGCATTTTCAATTTTGATTGGTCAGAAATAAAGTGCTGTACAGAGACCCTACATCCTTGCAGCGCAAATACACGTACACGTACACGCAATTAACGTGTACGTGGTCCGTACCGTACTATACGGTCAATAAAATAGTGAACACTGCGAAATAGATAAGTATAAAATCAGTGCTGCCAGAGCCCGGGGTGCGACTTTTTTTTCCCCACGAATTTCTTTTCCCTGGTGCAAAATAAAAATAAAATAATAAAATAGATAATAAAAAGATAATTGTTTTGCGTCCGGCGTTGAGGTCGCTCGCAGACTTTTTTTTTTTGGGGGGGGGGGGTCTGAAGGGGGTACGTTCGCACCCAACGCACCTCCCCCCCCCCCCCCCCCCCCCCCCCCCCCGTGGCGTGTTTTTTTTAGACGGCGCAGATTGGGGACCCTAAAAATCTATTGGGGACCCTATCTCTAAACCTAACCCTAATCCTAATCCTAACCCTAACCATCAAACCCTAACCCTAACCCTAACCCTAACCAAAAACCCTAACCCAACGTTTTTCCCATAGGTTTAACACGCGCCATGCCCCAATCTGTGCCGTCTTAAAAAAAAACGCCCCCCGGTGACGCCTATGAACTGTGCAAATGCTACTTCACGGTCTTAAATTATAACATTTTACTTCTATTTAGCAGGAAACCCCATACAACTTGACTGAGCGGTCACAGGGAAATGTGGACTGTTGTGAAGCACGTCATGAGTCTGATTCTTCCAAGTTTAGCACTTGAATGCTCTTCGAACTGCACATTAATATGTAAACACAATAGACAAAACTTGAAGGGAAGAGATTCCTGACACGCTTTTCAAAATTCCTCATTTCTCTTTGACGATTGAATCAAATCGAATGGGGTTTTCTGTAAGATGTAGGCAATGAGTTATAGTTTCATACCTTGAAATTGTTCGATTAATTCATTTTTCCTAAAGCTATAAGTTATATAAAGTTATAATTGCGGAGGGTCCCGTTGTAATTTTTTTTTTCCGGGTGGGGGGACATACGGTATAATCAATTTTAACTCTTCATAAAACACGGCCCTGATCTGTTCACAGATTCTGGTATAAAGGATGTTATATGGCTGATCCATCCTCGTTGTCTTGGTTTCTTACAGCCTTTGATATCGCATCGTTCCCAGGCATCTTCGTATGAGCCTTGACGCAAGGCGAGTCAGTTTGTGCGAGAGTTTGATACTCGTCACCAGTGTCCGTTGGTCCTTTGCCCGGCTGGTTTGTACCAACCTTTCCTTCGCAATAGACCTACTGCGCGAACTTAGTTTTCAATGCACGCACCAGACAATCATACACCTCGCCATGAAGACCTGTCGCGGTCTTGATATCCTCAGTCATTTTGCATAACGGCATCACTTTTTTCCTCTATCAATAATGCCACCGGGAACGTCGTCTGGGTCGCCAGATGCACCTGCATCGTTTACTGAATCGACTTGGGACACCTTCCTCTCTTGGATGACTTCTTGGGAAACATACATATCCTCAACGGGTCTGTTATCTCCACGTATCTCAGCAACTGGGCATGTTGGGTGACCGTAGACACCGCCACTAAAATGCATCTGTGTAGCGGCATTCAGGTTTATTGTTGGCTGTCTCCTGAAAAATACGCAAACGAGAATGAAAGATGTGTAAGATTAGGCCTACTTCAGATAAGAACTTCTGCACAGAGTTTAATGATTTCACGAAGGATATAAAATAACGTGAGACGATGTAATTCATAAACAAAAAACTCCTAGAGTTTATCTATTTCATAGCATTTGATTCCGAAGATCTGAACAGTGCACATGGGGTTGAACCATTATCTTAGCTTATTATAGACTTTGTACATGAACATGTTGCCGGTAACTTTTTAAAATGTCACCTTTGGTGCTATCAAAGGATTACGCTACGTAATGCATGGTGACTTGTGTTGTTACCAAAAGAATATCTAATCATATATCACATATTTCATGATCCCTTATTACAATTTTCCTTCAGATTATTTGGATATTCCCACGAAGATTTGTTTCAAAACCCAGATTCTGTCAGTGACATCATCTGTCAATGTCTAAGAGACATTGGAATGCACCATCTCTTAGACCGAGCAGTAACTGAATATTTCCCTGCAATGGTTTTTGTCAACCATAATGTATCAGTAGGGCTACTTTAAAAAAAAAAATGATCGACCGATGACGTCACTTGTTTAGGTGATTTAAGTGATTTGAAGAAAAAATAATAGAGAAAATATTCTACAATATGTGGCACGTATTCGGATATAATATGATCAAATAAGTAATATTGACGGTATCATGCATCCATAAGTCAACGCACATTTGGGTTGTGGAGATAATCCCGAGGTCCGATTAGGGATATTCCAAAGCCAGGAATTTCGAAAGTCTTCGGAAACCGGTCACACACTTGAACTGCGTTCACGCTTGCATGGTTCGAAAATGATATTGATCGGTTTCGGTTCGCATGTTGGTCCATTTGTAGTTTTTACCACACATGATGCTAATCCTATATAAACGTGTCGTCGTTGCTTTGTTTTGCTTTTTAATCCCCCAACCAAGTGACGTAGGTTCGGCATGCATTGATGACACTCACCGCACTCGACGTTGATGAAACAGAACAACTGCAACCATGGCAACGACAGCTATCACAACGACGGTGCTCATCACAGCGACGATGATTGGGCTAGAACCACCTGGATATTGTGATTACATGGATTACTATAAGTTGTTGCTTGTTGTACAGCGCATGTAAATCGACGTTTCCGTGCGTATTTGCCGGTTAAGGAGAAGCATGATATAGTAATATTTCAGCGTACTGCTGCTTCAAACTTATTACCATCATACCTGTGCAATGTCTATTCTGTATTAGGTCGAGGTACGTATTCCAACAACTTTTCAACTTTTTAAAAAGATCTGTTATACATAACCATGCCAAATATTGAGCTTGCATTGTCCCCCATTCAGATTCAACTATCAATCCATTCCTCACTGATTCCAATATTTAAACTATATTTTCTTCTCTGAAAATGAACGCCAATTGAAACTATTTTCTCTTCCATAGCAATTCCAATTTCAACCATTTCATATTACCTCAAAGTCAATTCAAATTGAAATTATTTGATCACTCTTCCAAATTATTGATTTGTTCGTGTATTTATTTGAACATAACAACAGGATGTAAATGATCAGATAAAATCTGTTTTTGCAGATATTGCTCTGTAAGGATATTGCAGTTTCCTGCACAGGGGATTACTATAAGAAAGAAAACGCCTACAACAACAGGAGCAATAACAAACAGAAAATGGAAAAAAAAAGAAAATTTGAATTCAAATCATTTCCAATTAAAGCTATCTTATCACTCTGTCAAATTAATATTATCATTAAAGGTATGTTATGTGCCCTCTAAATTTAATTGATTAAGACTAATCTATCTTCTTCCGTACTAACTCCAGTTACAACCATTTCATCTTAACTCGGAATTGGTTTCAAATAAAACGCTTTTATCTTTCCTCGAAAATAATTCTAATAAAGATTATGATTTGGTCTCTTGATTGTATTCAAATGTTATCTGCAATATTTTCATTAATTAACATTAATTTGCAATTGAAACCCTTATTGTATCACTGAACACTGATTGCAATTAAAGCTATCGTGTCGTCTCGCCGTTCATTCTATTTGAAATCATGACATCTAATAGCTTTAGGTGTTTTTTTTTTCATTTTTCGTCTTGTCTAAGCATGGCTAATATATTCTGTTAGATTGAAACAGAGACACATTACCCCCTTCAAGCTTGGAATTTTCCGTCATGGGCTTCCAAGTGCTCAGCAAGGCCGACGTTGTCATTATAATTGAAGATGAGACTCCGTCTGAAGCTTTGTCGTGGTCTGTATTGCTCTTGACTGGAGTAACTAGTGTTGAGTATAATATTATAGCTTGAGAGGTAAGGAGAGTAACGGTCTTGAAGTGGTGGAAAAGGGTGTGGTCTGGATTTCAGGCACTATCATTAAATTTTGATTCTGTAAGAGAAAGGCGGGATATCTCCATCCATCAACGTATCACTTTTAAAATCCTCCTTATTGTTTACAAGATATGTAATAATCTTGCCCCATCTTATCTTAGAGATTTAATTTCCTTCCGCTCCTCCACTTCAACCCGTTCTCTCCGTTCTTCCTCCTCTCTCCAATTATCACGTGGTCCCCGCACCTGTACACGTTATGGTGATAGGGCCTTTTCAGTTATTTCCCCACTTCTTTGGAATAAACTCCCTTTTTATATTCGTAACGCTGAAAATGTTGATAGGTTTAAGTCATTGTTGAAAACTCATCTGTTTACACAACCTTAATTTTGCTGCTGTTGTTGTTGCTGTCGTTATCATAATATGTACATAATGCTGTATTTTGTTTTTACGTTATATATATTATTTTTCCCCGATTTGATGCGCTTAGAAACATCAGTATTAAGCGCTGTATAAATGTTATTCATTATCATTATATCTGTGTCTACTATATACGTGAACAAAGTCACAAAAATGGGATACACACGCGAGCACTTCGATGTACAACATTCAGAAGCAGAAAAACAGTGATGAATGAACTCACTTTTAAAAAAGTTAAAAGTTATATCATCTTATTGAACATGATGAACCTATTGCATTGTATGGTTTCTGTGAATAAAGAGAGCCGACCAAAACTTACTAGATGTAACAGAATGTCTTCTCACAATAATGTCGTCAATTCTTATCCCTGGGTTCCTTCTCTTTCCCACAGCTATGAACGATATCTGGAGGGAGTAAACAAGAAAAGAAAGAGAAAAGGCTCCTTAAAAGAGAGAGAAAAAATGCGACGAAAAGTGGTTGACTGAGAGAGTAGTAATAATAAATATTATTACCTATACGAGGTAGTTCTGCGAGGCAATTACAGTTGGTATTTTGCAGGGTCGGGAGTTCAGCAGGCGACATTGGAGCATATCACGAGCATCCGGGGTTTTACATAATACAGTGGACTCCTGTTATAACGAAATCCTCGGGACCGGCAGTTTTCTTCAGTTATATCGGAATTTTGTTATAACTGAACAAATAAACAATAGAAATACATAGAGTGGATGACATTGCAGCCCATTGCAGCCCAAATCTTTACTTCGTTATAACCAGAATTTTGTTATAACCGTAATCGTTATAATAGGAGTGCTCTGTAAAACTGAATTTTTAATGTATCCTGATGTCTGACTTCCCGAATTTCATTGCCAGAGTTTGATAGCAAAAGTGACGAAGTGGAGTGTGGATTAAGCTTTCTCCCGGTCATGCACAATGATTAAAGGAGACTTTCGGATGATTTTCAGATTTTTACATTTAAACAACCGTAAATTAGACTGAGGACATAGTTTAAGAATTTATAGTAACTGGGATGAAGAATAAGAATATTTTCGAAATTTATAACAAATTGCAATGAACATGGATGATGACATGACAGGGTCACCATAAGAAAGCATGAGTTTGGGCTCAAGGAAGCAGAACAAAAGAAGAAGGCATGCATTCACAGGTGAACTCGCAAGCAAGCGGTATTACACTGCTACATTTCTGAAATCTATGAGCCTCCTATATCTATATATATTCTTAGCTCAAGAACCACAATAAATTCTACAAATCTATACATGGAGCTGTTGATTTATGTACGACATGATGTAAAATTATAAAAATAGTCTGGAATGCTCCTTTAAAATCACAGATTTTCGCAGACGATCTCATCTGACGCGTTCGGCATTGGTTCTGAAGTTTGTTTGTTTGTTTGTTTGTTTTTTCCGATCACAATTTCCAGTGTTAACAACAACATAGGGGCCTTGAATAAGGTTACAACAACAGTTGTAGTCATTGCACGATTTTCTATTCGTTTATTTGTTTGTGTGTGTGTGTGTGTGTGTGTGTGTGTCATTTCTTTTTACACAAAGCATAACAAAAAATGCGTGGTATACAATCAATTATGCACATAGTAAAGTGACTGGCGTCATTATATTTCTTAGCCAAATGTGAAAACAAGCATGCAGATTAAGTTTCAGTATCATGGTGTTGTGTGTGTAAAAGAGTAAAAAATGTGATATGGCTCAGTAGGTATAATAGGGTGATATCAAATATGCGATTATCTTGGGTATGTGTAGTGTGTGTGTGTGTGTGTGTGTGTGTGTGTGTGTTTGCTGAGCATGGCTGCATGTTACTCTAACTGAGATGAAGATATGTCATTAAAATTTTCTTAAATACTTCGGAATATTTGCTTGGTACCGATACTAACCTCAAAGTCGTATGGGCAAAACAGATCTAGCTTCTGTTCCATAAAATCATTTCCGGTAGCATCAAGGGTCAAAGGTATATTTCCGTCACAGTCACTTGTGACGTTCAGCAATGTGTATCCCATAATTGCCCGATATCTGAAGGAGAGCTGCCATTGTCCCGAGTCGAAGTCACGTGGTATTGTGGTTTGTATCACCTGTTCATGTCTTCCAAACCAACATGTGTAGTCTACGTAGATATAATCTGTGACGAATGGCATTATTAGCCCGATGGGGGATGATAATAAAGAATTTTAAGGTAAAAATTATATAATCTTTCTTTTTTATTTTTCATTTCGTGGTGGTGGTGATGGTATATGTAGTTTTCCGAGCAACACTTGATGTCAATGCTGACATTCATGGCAAAGCACAATTCATTAGCTGAATTATCGGGAGAGTGTAACCTTCGACATAAATATTTAGGAGCAGAATCATGCAAACAATGAAAAACCAATAAACATAACGATCTTATATGGGTATAAGGACCATCAAACTCTCAGATCGCAGCTCAAGGGAAACAGCTTTGAACTTGATGAATGCATGCTATATGAGAGTGGATGATTTCCTTTAGGTCCAAAGTCTTCCTCATTATTGTTCATGGTGGTGCAGTTTTTGTTTTGTTTTTTCTTTAAGATGAACATAATAAAGATGGTATCATTATTGTTTATTCCTTATCATTATGATTAACATTTTGACATATAGTTGTAAATGTCGGCCGCCTATGCAACTCAGCCAATACAACCCCTCCCCCACCCCCGGTTATTAATGATGTTGATAATTATAACAATAAGCAAAATTATCAAAATTACACATATATACATATATGACATGATTTTATTATTTTTGATTGATTTTGATTTGGTTTTAGGATTCCTCTTCTTTTTTTTTTTCCTCCCGTCGAGTTTTTGTACACATTCAACAGCAGGACCTACTCTGTTTTCTTAAATTCACAATTTTACTTCTTGGTGCTCAGGTTATCTAGGGAGGTGACCATCACTTCTGGATTATCTGAATTTTTTCAGTACATACTGTTAAAATAAGACCACGTAGAATGTTTCCAACATCCACCTTCTTCGTAGTTTATCATGCCACATGAGGAAGATTCGAAATCACATGTCCAATCTCCTATCCACAGAGGAAAGAAAAAATAAAGATATGTTTGTTTATTAAAGAACAACATTTCTATATCAAAGTAGTAGCAGCAGTAGAAATAGTTGTTGAAGTATGGTAGCAGTAGTAGTAGAAGTTGAATAGTATAGTAGTAGTAGTAGTAGTAGTAGTAGTAGTAGAAATATTAGCATTAGTAGTAGCAGTAGTAGTATTATTAAAAGGAACTAGGTGTTGGAAAATAAATCCCACTTTTGACCCTTAGTATTTCAAAAACTATATATCACATTACTCTGCTATTGATATGAGTAATAGCTGAATAGTGCGCAATTTAAATGGAGTTGATTTGAATATTGATCATAATTCAATTTCTCTAAATCCATGGTTAATTTTGCAGTTTGGTTTCATATATTGGTCAAATTTAAACCCTCTTTACACAAGCTTGAGCTTTACATAGGAACCAATGATGTGTATGTGAGTGTGTGCTTACAATGATCCTGAACAATGGACATGAAAACCAGCTTTTCAGAGCTCTGCTGTCTAGGACTCTGGTATCTTGCTCTAAGAGACCGGACTTAGATTTAGATTCAGAGTTCTTCGGGTATTCAAATAATTAGGTAGGAGCACTACTGGACGTAGGCCTATTGTTTTTCAATATCTTTACCTTAAAGAATTATTATCATCACTCATTCTCAAAGATGATTATGTTGTAGTTAGAATTGGAATGTAAACTGCCTATATCCCCGTGAACATGGAATGCCAAAAATCTTTTCCAGCTTCTTGCGTCTTTTCTTTTGTTAGTCCTATATCATTACCATGCTGCGTGATCGCAGAATTGGCTTTTACCTACAGACACATGTAATGATTATCATCCAATGACTAATCAAATGTATTTATGCATGTGAAGTAGAACTACGCAATAGGTGAAAGAACCTTACCTCTGGCTGAAGTCGCTTGCTGTAAGAGGGTCAGCGTAATGAGATGCCAGACGCCCATGTTTAAACTCAAATAGTCATTTTCAATGCTGACAACTGTCCTTTGAAAGCTCGCAGTTAAATGCAGCTAGGCATTCGTCTTCTCAATTAGTCTGGCCTGCCTCCTTGATATTCAAGAAGTAAGCAAATTTAAGTGGAAACCACTGCTGAAGGTAATGTATGGGCACAAGAAGGAAGTAAGTTGAGATGATCTTTCAATTACTTAATCACTTTCTTATTCTCGCTATCGGATATAACAATAGAAACTCAAACGCCGGCGACATTATTCAATTCACGAAGCACTATTTCTACCTCCAAAGTACTATAGTTTCGTGGACATTCTTGGTAATTGACACGTGTCGGGAAAAACATTATCAACTGAAAGGCTCTGAAAGTGCATTTCTATTGCGAAGTGACAATGTTTTAGGCAATGTTATGAATTGTGACCGCGTTTATTGTTAGTAAGATCTCCTCATTTATATGAACGTAGCGTACGGCCAACTTTAATTCTCACCCAATCCCTAGCGACTAAATATTTACATTTACATCAGATCCATCTAATAGATTATTGTTAATTGAAAGCAAACGATGCAGTATGATTCTGTAACTATTTTCAAAGAGTAAGTGCGATTGCAAACAGAACACCAGCAATTATGATCCCTCATTACGTTTTAACACTTCTGTAGACATAACTGAACACTACTGCGATGCAAGACGTTTCATAACCCATCACGTACGCAAAAGTAATTTCACACAACCAGTATCCGTACTACAATATACCTGATTCGAAAATAGAGATAATAAAAAAGTTTACCGTATATGTTCTCTGTTAGATCATGTTTCCTTGTTGATGTTGATGTTGATGTTGATCGTATTAATTTCATATCTTTATTGATTTAAAAGTTTATTTAGAAGTTTACCTGCATCTTATTACAATTACCCTAAACAATATCACATAAGAGATACTGAATGCATGATAAAGCATGTATAATAATTCGGATGACAATAAATATCGCAATTTATCATGGCAATCTGCCTGGATGTAATAGTCGTTATATTCCTTATATCATGCCAAATCAATTCATTCTCTAAATCACTTCCAAAAATTTAGTAGACGTTCGTTCAACTAACAATTTTGCATCTATACAAATATTATATTAAAGGCATAATTTACCATTTGCAGATGAAAAAAAAAACAGCATTAGGTGCTTTGAAATAGTTCTAAATGTGAGTTGAGATAGAGACAACCGCTGTAAAAAAAAAAGAAAAGTATTGTTAAGGACACAAAATGTGAACAATAGTTATAATAAAAAAAAAAGGTTCTCAGAGTAAACCGTCTACGGTTATGGTTTATTGAGAAAAATAGTGATATCTCCTTATGTTTTAAGCTTTATTGTAAAATTGTAAATGTCATATGTTAGGATGTTTTGTGATACTACAGACCTACACATATGCATCAAATGTGATATCTTGAACATTTTTTTTTAGATCATTGTTCTTATTCCAAAGGCAAACAGGACCTTTAATCAGCTTGGGAATGTGAACCATTAAGATACATTTTATTAGTTCTTGAAATATTCAATGATAATCTATTATATGAATTGATTTTCAATAATTCAATAGTTAACATGCCTAGAAGGATATTAAGACTTTTGTGAGAAATTACAATGATATTTGTATCATCCGCAAAAAGTGTGAAATGTAACAATGGGGTCGATGAAACAATATCATCGTACACCATTATTTTTCACTTCTGATACCAACCTATTTTACCTATCATCTTACATTAATAAGCATTCTCTTTGTGCACATAGATGTAATATGTCAAAATGTTTTGGTTATAAGTATAAGTTAAGGGTGAGTCAAGTAACTTTCAAAATAAGTCTTGCGAAGAAGGTAATGAAATGCAAACAAACATATACAAGCAACACACATACACACACACACTCACACACGTACACACACACACACACACATTTGGACAGCTTCCAACGCCATTTATTGCAACTAAATGTCAAGTTTAAGTCTACTACACTTTTGTTATAATGTCTAGAGGATTTTTCAATCTTTTGTTGTTCTGTTTGAAAATATTGAGAGATATAATTATAACAAAGAAAAAATGTATAAGGACCAAACTTTACCGGGATCAAGCCAAGAAACAAACAAAGAAAAAATCACTGAAAAATTTTCCCCAAGGTGATAAGTAGGCCTTAGAGCATTGCGATTCATATCCAGTGGGTTTTCCCTGATTGACGAATAAACCGTGGGATTCTCTTTGATTTCCTGTCAGTGCCTGCGATGATGGCAAATCATAAACATGAATTTTCAGGAGAAACATAGGCAATAACATGTTGGCGAACAGAACAACAGGGAGATCCATTGACAGACAGATAGAAATGCAAGTAGATAGATAGATAGATAGATAGATAAACAGATAGACAAAGTATAAAGATAGACACTATTGAACAGGCAGATAGATATATCATAGGGCAACATGTAGATTGATGTTGTCACAGAAACACAAACAATATAATATACTCTTTGTATGAGATGAGACTTGATCATGTGAATGATATATTACATCATCCACGTCAAGCTCTGCTTATGATCACGGACCCCTGTATTGATTTCCAATTTGTTCATATAGCGTGCCTTAATATGTTGCTTTGATTTATATGTTATTACAGACTGATGTTATTATGAAATTGACATTTCTTATATTGATTTGTATAATCATTATTAAACTCTCATTTTTTGCATACTCTGTATCACTTCGTTTGTATTTGTTATTGTATTTGGAGAAAGAAAATGCAGAAATAAACCAAACCAACCAAACCATATGATAAACAGGTCTTAGAGAACATAGAAGCGTGTGTGCGTATCTGTGCACTACCAGGCTAGAAAAGGAGTCGCTGCATTTGAACAACATATAAACTAGAAAACACATTAAAAAACACAAAGAAACACACACACACTCAAAATACACACGAAAGTAGCAAGCAGACACATTATGTCCCCGTAGGTTTCCCAGACACACGTTCTTGGATTAAAGGGGGGGGGGGGGGACATACGTCTCTTTTCTACCGCGATGGATTCACAGCGGAACACATCGAGTGATTTATGGGGATCTTAAAAGGAATGGGTGAGTTTTGGTTGAGATGAGATATTTGCGAGATGATTAAAAACCACTTACAGCACGCAATTCTAAGAGGAATTAAAAGTTTACTTGATCAAAATCATTTTTAAAATGGCTGAGCTATCAAAAATCAAAGTAAAACAAAGTAGTCCCACTTTCCTTAGGACTTCTTTGTTTTTGGATTCTATTTTTGGATTTTTTTTTAATTGTATAGTTAATTGGTGGAGATGAGAATTGGGCTTTTAATTTTTTTTTTGTGAGACACCAAGAAACCACTTATAAAATAGTACAATGCATACCATTTTAAGAGGGATTCAAAGTTTATTAGGTGAAAATCAGTTTTGGAATTGCTGAGACATGCAGTATAGAAATAAAACAAATCGATCCTAGTAAAATATAGGTCCCGCTTTTTATTAAGAATGCTCTTTTTTGATATCTCAGCCATTGTAAAACTGATTTTCATCAAATAAACGATGAATCTCTCATGGAATTACATGCTCTTTCATATTCCATGAGATTTTTCTCATTATATCACCAAAAACATTACAAACCTGAAGTTAGGTCTCAACCAAAACTATACGCTCCCTTTAACTTTTGTATGAAAGACTACACCCAATATTGTTGTAAGGAAGCGTCATGTCGTCAAAGGAAATGAAATATCAACGAAAATAGAAACCGATATTTCAAGTACTGAAATAACAGCTATGTGTCTGTAATCATGATGTTAGATATTTTATACATTTCTACATCATTTGGAATTCACCGCAATAAAATGAACAATATGGTCTACTTTATGTTCAACATTATATTCAGATTTATTGTACACTCATCATTAAGAAATACAGTGACAAATTTTTTCACAGTTAGATAAACAAAATGTAGGTGATTAGAAGGATACATGAAAGTGCACGGTAAAAGAAATGAATCATTTCTTACAGTAAATTCACCCGTCGACAAATTATAATATCAAAGACAGCAAAAATTTAAATATGAATAAAAACGATTAATTATATACAAAGGCTTCCATGTAAAGCACTTTAGAATTGCCTGAATCTGTCCAAGGATATTATATTATATACAATGTAGATGATAAGTTATCTATATATGATACCTAAAGCTCTTGAGCAATTTATACAATCTTATTTTAGAAGGTAATCAAACTCCACATTTCAGCACCTTTGACAAATAAGAAATTCCTCTGTGATCATTGTTACAGAGTATCTTGTTTTAGGATATTGACAACTTGCAGTATGTCTAGTATTGTAATTAAGGAATCACTCTTCAGTCTTAAACAGTTGTAGGAGAATCAGAAAAAAAAACACAGAAAAATATCATTATGAAAGTTCGCAAGATGTTTTACCTTTAATATAATGAGTTTATGTAAATAACGATATGTGGTTCTAAGCACTACTGTTTTTTTTTCTTTTAGAGTTTAAATACACCTTCCCGTCTTTGTCGTAGTAGAATTTGCCATAAGAATTATACAGTCACTATGATAGGGCGATATTACAGTATGAGCTCAAATGCTTAAAATACATTCAGCATGAATTTAAATTTTCTTTAATTAATTTTTTTACTTGATTAACTTTTTTTTATTTTCCTTTGTTCATACATTAAACCTCTTCAACCGTGAAAAAAAAAATTAAAGATACATGCGAATTATCTACTAACAATGTTTCCGTGACAAAAATCATAGAATATACATGATACAGCAATATTATCTTTTTTATTGTTAATCCCAGTGCTTGAACGGAAATATACAATACTCACAGCCATTTAAGTACCTTACCCATGCACATGTGTACAGACATATTCCGTGAAGGCCTACCTTTAAATTTAAATCTAAATTCAAATTCAAATTTTACTTCATTTCACTTTTTTAAAAAGAGAATGTATATATATATATATATATATATATGATAAATCTAACATGCGAGCCGTTGAGAATATACATAGCCAGCCCGGTATAACAACATGTTCATGTCCACATGCTACTCAGTATAAAAAAAAAAACAAAAACATACACTCTTTATACACTCTGCGAAAAAGTGTAGTTACCCACTGAAAAGACTACGGCGTATTATGTGGGTACCTCTGAGGGAAAGGGACAAATAGGGGAGGTTGGAATTAAAACGACACTTGTTTCCATTCCAAGGGCTTTCCTAAAACTGCATACAGGTTTAAAATAAGCTATAGCTGGACAAAACAAATGTCATAGAATTACGCATCATTACGCAATTGCAGCTCGAAACATGCAACGGAACAGAGTAACCCCTCAGAAGCACGTGCTCTGAAATGCAACTAAGGCAATTTACTAAGCGCAGTCCGTAGTAGTAGTCAAAGAGTCAAGCTATTTCTCCGTATACATCACTGCTCCACGGTGGTTCATGTCGAGTCGGAGCATTGTTTTGGAATCCGCAAATGTCAGACATCATCACAGAATAATAGTCACTGGTACTAGCAAACGACGAATCGTCGTCGCCATGGCGAAGCGGTTCCCCTATACAGTTCTGATAATGTGTGTTTCCAATGGTAGAACTGCTACGAAGAACATCATAATGATTGTCATCGAACAAATTGTCCACCGAAGGTTTGTCTCTCATCGCCTGTTCTGTTCCCAGATTCTGGTATAGAGGATGTTCGGTGGCAGATTCATCCTCGTTGCCATGCTTTCGTGTAATCTTCGATATCGCATCGTTCCAATGCATCTTCGCACGAGTCTTGACGTCAGGCGTGTAGGCTTGTGCGAGAATTTGATACTCATCACCATTGTCCGTTGGCCCATTGCCCTGCTGGCTTTTGCCATCCCTTCCTTGGCATTGCTTTTTGGATCTAGTTTTCAACGCACGCACCAGAGGATCGTACTCCTCGCCATAAAGAGCTGATGCGGTGTTGATACCTTCAGTCATGTTATATAACGGAATCCCATTCCTTCTATCGATAGTGCCACTGGCAACGTCGCCTGCGTTGCCGGATGCACCTACATCGTTGAGTGAATTGGTCTGAGCTGCCTTTTTCTCTTGGGAAACGTACACATTCTCATAGGGTCCGTTATCTTCATGTAGCTCAGCAATTGAGGATGATGGGTTTCCATGGATACCGCCAGTAGAATCCAACTGTTGGGCAATCTTCGATATCAAATACATCCTAGGCGTCTTCGTATGAGTCCTAAAGTCAGGCAGGTTGTTTTGTGCAAAAGTTTGGTACTCGTCACCAGTGTCCGTTAGTCTATTACTCTGCTGGTTTGTACCAACATTTCCTTGCCAATGCTGATGGGAGCTAGTGCTCAAGGAATGAACAAGAGAATCATACTCCTTATCGCTACGAAGAGTTACCGCGGTCGTGACATCCTCAGTCATTTTGTGTAACGGCATCATATTTCCCATATCGATAGTGCCCCAGGCAATAACGTCTGCGTCACCGGATGCACATCCACCGTTTAGTAGACCGGTTTGATCTGCCTTCCTCTGTATGATGACGTCTTGGGAAACGTACACATCTCCACGGGGTCCGCTATCTTTATGAAGCTCAGAGATTAAGGATGATGCATTACTGTAGATAACACCAGTAGAATTCAGTTGTTGTGTATTCTTTGATATCGCATATTTCCAAGGCGTCTTCGCATGAGTCTTGAATTCAGGCTTGTCGGCTTGTGCTGAAGCTTGGTACTCGTCACAAGTGTCCTTTGGTCCACTGCCCTGCTGGAATGTACCTACCTTTACTTGACCATGTCGACTGGATCTGGCGTTCAACGCACGCACCAGACAATCGTACGCCTTCTCGCTATGAAGAGCTGCAGCGGTATTGATATCTTCATTCATATTGTGTAGCGGAATCGCATTTCCTATATCGATAGTGCCCCAGGCAACGTCGTCTGCCTCGCCGGATACACCTGCATCTTTCTCTGAATTGGCTTGAGCCACTTTCCTTTCTAGGATGACGTCTTGGGAAACGTACACATCCGCAAGGTGACCGTTACATTCATGTAACTCAGCAATTGAGGATGATGGGTTTCTATGGATACCGCCAGTAGAATCCAACTGTTGGCCAATCTGCGATATCGCATAGTTCCTAGGTGTATTCGTGTGAGTCTTAAGGCTGGGCGTGCGAGAATGTGCTAAAATCTGGTACTCATCACCAGTGTTCGTTGGCCTATTAACCTGCTGATTTGTACCAACATTTCCTTTGCCACGCTGACGGGATCTAGTGCTCACCGTTTCATCGTTTAGTGAATCGGCTTGAGCTGCCTTTCTCTCTAGGATGACGTCTTGGGAAACGTACACATCCCCACGGTCTCCGTTATCTCTATGTAGCTCAGCAATTGAGGATGATACGTTACCATAGATACCACCAGTACATTCTAACTGTTGGGCAAACTTCGGTATCGTATCTTTCCTTCGCGTCCTCGCACGAGTCTCGACGCCAGGCGTGACGGTTTGGGCAAGAGTTTGGTACTCGTCTCCAGAGTCCGTTGGTCCATTTCCCCGCTGGTTGGTACCAACCCTTCCTTGACATTGCTTTTTGGATCTAGTTTTCAACACACGCACCGGTTTATCGTACTCTTTGTCATTTCCTCTATGGATAATGCTACAGGCAACGTCGTCTGCGTCCCCGGATGAACCTGCATCGTTTAGTGAATTGCTCTGAGCCGCTTTCCTCTCTAGGATGACGTCTTGGGAAACGTACACATCACCACAAGGTCTGTTATCTTCATGTAGCTCAGCACTTGCCGATGATTGGTTACCATAGATACCACCAATAAATTTCAACTCTCGGGCAAACTTCGGGATCGCATCTTTCCTACGCGTCCTCGCAAAAGTTTGACACTCGTCTCCAGAGTCCGTTTGTCCATTGCCCCACTGGTTTGTACCAACTCTTCCTTGACATTGCTTTTTGGATCTAGTTTTCAACACACTCGCCACAGGATCGCACTTCTTCTCGGTACAAAGAGCTGGTGCGGTGTTGATATCCTCAGCCATTTTGTGTGACGGTATCATATTGTTTTCTCTATCCACAGTGCCCCAGGTAACGTCATCTGCGGCCCAAGATGAGCCTGCATCGTTTAGTAACTCGGTTTGAGCCACCTTCCTCTGTAGAATGACGTCTTGGGAAACGTACACATCCCCACGGGGTCCGTTATCTCTATGTAGCTCAGCAATTGATGATACGTTACCATAGATACAACCAGTACATTTCAACTGTTGGGTAATCTTCGGTGTCGCATGGTTCCAATGCCTCTTTGTACGAGTGTTGACGCCAGGCGTGACGGATTGTGCAAGAGTTTGGTACTCCACACCAGTGTCCGCTGGTCCATTGCCCTGCAGGTTTGTACTTGCCTTTCCTTGGCCATGCTGATTTGATCTAGTGCTCAACGCACGCACCAGAGAATCATACTCCTTCTCGCTATGAACAACTGCGGCGGTCTTCATATCCTCAGTCATTTTATACGGCGGCATCCCGTTTCGGCTAAGGTTCATACCCCAGGCAACGTCGCCTGAGTCGCAGCATGCACCTGCGTCGTTTGGTGAATCGGCCTGAGCTGCCTTCCTCTCTAGGATGACATCCTGGGAAACGTACATAATATCTCCATCGAGTTCGTGTTCTTCGTATAGCTGAGAGATTGAGAATGTTGGGTTACCATGGATACCGCCAAGGGAATACAACTGTTGGACGGGATTTGAGTCATGTGACTTTCTCCTGAAAAAGTGAAGCACATGTGGATGAGAGAAAAAAATATATAAGAACTTTATTAGAACTTGTACGGAGAGATGTATCGTTTTCACAAACTGTAAAGGGATCAAGTAATCTAAGCTTCAAAATAGATGGCTCTCTTATTTGTCTACTGCTTCAACTTTTTTTCGTTCTTTGGTCGTGAAATTAAAAATCAACATTTGAACAATGCGTAAATTGATCAAACAGCGTAGCACTTACACGGATTTTCTCAGAAAATGATGTAAATTATGTGCATATAATTGTTACAATCCATCTTCCAATAATCGTCGTTTTAAGCTGAGTTACCGTACGGAACCACTTCAATTCAGCTCCTATAAAAGTCAATTCAATGGACTGAAAGCTTTATATGTGTGTTCGTGTGTGTGTGTTTATGTGTGTGTAAGAGAGAGGGAGAGAGAGAGAGAGAGAGAGAGAGAGAGCTGGGTTGAGAAGTTTACTTCATGTTGAGGAGGATATTAAGTAACTTGAAGTAGCATGCCAACACAATAGTAACATGGCTCTAGCTCGAGTGACAAGCACATGCTAGCTTCTCTCGCTATCACTCCAGAGGAAGAACCTTTAACAAAAGATTTCACTCCTAATGACTTTTGGCACCAATCATCTCCCTGATTATAACAACAGTTTGACAACAGTTTGACATTATGCTTTCTTAAACGAACATTTACAGGAAAAAGAAAGTAGCGCGATCCATAATCAGTGATGTATTTCTTCAGAAATGCCTAGATTGTCGACTTGTGACTGACTATATAAGTCGAGATTTAAACTTACAAAGCTGACATTCAAAACTCATTTCAGCCGGACGTGTTCTTGGAAAAAGTGTCCACACAATATATTTTTAAAAATTGCTGTAGTTGTCGGTATGCCACTACAACTGTATCAGAATTCAGAATGCTTCGTGTATAATCACGATAATATTTCCCCTTGCCATCAAAAAAAAGTTTGGTTTTATAATTATCTGCTCCATAAACGTTTCCATACAAGATGATAAACGTAAGTAAGAGTCTTTTTGTTGCTTTCGCCATACGCAGTGCCCTGTATGTAACTTTGATATAGCAGCTTGTCTTTCATTTGCCCGTTGAATTAGGCACTTCATGGACAGCGATGGAGGAAACTCACCTTGTGCGACGTCGGCGAAACAGGACAACAGTTGCAAATATGGCGACAACAGCTATTACTACAACGAAGCTCACCATGATAGCGATGATGACCTCATTAGGATCTCCTGGATATCAATTACGATTATGTGTATGACTATCAAGTTTCTTGATTGTACAACGCATGTATATAAAAATCGACATTTCAACGTTAACAATCTATCGACTTACTTAACTACGGCAAACAACAAACTATTTCACTAAACAAAACATATATATGCACAACTTAATGACTTTTCATATTTGCTAATAACGCAAATTTGAAAAAAGTATCGTTCCAATATAAACCTTTCATATTCTATTGCTAATTACAATGGAAAATATTATTTCATTTCATGACATTAATCCCAACATAAAGAACCATTGTGTCTCTCAACCGATTACAGCTTTTTTCTTTCTTCCTTTTTTTTCTTTGTTTAGTTTAGATGAAGGGCACGTACCACATTGCAATTCGGACGTTATCACAGGAATGGAAGTTGAGACTTCGCTAAAAGATCTCTGGCTTTCTGTATTGCCCTCCCCTGGAGGAACACGGAAATTGCGTGATGTAGACGGAGTCGTGATAGGTTGAGATGTGGAGAATGTGTCAGTTTGATGGAAAAAGTTGTGATCTGGGCTGACGACGGGATTAGTTGTGCTTGTGTGAGAGGCAGACGAAATATCTGTAGCTTTATAAACAAAGACACAAAATACAAAGTGCACTACCGAGTGAGCATTTACAGACGTACAACCTGCAGTATAATATAAAGAAACAAGCAAACGCACTTATTTATTGAAGGTTTATATCTTTTCGTAATTGTATGGTATGTCAACAAAGGTTGCAGACCAAGACTTACATCGTGTAATAGAAACGGAAGTAGCGTAGACGGAAGATGCGACTCCGCTTGACGAACTGTGGTGTTCAGTATTGCTCTCGGCGGAAGTTACTGGTAGCCTGTGTGATGTATGAGTCGTTAATGATTTGGTGTGATGGGAATCGGTGTGGTCGGAGTGAAAGGCGGTATTAGCCTGGCTTGCAGAGGCAGTCGAAATATCTGTGGCTTTGAAAACAAAGGCACGGAAGATTTGGTTCACTCTTGAGTGAACAGACGTATATAACATGCAATGAGGCAGAAAGTAAACAAGAAAACGTACTTATCGTAGGGAATGTACCTTTTCGTCATTGTTTATGTCAACACAGAGTGCCGACCAAGACTTACATGGAGTAATAGAAACGGTAGTTGCGTTCACGGATGATGCGACTCCGCTTGAAGAACCCTGATGGTCTGTATTGCTCTTGGCTGGAGTAACAAGAAGACTGCCTGATGTAGGAGTGGTGATGGTCTCAGATGTGAGGAAAGTTTTAGTAAGATGAGAATCGGTGTCGTCGGGGTGAAAGGCGGTATTAGTCGTGCTTGTGTGAGAGGCAGGCGATATATCTGTTGCTATGAAAACAAAGAAACAAAAGTCATAGTACACTCTCTAGTAAGCATTTACAGACGGACAACAGAGGAAGGTAGAAAATAAACAATCGATAGCAATTACTGTATGGAATAATTCTTTTCGTTATTGTATTGTATGTCATCGAAAAGTGCCGACCAAGACTTACAAAGTGTTACAGAAACGGAAGGTGGGACTCCGCCTGAAGATCCTTGGTGGTACAGGTGTATGTACCATTGCTCTCGGCTGGAGAAACGGGGAGTTTGCGTGATGTCAAAGGAGTCGTTATACGGTGAGAGGTGGGGAAGGTGTCGGTGTGAAAGGTTGTGGTCCGAGTTGGGGAAAATTTGAAGAGGCAGGCGAAATATTTGTAGGTATGTAAACAAAGACACAGAATATATTGTACTCTCTCGAGTAAGCATTTGCAGAATTACAACAGAGCAAGATATAAAAAAAAAAAAAATCCAAACGCACTGACTGAACTGTAGGGAATGCATCTTTTCGTCATTGTATAATGGTATGTCAAAAAGAGTGCCGACCAAGACTTACAAGATGTAACAGAAACGGAAGTTACGTGAACGGAAGATACATCTCCGCTTGATGATCCGTGGTAGTCTGTATTGCTCTCCGCTGGGGCAATAAGGAGCTTGCTTGATCTTGAAGGACTAGTGATAGCCTCAGATAGGGGAAAAGTGTTGGGGTCATGGGAAAGGGTGCTGTGGTCTGGTCTGAGGGCGGTAGTAGTTGTACTTGTGTGAGAGACAGGCGAGACATCTGTGGCTACGCAAGCAAAGACAAATATATATATATATATATATATATATATATATATATATGGTACACTCTCGAGTCAACAAGAGCTAACAGACGTACAATTCATACAGTAAGACATTAAGGCCCCAGTCACATAATGCTCTGTGTCTGGCGTTACGTCCAAAAGAAAGTCTTTTTTTTTCTGCGGACTCCCGCTTATTCCTTGCCGTCAACAGAAAATTTTTACAAAACATACGGGAAAAATGCGGGCGATACGGACAGATACGACCAGATGCGAATACTTGCGTCCACTTGAGGATATTCTTACGAATTGGCACGTAATTTGTTCTTTCAACTTGCGTAAACTTCCGAATAGTTCTGAACACTTGCGGAGAGTTGCGAATATTTACGGAGAGTTGCGGATATTTTCGGATAGTTACGTATAGTTGTAAGAGATTGTTGTAAATAATTATGGACAATATTGTTTTCTCTGACAATCCTTGCCAAGTCAGTGTATTATGAAAGCAAGTTTATCACATATTGGACTGTCTTATATTGTACACTGGGGAAAACTGAAATTGAATTTCCTACAAGTTGTGAAAATCTTTCGTATTCCTTTAATTTGCTTTACAGTAATAAAAGATATATGAAATTTTGAAC
Source organism: Diadema antillarum (assembly GCF_040938485.1). Classification (NCBI taxonomy): domain Eukaryota; kingdom Metazoa; phylum Echinodermata; class Echinoidea; order Diadematoida; family Diadematidae; genus Diadema; species Diadema antillarum. The sequence goes on from NW_027270895.1 coordinate 3,340,340, forward strand.
TTGAAGTTTGAATCTTATTTGTGCAAATCAAATATGAATAAACATCATACATGTAAAGAATACATAACATAATTATACCACAAACAAAATACAATATAGATCGATAAGTTAAACATTAGAGTAAGAAAATACTACTTATAGTCATGGAATAGGCAAACTGTAGTTACGCTGTCATTGTGCAGCTATATTCATGACTTACATGTACTGGGTTATGTTTGTTATAACAAAGCAATGCTTATTAGATTTCCAGAAAAAAAAAATATTAGGACTTTCGAACACCCCTCCCACACCCAAATACAATATAAAATAAAAATGTTATACACATTCCATGGAGCGTAAAGTGGGTAAGACTATAGAGAAATACTAAATTTGTTCTCATTTTATATAATGTATCGCTGTCCAACTCCTTCCCCGGCCAGAGAGGTAAATAAAATGCTGCCACCCCATCCCCTTCCCAAAATATTGCCTTTTTCGAAAAATATACATTCAAAGAATGCAAAAAAAAAAAAGTTCAGCACCAAGGGTCAACCGATGTCATGTGCATATTGGTGCCACCAAAAATGATCATTTGTGGGAGAAATTTCATAACTTGACCATGCGGTTCTACCTCTCCACTGTCCGACGCCGACTGTGTTGTAGCATTCCTTCAGGAAAAGGCACTGCAGCTTGGCAACACGAGTTGTGTGGCTTCCCACGAGTCTCTGTGTTCCAATGCGAGAGGAAAACTGAAAACGTCGAAGGACGTAATCGTCCGCAGCATCCGTAACTATCCGCAAATATCCGCAAGCAGACGAAAGTGCTGTGATACGTTAACTTGCGGTTACTTTCGGATACTTACGGTGGACGTAAACGGACGCAAACGGACGGGAGGTAGATTTTTTTTTCGGATGGTCTGCGTCCAAGCTACGGATAGTTACGTTCGGTTACGGATAATTACGTTTGGTTACGGTTACCTGCGTATGCCTGCATCCGTAGAGTCCCTCTGCGAAATTTTGAACATTTCAAAATTTCACAGGCTTGGCGCCGTCACTTTGCGTTTCTTACACGGATGAGTTACAAACAGTTACTTCTACATACGTTCCTGCGGATGCCAGCGTCCACTCATCCGTATCTATCCGCAGTGGACGTAACCCATCGTAAAGCACTGTGTGACTGGGGCATACATGAACAATCAAAAGTACCAACTGTAGTGAACGTATCTCCGTCATTGTATGGTATGTTAACAAAGAGGTCTGACCAAGACTTACTTGGTGAAACAAGATTTCTGCTCACTCTGATGTCGTCAATTGCTATAAACGGCTTCCGTTTCTTTCTCACAGCGATAAACGAAATCTGGGTCGAGTAAACAAAATTGAACAGAAAAATAAAAGGTTAGGCCCTATATATTTGAAGGAAGTAATAAACAATGACAATAACTTAAACGGTGACAAGCACTTACAATAAAAGGCTGATACTACAATCATACTTTTTGAAAGAACTCTCACTGTAGGCCTACATTTAGGCCTATATATAACAATTGGAAGTGGGCAAAGCTGATGATAACTCAGACTTTCTAGCAAAGTCACTAGGAGAGCCAAGACACAGCGAAAAAAAAATATATTATATATCTATTCAAGATCTAGTGTAATTACGTATTACATGAAACCTCATCTAATTAATCATCGTACCCCATTTAATACCGCAATTTAATCCCAGCATTTTATAGCAAAAATCACTATCAATCGGCCTAGCACCATCCGAAGTTGAGTAGCTCTATCAAACATTTTTTTTTCATCAGGGTTGTCTTTATTCATGATATCCTCCACATCACTTACGTGATGCATAGTAATCTAAATTGTAGCTCTCATGAGACAATCTCTTCTAAACAGAACGATCATTTACAGAGCGTCTCTGCAAAGGCAAACACGTCACATTTCATGGAATTTAAATAGAAATCGCTCTATTCCTTTCACTGTCTGTGCCACGCACCGTTTCTCAGGAGAACTTGATTTATTATATGTTAATCCCAAATGAAGTGAGGTTCGTTATTCAGAAACACTAAAATTCTCTGTTTACAAACATGTTCCTTGATTCTAAAATGAAACAGAGTTCGTTATTACGATCCATTGTGGAGTCACTCGGGAAGTTTGTAACGCCTATTGTTCGTCTATCCAAAAATAAAGTAAAGCTCGTTATTACGCAGGGTCGTTAACCTGGAGATGGTAGGAATCTTCATTATTCCGGATGTGCGTTAACCAGAAAATGAAATTAGTTTCGTCAATGAAAGAAAAATTGATATGTTAAATACAATTTCTCTTCATGTTTCATAAGATTTACATTTGATTTAAAATGTGATCATTCAAGTTCTAGTACATTTGAATGATTACCGAAATCAGCATTGGTAAAGGCAATTTGTTTACTCAATTTTATTTCATCAACATGCGATTTCGTGTTCTCTATATAATAATTATAAACAAACATGCAGTGACAAACCTTATTTACTATTCCGATTATCAAAATGTCGGAATGATGAACCTTATCTTATTTTCGGATCAACGAGCCTTCGGAATGACGAATCTTGCTTTTCAACGCACATGATGGGTGTTCACAGCATATGTGCCATATGCGTATAGTTGCGTGTTTTCATCATATTTTGTATTTGAACGAAAGAAACCGTGTCGGTCCCGAGGACTTCGTTATAACAGGAGTGGACTGTACCATGCATATAGTAAAATGGCTGCAGTCACTTTCTTAATTCTGATAATCCTTGCATATGTTTTTTTTTTTGGTCTCATTAGTAAGAGGAAAGGTTGGAAAAGCATTCTGAGAAAAATATAAATGAATAATTGGCTCCACGTTCTGCGATGAATCTGATCATATAACTTTAAAAGGCCGATATGTTAAAACAATAAAGAAGATTGAATTTGAGTATCATGATGCGTAAAATAATTTGAATTTGAATTTGAGTATCATGATGAGTATAATAATCAGTGTGTGTGTGAATGAGAGTAGGTGCGGGCTGATATCACATGTGTCTATGCATGCCTGTTATCAAAGTGCATTATGTGTGTGTGTGTGTGTGTGTGTGTGTGTGCGTGTGTGTGTGTGTCTGTTTGCGTGTGTGTGTATGTGTATTTTCCGTTCTCATTCTGAGCAAGTTAGGTCATTAACGTTTCCTAAAATTTGTTAAGTCTTTGCTTGATGATTATGACTGACCGTAAAGTTCGAGGAACAAAACAGATTAATCATGATTTCTTTCGGAATGAAACCAGCAGTCGGGTTAAAGGTCATAGCTTCACTTCCGTCACAGTCACTTGAGACGATCAGAAATGCGTATTTAGCTGTTTGATATCTGAAGGAGAGCTGCCATAGTCCTGGGCCGAAGTCACGTGGTATCGTGGTTTGTACCGTTTGTTCACCAAGCCAACATTTGGAGTTCACGCGGAAATGACCTGTAATAAATAAAGGATAATTGACCTGCTGATGGAAATGATGCAATTTAAAATGTAAAATAACATGAAGTAACTTCGTTAATGTAGCCTTTGGATGTTTCACTCAACCACGTATATATGAAGTTGATAAAGATTCCTCCCTTCAGAATAAATAACGTATAGCGTTTTCAGTTTAGAAACAGTGAGTTTTGGGGGTTATTATTTTTTGCGGTAGAGTGAAAAATTGATGACTGAAATAGAACCATTCGTCTCACCTCACGTTATCTTTCCTATCATCAGTAGTATCGATGAAACATAAGAATTCAGACTTCCGAGATGGTGGAAGCAAAAGATCTTAATGCATTTCCAATGCAAGTTTTTCGGCCTTTCTTTCTTTACTTTCTTTTTTCTTTAAAGAAGTTTGGGCTGAAGAAATATGAGAGTGCGAAGGATGATTATTCTTAATTACGTCAGAGCATGCCTCAACGAGGAAATTCTCGAGGAAAACAGTGGCGGATCTAGGCAGGGGGGGGGGGGGTGAGCGCAACTGGCTTGAGCGTCCCCTTTAGCTTTTGTTAAAACAAAAGAAATACAAAGAAAAAAAGGATCTATAAGATTTTGTAAAGGCGCCTCTACTTTACGGAATCCGCCCCTGGAAACTCCTGAAGCAAAAAAAAAAAGAAAAAAAAAAAGAAAAAGGAAGATTTGTCAAAGGTTTCCTCGTTTTCGTTCTCGGAAGTTCAGATTTGAGTGATGCCCATAAGGAAGATTCCATTATTGTATCTAACATCGTTATCATGATGTATTATATTCATTCACACTTGAATTGCAACCATCACTGTAGGATGGTTATACCCCCCCCCCCCCCCCCACACGGTGCTAACAATACTGACAGAAATTACCATGAAGTAATCAATATATATATATATATATATATATATATATATATAGCGCTTTTTATAGATATCTATCATTATTATCATTAATATCATTATCATTATTTTCATTATTATCATTATCATTACTATCATTATCGGTATCATCATCATTTTCATTATTGTTAGTATTATATAAATATACAGAACGGCTATCTGCCTGACGTGGCAAATGACGCATTAACATTAGTTTTCACTACGTCGACATACATTGTACATGTATACACGTTGTGTTTGTATAAAGTATGTACAAAATTATGTCTAAGTTAGGGTCTATACTTTTTCAAATTTCTTCCTATAGGATCATAATTATGATATGTTGTATGAATAGTTCAAATTCAAAGTGACTGCTAGGACTCTGTATAGGATTGTAATCATTCTGTAAAGATTATTAGGGCATTATGGTTTCCTTGACCTCAAGTGGCTTTTCTTTATACAGCTTTGACAGAAGGACCTAAATGACAATCACAGAAAATACCAATGTAATCTCCATTCTAATGATAATCAATGATGAATTTTCTGCTTGGTGATAAGGTCATTTAGGTACATACTGCCATTATGAAGCGCCGTGGTACGATTCCAACATCCGGCTCCCTTGTCGTCTGTCATGTCGCATGTAGAAAATTCAAAATCGCAGGTCCAATCTTCTATCCATCAGAGAGGAAAGAGAAATAATATATTGTCGATGCGTGATATTTTCAGCAGCATTTCTTTTAATGTAGACACTGAATTTACTGCAGTATAGTAGTATCAAAAGTAGTAGTATTGGGAGTCAAAGTAGTAGCTGTTGTGCGTTTATTGTCAAATCCATTCACACAATTATATATCACATATAATACATTATGTTCATGAATGAGGCTGGTAGCCTCATTCATGAGGAATAGCTTATAAAGTTTGACAAAATATTTACAGACTTAATTCTTTACATCACTACGAATATGATTATACCGAAATGTTTTGATAGACATATGAAATAACCATAATATTGTATATAAAAAAATGATTTTAGAACATACGTGTCGTATACTGTTCTAGTACAATACTGTTCGACATTGTTATCATGGTGATGGATCAATTTAAAAGAGTCAATCTTTGTTGACTGAGATGTATGATGATGTTCAAATACATGAAAAAATGAAATATCTCCAACTCACAAAAGGAATATAGTACATGTGAAATATGGACGTTCTTTCAACGAGGTTATACTACATACTCCTAAATAGGTATCTTTATAACACTGTAAGCGTATGTTCTAAAATCATCGTTTAGCAAGTGTTTAGTGTGCTACTTAAAATTATTTCAGGCTATATATACAAACATCTCGGTATACATTGAATACATTGTTCAACGTTGTGATGGATCAATTCAAGAAAAATCAGAGTTTGCTATTGTGTCAAGCTGAGATGTATGATTAACTTCAAATACAAGAGAGAAAGAAAAAAAAAGAGCACTTGGAGAGCGCGAGCCTCTACCAAGTAGCTCAGTTCCACCCATACAGGAATTCTGAAAAGTGTCCCTTTTTCTCCAATGATCAAGAAGCTTTCTGTTTTGTTGTGTCGCATGATCTACCTCGTCAGTCGTTAGCTAGCTGCACGCTGCGCCTCGGGCGGGAGCTCAGCTTGAACTCACTTGTATGTTGTATCATCAGTTTCTTAATATATATCAACTTTTTCTTGTATTAAAGTTTCATCCAGATCCGTTGAAAGCTTTTTGAGTTATTTTGCAGACAGACAGACAAACAAACAAATGCTGTCAAAACCCTAACCTCCTTGTTGGAGGCAATAACTCTTGAAAACCTAATTTCTTACATTATGCTGTCACCTTCAAGGATTCTAAGAACAAATATCAACCTGACAACATACCGTATAGTTTTTTGTAATGGTTAATTCTAACATCATTGTCTAATAGAAGCCTTGGTTATAAAATATTCGCTCATTCCCCTATCTTTTAGGTTTTTTAAATCTATTTTTGCATGAATTTTGATATTTAGTCAATATTAAACTCTGACAGGATGTTGTACAAGATTTTTTTCAAACTGTACGCATGAAGTACAATGTCTGTATAAGAATCATCGCCATTTTTTAGTATACTATCATCAAACGGATGCATGAAATAATTGTAGTTACTAGACACAGCTATTTCACAATTCCAATGTACTCGACCCAATTAACTCGCTATTTTTTTTCCTTGGTGGTCATATTTACTGCATGGGTCTTCACAGTAGCAGATATTACTTACAGATACAGTGTCATCTGCGTTAAACATGTGTACGGTAAACATTACATGCTATACTTACTGCACGGAAAGAAGTACTAAAAAAGAAGTGCTAAAGCAAAAGGTACTGGAACCTTACCGCTGGCCATGGCTTGGTGCAAGAGGGCCAACATAATGATATGCCACATATCCATAATTACTTCCTCTCAGATAATTGAGATACAGACAACTGTTGTCTACACAAGTGCCTCAGTTCACTGCAGCTAGGTGTTTAACCACTCCCGGATTTTTAGGCCAACCTCCTTGGTACACGGAAGAAGTAAACAAATATTTAGTCGAAACTATAACGCTGCAAGCAAGACCCTGGCAAAGAAGGAAGTGGAAATAATACAACTGTAGCTGTCTATCTGTCATCATGTATGTACGCACACACAAACACACACACACACACACACACACACACACACACACACACACACACACACACACACATACACACACGTATATATATATATATATATATATATATATATATATATATATATATATACATATATATGTGTGTGTGTGTGTGTGTATGTAAATGTTTAATTCAGTTCAATTCAATGGTTTCTTAATTTCCATCATCAAAGAAGAAAAAGAAAACATGATTCAAAGCGGTAGAAGCTGTATATATGCGTGTGTGTGTACATACATATTCATAGAATTAACTCATCCTCCCCTCTGCCCTGCTGGCCTGAATTTGTCGAAGTAGAAAAGCAAGCATGCTTGAGTTCAGGATGATATCCGTGTAGTTCCGCCACAATGTTATTATGAATAATAATGAAATCGAAATCCAAACATTGAATGTGCCACACTTGGGATATTTATAATGTTTGTGATCATTTCCGTATTTAAAAGCCAAATGACCGAAATCATTATTCTCGATTTGTATGTGATATTCCCATCCGATATCAACCAATTTTAGTTTATGTCTGACAATGATGCATCAGTCAGTTATACAGGTGTACATTATTTTCATTATTTTAGTAGCTAGGAATTTTTTTCTGGTCCAAGTTGCGGGTGAGTTAAGCAACTTTCCAGCAGCCTGCAGCCTTTAAAGGAGGCATTGAAACTCATGCACACACATACCAAACACACATGCAATCACGCACACACAAATACACAGACATACACATACATATTTGAACAGATTAGGCTTCAAACGATATATATTATGTTTTATGACGTCGTCTTGACTTTGATGACTATCTTACTACATATTTTAATTCCATTGGAGTATTTTTGTTTTGTTTACAGTATATCCCAATTTGAAAAAAAATACAATCAGTTTTCCGCATGGAAATCTTTCAAAATTATAAAACAATGTGACTTATTTCAGGGTATGAAACTATAACTTGTTACCTACATCTTGAAAAAAAAACATTCAATATGAGTAAGAAGTCACACAGAAAATGTGGATTGTTGTAAAGCATGTCATGGTTCCATTCTTCAAAATCTAGCTCTTGGATACTCTCAGCATTTTGTAAGGTGTGAGCACGATGGAGAAAACTTGGAGGAAACGATACTTGAAATGCTCTACAAGATCCCAATTTCTTCGTGACTGCCGAAGCAAATCGAATTGGGTTTTCTGTAAGATATACATAACAAGTCATAGTTTCATACGTTGCAATTGCATTTTATTGATTCACCATTCTCAAAGTAGAAAGTCCAATTGGATATACATTCCTCTTTTTTTTTGGGGGGGGGACGGTATATCAATTCTGTATAAAGCTATAGGGAAAGGGTTTATAAAATAAATAAAATATGATTGTGATGCCATCAAATAGGGTACGATGTCAAAACTTGACAGGATCAACCCATGAAAAAGTTAATAGCTCGTAATCCTTGCGATTAAACTACATTAAAATCTTTCTGATGGACAAATAAACCTTGGGTATACTTTTGGTGTCATGTGATGAGGGTAAATTTTTAGAAAATGCAGCAATACATAAATACAAGATGATAAAAACAGGTCGAAAGGTGGATTGATAAGGGGATACATTATTACAAAGATAGATAAGTAGACACAGAGATTGGCAGACAAATAAAGCAAATGCTATGCTCAAAGAAAGAGAAAGACAACCGTGAATAAGTATGAATGTAGGTGTATTTGAACAAACACTCTAGAACACGCATGAACAAATAAACACACTCACAAATGCAAACATAGTGCTTGTATGAAGACACTTCCCAACACGCTTTCTCTGATATCACCGGGTTATAGGTGAGAAAAAGAGACAGAAGTTTGTTTTTTTTTCAACTTTCATCAATTGACGGTACCGGTCAAAAAACAACAACAACAACAACAACAACAACAACAACAACAACAACAACAACAACAGAGGTAATAATGTCAGAAGTAAAAATGATAAGAATATAGTGGAAAATCTCTGCTCTCTCCAAAACCTGTAGACAGAGAATACAGATAGGTTGGTCGATAGATAGATTCCTCCTCCTTTGAATGGATTCACAGCAGAACATATCGCCTGACTATAGTAATCCACACTACTTTTGAAGATATATGGACTGTTCACACCTTGTTGTTATTGGTAGGCGATTAGTATCATACATGGCCATACGAGTGAGATGTAATATCAAAGTATAACACAGTACCCCCTCAAAAATTCTCCACTCATCCTCTCATAACGTGTCTTCCCGAAGAGGAATTCTACGCAGATTTTACGTGTGATGATGTGTGGGTTTTAGTTCAGAAAAAAAGCTGGTTATGGGATAATAATGACTTGACCCTTGGTGAGATGTAATAAGACTAGTGCACTGCAAAAACATCGGTCGATCAAGTGTCGATAGAGGACCACACCCACAGGTGTAGAAAATATGTTGGATGGTGTTGAAAAGTGTTCAGCTGGCACTTCATGGTGTTAATTCCACACTGTATCTCGTCATATTTTTGACACTGCGCTGGTGTTTGTTCAACAATTGACACCGCATGGTGTTGATTTGATATTGTTGGTGTTAATGTCAATGGTAAAACACCCGTCCAGCTTCAATATGAGACCACACCAACTAGTGTAAATGTGTTAACACCTTTTAAAAAACAATCAAGAACTTTATGGGAAAATTCCTGATCGTCTTGTTGAAGTTCCAAATCAACAAGAAGAAAAGCAACTAACAAACTATTCAAAACGGAGACAATTTTATGTTTTCAAATGCCACCCGGAGGTGTTATTAATCTAACACCATACATGAGCACCGGAAATTTAACACCAGCTCGACGTTTCATAATGAACACCGAATTATTTTCAGTGTGTATGTCGATATTTGAATCACTATGATAGCGGGAATTCTCTCCCTCTCTGCTTTCCTCTCTCTCTCTCTCTCTCCACCTCTCCTTCTCACTATCTATTATGACTTGCTTTTAAAGCTATCTCGCTGCACCTCTCTCTCTTGTCCTTTTCAAACACTCCGTTTGAAAATGTATATGCTTCGGTAGTCGAACCTCAAAGAAGGAAGCGAGTTCTTGCTATTGAGAGAGAGGGGGGGGAGGTGGCGCTCCACTTCTCTACACGTTTTACACATTGATCTCTCTGGACTCACCCTCACCCACACACGGAACTCTAATTCAGCTTATTGAGGAAAAAAGTGCTAAGTTACAATACGTATATTGGGATTCACATTACATGCATTTTAATCGATGTACAAAGTCCTTACACTACATTCGCTTAAATGATATTATGTAAAGCTTAATTAAACATTTAAATTATATATTCATCTATATCATATTGCATACTCAAATGTTGTCATGTAATATTTCAAATATGTCATGCAATTATAGAGTCTAAATAATTAACTCAGTACACATCTTATATGCTTTTTGAAATAGAAGTTTGGTTTATGAGAAATATCCAGGAAAGAGCCACACCTAATACGCGTAAAATCATGTTAGGTAGCTATTCTTTTTACGTATTACTGCACCATATCTTTCACCTTTTGACAGTATCATAGCCATGGTCGTCTGGGTCAGGGATAACCCATTGGCCCGAATTCACGAAGGTGGTACAAAATGAAACCATGGTTTAAATCATGGACAAAAACCATGCAGCGCCAAGTGTCGCACGGAATATGTCGTTACGAAATTGGTCATTTCATCGATGAAATGATTATTTTATAAAGAAATGACAAAACTTTGTAACGAAATGACAACATTTTGTAACTAAATGAACATTTCGTATACAAAATGATAATATCGTTAACGAAACGGTCATGTCATTTTGTCAACGAAATGACCAATTTCGCAACGAAATACAGTATTCCTTGCGACACTTGGCGCTCCATGGTTTTAGTCCATAATTTAAACCATGGTTTCATTTGTACCATCTTCCTGAATTCGGGCCATTATGATTCATTCATTCATTTCATTTATTTCATTCCTTCTTTCTTTTTCTTCAAACATAACACGAAATGAATCAGAAGATATAACATAGGCATGTATTCGACTTTACATGGTAGATAATGGTTAACAAATAGGAAATCATACATGCATACCGGCAGAATACAAAGTTATGTTTGGAGAAAAAAAGAAGAAAGAACTGAGAGGTTCACTGAAAAGCATGCTTGTAAATTGTGAACCACTCAAAGGATTCTTGTGAATACATTAAACTTTTTTTTTTTTTACAAAGACAGGAGAGAACAAGACAGTAGAAACACAACGACATTACTTTACAGTAGGGTATACCATGACAGTAATAAAACACAAAAGAACAATGGAAAGGAAGGAGAGAAAGAAAAAGGAAATGAAAGGAAAAGCCAACACGCTGAACATCGGGATCGTAAGAGGGAATTGAGGTGTTTCAGCTCAATCAGTGGAGCAAAGTTTATACAAATAAGATAATGTAAAAAATACACAATGATGAAATCAATGATTGACGGTGAACCCTTAGGCTGTAAAGACCAATGAATCGTATATATCTTAATATGAGTTCAACAAGAAATATTTCAACTTACGCTTAAACGAATTCAAAAATAAAGAATTTTTTATATCACAACTTAAAGAATTCCAAAATCTAGGGCCAGTGTACATAAATGTATTTTGAGCCAATAACGTTCTCAGAAGGGGTAAATGAAACTCATTTGATCGCCTGGTGGGATAACAATGAAAGATTGATTTCGTGGAAACATTGAATCAAAAATGCTGGGAAGTGCATTTGTGTTATAATTAAACATAAACTGACCCAGCTGAAAGAAAAACAAATCTGTGATTTTTACAATCTTATATCTAACAAATAATGGATCTGCATGGGAACGTGGGGTCGTTGGGTCTACCAGTTCAGTGGGGCCTGCAGTGAATTGCCTCGAACTACCGCCGCCGTCCTTGGTGGCGTCCTCGTATAAAACGCGTACGTCTCCACCGAGTTCGTTGTCCTCTTTTAACTCCGGACGCGAAACCCTTCATTTCTGACACAACCACATGTGACCGTGCACCACAAAACAAACAAAGAGTCGCACCCCTTGATTTTACGTGATGACTCAAAACAGATGAAATGGGTCAACTTGAGTTTTTCATATTTTCTGAAAGAGTTATCTTTCTTCTACATTATCCTTTAGTTTGGAAAAATAACACGAATGGGAACGTGTGTTTTCAGCAGTTTTTTTTTTCTACCACTCCCTTTCTTGGGGAGAGTAAAAAATGATCAGGTATGTATTAGAGGTCGTTTTTATTTCTTGAAATCCTTTGTACACTCTACAATTTTAAGCGTAATAACCTTTGAAACGATACTGCTACTGCTTTGTAAGTTAGAATTAATCATGGACAGAATGTGCTGATAAAACATGCTCAATTTTAGATTAATCTGATAATCTCTTCATTCTTGTTGCTCCGATGGTTGACATCATGTGTTTTGTCCCCTTCATCGCACCGTTAGTGCGCCTTGGTGAAAGATTATAAGCGCTTGAATAGACTCTGTACTTCAGAGCCTCTTTTCTCAGTTCACACTTCTCCATGGTGTGTGCCATCTTTCCAGTATTTTGGTAGGTTAGGGGTATCCATTCGAATTGAGTTATACATCATTTTAAAGTTCAGAATATGTCCATAACTAAAAATTCATATCTGGCGACTTTTTGTTGGTTTTGTGCTGCTGGGTCACATATCGTCTGTTGAGCATGAGAAGGGCGTTAAGTTGTCTTAAACACTATGGGTTTTGTGGCCACTTAACGTCACATGAAATTGGATGATAATTATTCAAGCTACACAACTCTCACAGTGTTATATGTGCACAAAAATATCTTTAGAAACTAAATTTTCGTCGATTAGCAACCAAATTATTTAAGCCCCTTCCCTCCTTTGCATGAACCACAATCTCCTCTGAGGTTTTATAAACTTATACACTTCTTCATGCAAAGATATTGCTACTATAATCATTACTTTGAACAAGTTACCTCAATGAATATGCGTATCAATGTTATCTTCATGAATAAAACACTGACATTTAAAATCACGTGGCTCTTTGGAAATTTCATGTTGTAATCATTTTCTATATTCTTCCTGTGCACTTACATATTTCTTTTCGTGCATGTGATTTCACTCTCATACACCACAGTCAAACATTGGACATGGAGTGGTGTTCTCACTGTTTCCTGCTTCAAGGAGATCATAGGCAGCCAGCCACCTCGGCAACGTTTTCTTTTTCCTAACTTCAGGCTCAGATCACCCGTTATGATTCTCTGTCTCATTTCCTCATCCATAATGATACTCCAGTGTCATCTTTCTCAACTGATATTGCGGGTATGGATAAGTATTGAGGTGTGAAATTTGACCCTTTTTTAATAGCTGCCCTTGCACTGAATGCGTGGGATTTGACTGTGTGTGAAGTGAATTTCATCGTAGTCCTTACCGGGAGTTTGGAAAACTGTAAATGCTACTGATATAATATATATGAAAGTTAGAAACGCTAAGCTGGAAACCGGTTGACACAGTGTGTGCAAATTCATCATGTTAGAAACTCTTCTACGCTATTACTTTTCATGGAAACTGCAAAGACATTCAGGAAACAGTAATTTCATCTGGTAATGATATTTTCAAGAGGCAGAGGAAGGCCTCATGAAGATATATCGCATGTAACATTTTGGTTATTTCGTATGCATTGTTTCGTCTATGGCAAAGCTGCCATGCAATTACTGTATAATGGGCTTCCGAGAAATTATTGATAAGTTTTACGACATCTGTTCTATGAGTTTCGTTGTATGCATTTGTATGACTATTAACATTAATCAAGAGCACAAAGTTACATTACTGCATTGCAACACCGCATCACTACAAACTAGCCTTAATTTGCTGTTTGCAATACTGTGTGACGAATTGGAAACAAGATTACAAGTACAAATACAATCATTATTTGGTGTATCTTAAATAATTATATTATTTGATACACCAAATAATTATATTATTTGGTGTATCTTTCATAATTATCCGACTAGACAATCTAATGAGTTTCATTTGCCCCTCCTGAGAACTTTATTAGCTCAGAGTACATTTATATACACCGGTCCTAGATTTTGGAATTCATTAAGCTGTGAAATAAAAAATTCCCCTTCTTTGCATTCTTTTAAGCGCAAGTTGAAATCATTTCTGTTAAATCCTCTTTGATATACTTCGTCATTAGTTAGATCTCATCAACCTCAGGGTTCATCATCCATCCACCAATCTTTCGTTTACTGACTTCATTATTACGTAATGGATTACATGGATTATTATGCAATAGCCATTAAATCCCTGCACAGCTGCGTGCAGTACCAGCCCTCTGAAGCACATTCTCAATCACCCCCTGTTCCATTTCCCTAGTTCAGCGTGTAGGCATTCTCTTATTCTCTTTCTCTTTTTTTTCTTTTCCTTTCTCTCTCCCCATTCTTTCCGGGTTTTTTTTTTGTCAAGTCGTGTCATGTCTTTTGTATTTCTCCTGTCTTGTTCCGTTCTGTCGTAAATTATAACTGTGATAAGTATTTGTAAATAAGTAATTCATAAGTTTGTTCATTTTTTGAGTGGTTCACAACATACAAACTTGCTTTTTAGTGGACCTCTCAGTTCTTTTTTTTCCTCAACTGAAGCATAACTTTGTACTTTTTTGCCAGTATGCATTCTTTTGTTTATTTGTATCATTTATCATTTACAAAGTCGAATGTTTATGTTTATGATGTAATTCCAAATATATTATGCGTTATGTTTTGTTGAAAAAAAGAAGAATGAAAAATAAATGAATTGAAAAAAAAATGAGTCAGTCACGTGTCAGTAGTGACTAAGCCTTTACTGTCGCCTGCAAGGCTGAAACCGATCATTCTGGTTTTAAAAAAAGTATCATGTCGTCAAAGGAAATAGGGTCTCAACGACAACAGAAACTGATATTTGATGCACTGAAATAATAACTCTGTACCCGTAATCATGATGTCAGATATTTGATACAATTTTGCATAGGATGAAATTCCCAGCAAGAACGTGAACAATTTAGCATGCCTTGAAATCAACTTTGAATTTAAGTTTATTAAAGACAGGACATTAAAAAGCAGTAAATATACATGATACCAAACTGAATGTAGACAATTAGGAGGAATGCATAATATGCAAGTGGGAAGAAATGAATTCTTCATAATGACTTCGCCCGTATACAAATTCGTGGCATATATTATAACTTCTCCATATCTCAGGACCTTCAGTAAATCTGATGCGTCACTTCGAAAGCCATGTAATGTAGCATAATCTTCTCAATTTTCTTTTTTTTTTGGGGGGGGGGGGGTTGGTAGATAATTTTTCATATCGATATACAGCTAGCTGAAAACCTACTCCACTGCAAGGAAAAGGAAATACTGGTTTAAAAATGTGAAGATTATTCTATTTGTTTTTATGTTTTATTTTATTCAATTTAATTTAATTTAATTTATTTATTTATTTCATGTCATTTTAAATTATCATATTTCAATCTTTTTTTCATTTCTGGATTTTAATGATGAGACACGCACACACACAAGGATTTTTTTTTCAATCTTTGCATGACATATTTCGACATAACAAAATGCATTCGTTCTTGACAACACTCAATGACAGTATTAAATAATACGACATCTAATCTATTTTTTTTTAATTCACAAAACAACATGTGTAAATATAAGTATAATTCAGAATCCTATACAACAACAAAAATGAAAGAAAAGGAGAAAAAAAAAACTCGTCCATGAAAAAAAAATCAGCGAAAAACAAACAAACAAACAAACGAATGACAGACATGGCACATTATTGAATAAGGAAATAAAAGGGGGAACAAGAAGCAAAGATTTAATTAGACTATGTGCCCAGCCTTCTGTCCCTCCATCGAGCCAGGGAGGTGCCCAGGGTGATGGTGTACATGTGTACTCGGGGTTGCAATTGTTGGGGTAAGAAAACAAAACAAGTCTCTTCATCATTTTATAAATGAGGACAATGACGCCCATAAAAGAAAATAAGAAAATAAAGATTATACCACCAAAGTCGGTTTTACGCCCAAGATCTTCATAATTATAGCCACCGACTTCATATGTGTGGAGTGATGACTCGCCGCAAATAAAAATTCCTGTTTTTAATTTTTTTTTGACTGTCATGTTTTAGGACATTGATCATTGATGACCTGCGGTATCTTTTAGTATTGTGTTACCAAAAGGCCCCATTCAGTGTAGAATTATTGTCGGGAATTCCTGAAGTTGTTCCATTCAATGGACATAATAACAGAAAATTATGAAAGTTGATACTCTCATTTATCTTAAAAATGCATTAATTTCATGTAAGAGTTAATGTGCGATCACGAAAATATAAATGAGAAATGAAAGGTCCAGCTTTATTTCAGAGGATATGCGTCCCAGTCATAGTCTTACTAGCATTTGCAAAAGTAGTTATACAATTATTATGAAAAGGATGTATTAAAAAAATATTTAAAAAAATAAATAGATGATTTCTTCATAAATGTATTGTAAGCATTTGATGTTTAGAATATACGCAGGATGACAATCTTCATTGTGTGAAGTGCAAAATGGTTTTAGGAATTTATAGCATAATCTATTTATTTATTTATTTTATTTATTTCTAATCTTTTGTCAGGGCAGTCCATTCACCAATAAATAGTGGTCTTCCATGGAGCCCTGAATAATATTGATGAACATATGTACATTACATAGCAAAACGTATATACAGAAGATGACATAATACAGTGTAGATACATACCAGCGTACTGTACATTGCAAAGTAACACAAAAAGTACATGCCACAGCAAGAGTTCACCAGAATGCCGAAATAACAATTAAAAACGCTATCATACAGGAATGATAAAGCCCAGAATGAATTTCGTGTGTTACTTACAAATAGCAACTCTGCTTAAACAATCTCTTAAATGAATATATGGAAGAAGCTGATCTAATTGAATGATCTAGCCTGTTCCATTCAAGTACAGAGGATACGATTGGGCTGCACTTGTGACAATCAGAGCGAAATCTTGGCACACATAGATTTCCACTGTCTATTAGCCTTGTATGATGTTCATGTACATCACTAGGCTTAACTAAGTGCACCTGAAGGTACGAAGGTGCTAAGTTATGGACGCATTTATATATCATCATAACGCGGCTGAAATCAAAACGTTTGTCTAGTGTCATCCATTTAAGACTTTTGAATAAATCAGCCGACGGTGTGTCATATGTTTGTCCAAAACTATTCTTGCTGCCCTCTTTTGAATTTTTTCTAGCTTAGTTGTATGGTATTGAAATCTGTTTGACCAAACAATAGAACAGTAATCAAATTGTGGTAACACTAGACTATTATAAAGTAATTTTAGGGATTGTTGGGGCAAAAAGGCCTTCGCTCTCTTTATCATGCAGACACTTTTTTGGGTACGTTTACATACATTTTCGATTTGTTTAGACCATTTCAGTTCTTCATCTATCAAAACACCTAAACATTTAGTGAACTGAACTCTTTTAATCCGACTACCATCTAATGAAATACTGAAATTTTCAATTTTCCCGAGATTAGCACGGGAGCCGATAATCATGACAGAAGTTTTGTCAGTGTTAAGGACGAGCCGATTTTTCTTAATCCACCCCATTACTTTATTTAGTGCAACAGTTATCTTTTCTTCTAAAACTGTTGCGTCATTAGCACTGACAGTGAGGGTCGTATCATCAGCGTACATATCTATAACACCTTCTGAAGTACACTCTGGTAGACTGTTGACATATATTGAAAATAAAAGGGGACCAAGAATTGACCCTTGAGGTACACCCAATTTAATAGTTGAAGGGTGGAACTTGGCTCCTTTGAATTGCGTCACTTGCTGTCTGTCACTTAAATAGGATTTAAACCAATCTACAGTCGTCTTACTACACCCTATACACTTTAATTTATGTAAAAGTAGGTCATGATCTACAGTGTCAAATGCCTTCCGAAGATCTATGAAGGCAACTCCAGAAATTTGATTATTATCTATATTCAAAGACCACTGGTTCACAAGTTTTGCAAGAGCAGTTGATGTGGAATGAAATGGTCTAAAACCAGATTGATTAGGGTGTAGTAAATCATTCGCATTCATGAGTTCGCTCAGTTGTTGATGTACGGCCCTTTCGATAATTTTACTCACTGTAGGTAAGATTGAGATGGGGCGGTAGTTATTCAACGACGAAATATCTCCTGCTTTAAATATCGGTACTACCCGAGCCTTTTTCCATTCACGTGGAACAACTCCCGTAGACAGGGATTTGTTGATAATATCGCAAAGAGATTCTGCAATAACATTCTTTGTCATCTTTAAACGTTTGCAGCCGATGTGATCTTCTCCGGTTGCTTTATCTATGCCAAGAAGCTCGATCTGTCTCAATGCAAAATCTCTCGTTATCATACTTAAATCAAATTGAGGATGAGATGGAACAAAGCCTTTGTCCTCATCAAATATCATTTGCCAAGTATTCCTCTGCAGGTCTTTTGTAATTTGATAATATGATACCTAAGTATTCATGCCGTATTGATTTCTGATTTATCCAGTCCAAAATACATCTAAATTGCTGCATATACATAGTTATTTACTGGATTGCACGTTGCTAAGTTCTGTATTTTTCTTTTATGATACATTAGACCTCTGCAACCTTTAGAATAAGCAGCAGGGTACAGATGCGTGTGACCAATCTGCTAAACAATGTTTTCGTTGCAAAATGTACGAAACATGTACTTCTTGTTACTGTCAATACCAGTGCTTCCACTACAATGTGCAGTAATCGCAGCCATATGCGTTTTTGTTATACTCAGTCACGTGTGTACGGATATCATATTCTGTGTACTTGAAAATTAAAGCGAAACTTCCCACCATTTTCGAAGCGTTTTCCTTATACTGTATGCAGGTTATGAACAAACACTCTAGACAGACTCTGCCATTGAATTATGGCTTGCAGCAAGATTACGCAATGTAAAAACGGCTCCATGACAATTGCTCCTGCAACAATTGCACCCATGACATATCCGCATGCTGAACCAATGTACAATTCTACCCACAAACATAACCTTATCCCAAATCCTAATCATCACATCAAACTAAACCTAAAACTCTTATCATCAACTTAACCCTAACCTTAAGTCCTCGGGGAAAAAAAGACCGGAATAACTGTTGCAGAAGGATATACCGTGTCACCTATAGAAACATACAACGGAATAGTTAAACTCCCTCAGAAACACTGTTTTGAAAATAAATGCTCATAAATCTTGCCAAGTGCAGTCCTAGTGGTAATAAAAGAGTCAAGCCAGTTCTCCATATACATCACTGCTCCACAGTGGTTCGTGTTGAGTTGGAGCAGTATTTTCCAACACACCAATGTCAGACATCATCACCGAACAATAGTCACTAGTGTCAGCATACGACGAATCGCCGTCGCCATGGTGACGCGTCTCTCTCATATCATGATCTGTATTTCCGATAGTAGTATCACTATGAAGGACATCATAATGATCGTCATTGAACAAATCATCAACGGAAGGTTTGTCTCTCATCGCCTGCTCTTCTCGCAGGTTCTGGTATAGATGATGTTCGGTGGCTGATCCATCCCCGTTGTCATTGTTTCGTGCAGTCTTCGATATCTCGTCGATCCCAGCTAGGGCCTTCTTATGAGCCTTGACGCTAGGTCTGACGGTTTGTGCAAGGATTTGGTACTCGTCACCAGTTTCCGTTGGTCCATTGCCCTGCTGGTTTGTACTAATCTTTCCCTGGCCTTGCTGATTGGACTCAGTTTTCAACACACGAACCAGAGAATCGTACTCCTTCTCGCTATGTAGACCTACTGTGGTCTTGATATCCTTAGTCATTTCATATAACGGTATCCCATTTCCTCTATCGACAGTGCCACAGGCAACGTCGTCTACGTCTCCGCGTGCACCTTCATCGTTTAGTGAATCGGCCTGAGCCACCCTCCTCTCTAGGATGACGTTTTGAGAAACGTTCACATCACCACCGAGTCCGTTATCATTTTGTAGCCCAGCGATTGGAGATGATGGATTACCTTGAATACCGTCAGTAGATTCCAACTGTCCAGTAATGTTCAATATCGCATCGTTCCTACGCGTCTTCGTATGAATCTTTATGCCAGACGTGGCGGTTTGTCCAAGGGTTTGGTACTCGTCACCAGCGTCCGTTGGTCCATTACCGGCCTGCTGGTTTGAAGCAATATTTCCTTGTGCATGCTGATTGGACTCGGTTTTCAACGCATGCATCAGAGAATCATACTCATTCTCGCTACGAAGAGCTACTTTGGTTTTTATATCTTCAGTCATTTTATGTAACGGCATCACATTTCTTCTATCGAAATTGCCACAAGCAACGCTGTCTGCGGCGCTGGATGCACCTGCATTGTGTAGTGAATTGCCCTGAGCCACCTTTTTCTCTAGGATGACGTCTTGGGAAACGTACACATCGCCATCGGGTCCACTATCTTCACGTAGCTCAGCGATTGAGAATGTTGGGTTACCATGGATACCGCCACTAGAATGGAACTGTTGGGCGGGATTTGATTTCGCTGTCTTTCTCCTGCAAAAATGACGCACACAACAATGAGAGATTAATGAATACAAAATCTTTATTAGAACTTGTAAGTGTTGAAGGATTTCGGAAGATGCACAGTGATAAAACGATCCAGTTGACAATTATTTTTCAATTGTTTATCTTTTGTTCTTCCTTGCACTGATCTCCCTCCCTTTTTTACCTGAAGAAAGGTCAAACTTGGGTGATGCATAACCTATTTGATCAGTACCCTAATTATAGGTATTTGCCAGAAAATTCATGTGATTATTCCAATCCTCTTTTCCGTAATTTTCCTTTGCCTGTCAGTGCCCCCCTTTTGATATCAATTAAACGGACCGGAAGCAATGGAACGACGAAATACCTGTTGAAATCCAGGTTCGCTACCCCTGCTTTATGTCTATTGCGCTTCATGGAGGACACTCACCTTCTGTGACGTCGGTGAAGAAGGACAACAGCTGCAACTACGGCGACAGCACATATTACTACGACGATGCTCACTATGATACCGATGATGGCCTGACTAGGGCAAGCTGGATATCGATTGCAATTAGATTGTAGGACTAATATCAATAGTTGCTTGATTTCAAAGTGCATGTAAAACTAACGTTTCCGTCAACATAAGTCTCGTTTCAAAAGAAACATGTTAATGACTATATTTCAGTGTGATGTTGCTTCTATCTTCTTGCCATCAGCATTTAGCCCTCTGGAGAAAGTATTTCGTGTTATGTCGAAGTGCGTACCGATATGCGTACAAGCACAACTTAATGAGTTTCAAGTCTTTGTTCATGCAAATTTGATTAGGAATCGAGTTAAATCCAGTCACACAATATTTCTTCCAGTATAAACTTTTTTGTTCAATTTGTTGCTGATTACAGCTGAAAGTATTATTTCATATCTCGACATTAAGTCAAAATTATGAAACTGTTTCACTGCCTGAAACGTATCTCTGCCTCAATTCTACTTGAAATCATAGTTTTTTTGTCTTTGGTCCGAATTCACGAAGGTGGTACAACTGAAACCATGGTTGAAACCATGGACTACTCGTTTCGAAATCAGTCAGTTCGTCGGCGAAATGATCATTTCGTTAACGAAATGATGATTTCTTTGACGAAATGATTGATTTCTTAACGAAATAGGCCATGCGACACTTGGCGCTCCATACAAGTTATCCATGGATTAAACCATGGTTTCAATTGTACCACCTTCGTGAATTCGGGCCTTTGAGTTTTTTTTTGATACATCACAGTATGAGATTAATTTGCAAACGTCATTATGCTTTAATATCAAAATTTAATGTTTACCCTTTTGCAGTAATGAAACCAAAACTGACGAAGAGAACATACCACATTGCAACTCGGACGCTGTCATGGAAACGGAGGTTGAGACTTCGCCAAAAGATTTCTGGATGTCTGTACTGCTCTCGGCTGTAGAAACAGGCAGTTTGGGGGATGTAGAAGGAGTCGTCATAGCTTGAGGGATGGGGAAAATGTCGACTTTGTTAGCAAAGACACAAAGGATATGACCACTGTCTAGTGAGGATTTAAAGACGTATAACATGCAGTAAGATTTAAAAAAAATCAAACGCACTTAATATATGGAATATTTATCTTTGGTCATTGTATGACATGTTAATTAGCCAAGAGTGCCGACCAAGACTTACACGGTGTAACAGAAACGGAAGTCACGTAAACCGAAGATGCGACTCCGCTTGAAGATCTCTGGTGGACTGTAGTGATCTCGGCTGAAGTAACAGGGAGCTTTCGTGGTGTAGGAGTCGTGATAGCTTGAGAGATGGGGAAGGTGTCGGGGTGACGGGAAAAGTTATCATCCGGCTTGAGGGCGGTATCAGTTGTGCTTGTTTGAGAGGCAGGTGAGATATCTGTGGCTATGTAAAACAATACACACACACACAAAAAAAAAAATGTGATACTCTCCCGGGCCAGCACTTACATGTACAACATACGGTAAGACGGACATAACAATAAGCAAACACCTTATCTCTTCGTCATTGTACGGTATATCAACAAACACTATCGACTAAGACTTACATGGTGTATTGACAGAATGTCTCCTCACGATGATGTCGTCAATTGCCACGAATGAGCTTCTTGTCAGTATCAGAGCATTGAATGAAATCTGGAGGGAGTAAAAAAAAATACACGGCTGTACTAAAGTCAAGAAATAATCAATAATGGCAGCAATAAACACTTGAAACAACAGGCTGATGCAATTCTAGTGGACGTTGCAGTCATTGGGAGAGGACCAATCAGGGTGGCATTTCATGAAGAGTTTTGATCGGATATTTTTTTTTCTGACAAGGTGTTATAAGCTATTGAAATCCTTGTATCTGATTTCCTGAGAGCAAATTAATTTTGCCCGACCAATACGTCAGACAAAACCGCTTCATGAAATGTCCCAGAGGATCACTCCTTGAGACTTTCCAGCCAGTGGGAAGAGCGAAGACCATTATCTCCATATCAAAACCCAGCGAAAGGATGAGGTTCAAGTTCCTATGTGAAAACATATGGCAGTGTGTGAGATCTCTTTCTAATTTATCAACGTGTCCCTTTCAAATTTTCAAACCGTTTGGAAGAAAACGTCGCAACCAATCATCCGAGCTTCATTGGAAGTGACAAACTACTATAAGACAGTTCGGAGTTGCCCATGAGCAGAACGCAGTCGTTTGTACCAACAGGCAAGTTGGTTTTTACATTTACAGAGATAAGCATCTGTCCTTCATGTTAAAAATTTAATGGTGTTTGCCAGCACATCTACATGACAGCAAGCCTGGTAATTGGCATATTGATGGATAAAGTATATTGCTACATTTAATGTATTTAATTTCCGTCATTTCCTCTTTTTCCTTCACTGTGTTTTGTTTCTCTCTCTCTATCTTTCTCTTTACAAGAGAGGTTGCTTGTGTTTGTCCATTTGTTTGTTTGTTTGTTTGTATAGGTCTGTATGTGTTGTGCACCTTTTATATTATGTCCAGCTAATTGCTTTTTGATGTTATTTAGTCTTTTTGTCCACAAGGAGACTGCAAAATACAAGCTTAGCTTTTTAGCATGTCTCCTCCATTTCCTGCAACTTTAGTTTTAATTCAATTTTCATTTGCTTTTGTAATACGTAGTATTGTTAACTTCACGTATTTTTCTTTGTTTTGAATACTACATTGTATTGATGTTGTGTTATTTTGTGTATGAAAATGTTGTTGGAAATGAAATAAATGAAATGAATGGAAATGAAATGCAATTTGAAGAAATGGATTGCTCCCCAGTTGTTCATTGAAGGGACCATTCTCGTCACCTGGTCTAGTTCATTTGTTATTTGAAGGTGATTGATTAATTTCATTTGAATTCTTTCGTTAGGCAAGATAATGCAATGTGCCGCTTTGAAAACGAATGAAAATGGCTAATCAACTGAAGAAAAAAAATGAATGGTCATGTGTAAATGTGTAAATGAGGTAACTAAGAACTAGCTCCGAATGGCGTCTTAATTAGTCCTTGAATTATACAAATGTACTCTAGGATACTGTATGTATTAAGCTTTCTCCCGGTAATGCACAATAATCAAAGTCACAGATCTCAACAGTCGATCTCCTCTGACGAGCTACCGGGTTTGGCCCTCTGTATAGTTCTTTGCTCACGATTGTCACAACAGCAGTATCAGGATCATAACAGTATTAGGGTCATAAGAGTCCAGAGCAGCAGATGCTACTATTGTGAATTTCACAGAAGAGAGTGTTTCGTTTATGATAAACCATGCATACACGTGCGAAATAAAAATGAATCCCGTCGACTTTATTGTGATGATATGTCCTTTTTTCGGGGTGGTTTTTTTTTTTTTTTTTTTGGTGTGTGTGTGTGTGTGTGCTCCTGACATGTAAAGAAAGATTTTAAAAAACCGTAAAGGACTGCAACTAGCAGTTCCAGAATTTATCTTCTAATATAATTTCGTATCTTTGTACGAACAACTCGACGAATGTCTTCTTGTTGCTTTTAAATAATTCAATAGGATTATAACTTAATAGCCTAATGTTAAAACAGATTTCACCAGGCTGAGTGTATCATGTAACGTGAAGAAGAGGTCTACGTAACTGCAGGTGTGTGGTGATATCACGTGTGTGGTATATATCATTATGTGTAACTGCGTGTGTGTAAGTGTGTGTATTAGTGTGTGTACAAGTGTGTGACGAAACTGACAATACATTGCTCTCAATGCGATCAAACTTTATCATTAACATTTGCTGTTTTTTAATCCTTCTAAATTTTTGCTTGGTCTCAATGACTAACCTTAAAGTGAGAGGAACAAATAAGATCCAGTTGTGCTCTCATGATAACACCTCTGATAATGCCAAGGGTCAAGAGTTCGCTTCCGCTGCAGTTACTCACTACCCTCAGGAATCCGTAATCTCTTGAAGCATATTTGAAGGACAACCGCCATTGCCCGGAATCAAGGTCAAGTGGTATTGCAGTAGAACTGAACCAGCAATCGCCTATGTAGAAATAACCTGGGACAAACACATCATTATGGCGATGGTGATGGTGGCGATAATAATGATAATACAATGTAATGAGGAAAAAGATGAAATGATATGATGTCACTTTGTTACCTTCGTATTAAACCTGCCATTGTGATAATCAAGATTGCTCTCAATTGTAACGTACGTGAGAGATATCAGTTCAGAAACTGTTAGTCCAACGAGTTTACCGTGGCAGGAAATGGTAAATAGACAATGACTGAAACGGAAATGTAAAGCTGATACCCATTCTTCTCTGCTGTTACTATCCTAATTTAATGATGAAATTTATCGATGAAATATCTAGGAATTAAGAGTTTGGAAAAGATGAAAGCAAAAGAAATAAATGTACATGTATTTCAAATCGACGTAAGTTTTATACTCATGATTTTTTTTTAGCCTCATCTTTTTTCTTTTTTTTTTTTGGGGGGGGGGGTGTATGCATAATGGTGGCAAAGCATATCGATCCGCTTTTGACCCCAAGATGCTCGATTGTACGAAGTATTCTCATAGATCGTAGTGTGGCGTATCTATCACACACAGTCTTTTTAGGACACACCTTGAACCTTGCTGCTTGAGGAGATAATATCCGAAGCAGCTCTTTCCAAGCTAGACTTCGATGGGATGGGACACCTCAACTATGAGGCCCTTATGAATAAATGGAAGGCATGATATAGGTGTGGATGGTTTTCTTGACGTCTGAAATTCAAACTGTTCTTGGTAGTGCAGATTATCATGATGGCCACTACAGGGATATCATTGTTGTTGTTATATCAAATTGTTATTGTTCCGAAAAACTGTTTGCAATCTAATTATGTAAAGAGGTAATGGTTATAATGCCAACAAACAAATATATACCACAGCATGTGTAACCGTTTATATGTATTTTTGTCAAAACAACAATATCTTATGTAATTCCTCATATGGATTTCGCTCTAATTTTTCAACTGAAGTGGCTCTTGTCGATCTGCAAGATAGTATTCTTATTGCGTTAAATGATAATTTGCATGTTAATGGTGTTTTTCTTGATATGTCTAAAGCTTTTGACTTAATAAATCATGAAATATTGATTCAAAAGCTTGATTGTTATTGTATTAGAGGTCATCCATTAAAGTGGTTTAGAAGTTATTTGAACAATCGGACACAAGTTACATTATACAAAAAAAAATTATCGGATACAGTGCATCCGATAAAACATGACATGTCATGTGATGTTTTACGTGGAGTCCCCCGAAGTTGCATATTAGGGCCAATGTTATTTTCGATATTTATTAATGATATGTGTAATATTTCACGTGTGGTTAAGTTT
This sequence comes from Diadema antillarum, assembly GCF_040938485.1. Taxonomy (NCBI): domain Eukaryota; kingdom Metazoa; phylum Echinodermata; class Echinoidea; order Diadematoida; family Diadematidae; genus Diadema; species Diadema antillarum. The sequence continues at coordinate 3,366,793 of NW_027270895.1, forward strand.
GTTTTAAATGCTCGTGATTCTACTCTATTGATTTCTCATTCTGATATGAATGTGTTGATAAATAATTAGAATAATGAGTTATTCAAATTATCAAAGTGGTTTTGTGATAATATTATTGATTGTAAATATTAAAAAATCAAATTATATTAACTTTTTGAAAGGTAAGAAAGAGATTCCAGATTTTGAACCTAATGATGCAAGAATGAATGATGTAAAATTATCTCAAGTAGAATGTACACAATTTTTAGAGGTTTATATTAATTGTAATTTGAACTGGATAAACATAAAGAGATGTTGAATGAAAGAATTTCGAGAAATATTGGATTAATCAATAGGCTAAAAGGTATTTTTACCAGCGAAGGTTTTGATTTTATTATATAACAGTTTGATTTTATCTCATTTGAATTATTGTAATGCTGTATGGGAAAATACTCATCAATCAAATTTACACAACACTTTTATCCTTCAAAACAGAGCAATTCGATTATGTACAAACTCGCATTATAAAGCCCGTTAATGCCTTTGTTTCTGAAAATGACTGTTTTGGATATATATCAATTGAATAAGTTTAATATTCTTATATATATGTTCAAGCATAAAATGAACTTGTTACCTGAGATGATATCTGGTATGTTTAAATCTAATGATCAAATTCATAGTTACAATACTCGAATTAGTAACAATTATCATTTATCTAGTAAAAGGTAGATAAGATGTATGTAATGCACACACTCAGGCTCACTGAACCCTCGTGGAAATCTTTATCAGAAAAAGTTATAAATTCTCCAACTACAAATATTTTTAAGAAAAATCTGAAAAGACATTTGTTACAAAGTTAGAGTTGTAATTATGAAATACAATTTGATTATGGATAATTTTATGTTTTTTGTTTTCTAGGGGTTGATATGACTAAACACTATCATTTAATTAATGATAATGCATTTTTTGTGAATGTTTGTCTTTTTTTTTGTGTGTAATATTTTCACCCGACCTATGCCATGATCGTAATGCAATTATTGTTTCATATCATTCTTTCTGTTGGAAACTACCCTGACAAGACCCCGGTCTTTGGTAGTTTCCATGTTTCATTTATAGTTATTATATATTATGTATGCATGTTCATGTACTCGTTTACTGTCCTCAGTTTGTCAACGTACAAATGATATGTTTTTTAAATGAAACAGAATACGTAAGTTCAAGATCAAAGTTCAAGTTCAGTTCAATTACACATAACTGTCATCTAATGTATTTCTTGATCACTTTCTCAAAAGAACCAATTGTCGTTTACATGTTTGAACTCGTTTGATAGTCCAGTCCAGATTTACTATAATTACCTCAGACAAGGAGGTAATGTTCTTGCCTGCGTTTGTTTGTATATTTGTTTGTCTGTATATAACGATTATATATCTAAAAAATTGTAAACGGATTTAAATGAAACTTACAGGAAAAGTTGATTTTGACACGAGAAACACATTATCAAATTTTGGTAGTGATGCGGGATTTCTTTTAATGAATTTTTGAAGGATCTTTCATCTTTTGGCATATACAAGTGTAGGGTCAATGAACTTCGGAGTTCAAGCTCTGCTTGGGTGTCGGGCAACTGAAAGCTGATGACGAAAAGGCTTCTATTTTCCAAAATTCTTTTATCTTAAGCATGCATGTCTGAATGGAAATGACTATCTGCATGGGAGAACATCTCTGTGGTGGAAAGGAGCCGCCTTGTTGAGGTCTAAAAGTGTATTTCTAGTTAGATTTGACGCAATTAGTGCAAGAATACAATCTAGACTACAAAAATGCGAACAATTTACATTTCTTACATAAAAAAAAGACTTGTACACACTTGGCGATCACACATCGCCGGTTTATATGGCGGTTCATGGGGGGTTCAGCAATTCGCCGTTCTCCCCCAAAGACTGTGTTCACACCTAATACAAACCCTGGTCATCCGTCACTCATCCGCCATAGACCCTGAGAACCGCGGGGAACCGCCAGAAAAATTAAACTTGTTTAATTTTTCGAGGCGGTCTTGGCGATTTGAAATGGACCGTGTTCAAAACGCCGTTCACCGTATAAAGAACGGCGTCCTCCGTGTTTACACCGCAAGATCAGTGATGATACCGTGTTAACATCGCCATAGGTGGATGCTTTGATGACGTCATTCACGTATACCAAAGACAAAAGTGGTCCAAATATGCTCCCTTGTGCAAGTACCCCACACATTATGGGTAGAATGTCTGAGTTGGTGCCCTTAAAACTAGTATATTGACTTCGACCGCTGCACATAGCTTTCGAACCAGCGAAGGAGTACACCTCGAATGCCGTAGTGTTCTAATTTGTGTAGCAGAATACCATGGTCTAATGAATCGAATGCTTTGGACAAGTCGACGTAAATGGCCAAAGGATTCTTTTTCTCTCTCTAAAGCAGCTGTAATCTGCCCCACGACATGTAAAAGGGCTGATTCAGTGGAGTAAGATGGTCGGAATCCAAGCTGTTTTTTAATCAATACGTTCTTTTCTGACAGGTATTTGTACAATCTTTTGTGCATAATACGCTCGAGGATTTTAGAGAGAGTATGGAGGAGAGAGATTGGTCTGTAATTTTCTATGAGATGTTTTTCGTTCTTTTTAAAAACCGGAATAACTTTAGCTAGCTTAAGGGAGTCTGGAACTATGCCTGAGTAAAGTGAAAAGTTGAAAACATGGGGCAATGGCTGAGCAATGAAGTGAATAATTATCTTATTAAATGTAGAACTTAATACATTATGTCCACAGGAAGTTGAACTTTACAGACTTTTTGTGATTTCAATAATTTCTGACTCTTCAGTAGGCATGAAAAAACTGAATCAAATATTATTTCAGAGTTCAAAAAACCTGTGAAACTTTTTTTTTTCAGTGTCAACGTTGTTGAATGCTAAGGTTTCTTTACTTCTTTTTATTTTAACACATAGAGTAACAAAGAAGTTTAATGTTTTAAAAAATGGTAGGTATGTTGAATAGTACATCAGTTATATTAAAAGATGTGTTTATAGTTTTGTTAAAGCTTAACAGCTTAAAAGATGGCCAGCTACGTGAACCTGTAAGTTATACACAGAACACTTGTGTTAAATGTGTTGGGTTCTGCTTTCGTGATTATGTATGCCTTTTTTAAGACTGCATGTTGATACAGATATAGTGAAACTTAAGAGAGTAGAGGGAAAAGAAATGTTGAAACTTGAAAAAAAACACCATACTTTGTTACGTGAACTTGTTCATGATAATACAGGAAACTGTAGACTCTACTGTATTTCTATTTATTTATTGACTGTTGTTAGAGATATGTGAAAACTTAATTGAGGAAGAGAGAAAAAGAGATGTTGAAACAAGCAAGTACTTGTACATATCTTGATAAACAAACCTGTAGATGAACAGGAAGCTTTGTAAACTATGTTGGATTCTGCTTTGACATGTATGTCTTAATAATGACAGTTAATACAGATATTTGAAAAGTTAAAAGAGAGAGAAAAAAAGTATGTTGAGACTTGAAGACAAATGCTTATTGCATCACTTATGTCAATCTGTAAATACACAGGGAAATACAACTTTTCGCATTTTCAATAAATTGCGTTTACCTAACAAAGCAATATGCTCCTTGTTGTAACCCATTGAAGGCGAGTGACAGGGGCTTGGTATAGACTCCTCCGTGTTACTACCGCGCTAGTCTGCGTTAGGGGGTTACGCCATTTCCTGACCCACTTTATCTGACACACTCTTTCTGACACACTTTTTTTGCCATTCACTCTGTACACGGGGCAGTTTTCATGAGATGGCCTCTGTTATTCGCTACTGTGCTAATGAATATTAAAGACTATGGTATGGCTTTTCGAACGTCGCGCTCAAGGCCGGCCAATAAGAGGCGGCCAGGAGCTGGTGAGCTGGAGGCGCGCGGCAATTTCTAACCTCATCCACTTGCTAGGCCTTGCTACTACGTGCGCTTCCAGTACCCTTTTTTTCAGCTGCTTAACCCATCCACGTACGGGCCTCTGTGTAATCTGTAATTTCGTGCCTGCCTAGTAAGTCGGCAGTGAACTTGTAATTGGGAGCGATCTTCCCTACGGCGCGATCTACACGCGAAGGGTATTCATACGTCATTGAAAAACTGCCTGTGTCATTCCCACTAGACAGGAGGGATGATGCATGTACACTTGTGGGAATGTGCACTTAGGTGACTGTCGCATGCATGCGTGCTCGTGGCTGGGAGAGTGCGGCAAGAACGCTAGGAATGCACCACCAGCAGGTACGGTGGGTTGCAAATTCTTGGGGCAAAATTAGACTTCATTGTTCAGCCCGTCTAATATTTATATATTCATAATAATTTTAATTCTTCATGACTATAAAAATATTTAATATATTCATAATACATTTTAGAAGTGTAATATGAAATATTTTGACTTTTTTTTTGCAATCCAAAGAAAAAAATATTTTGAATAAAAAATCAATAATAAATAATAGTTCTTGACTCAAGTCTAAACTTCGTGCGTCTTCTTGCAGTTACCCCGCAGTTGCCCATGGATACGACGCATAAATAATCGGCTGTTTGCTGAGTCATTCCTATCCTCCAGCCTCTGTTCAAATTGAGAGTGATTGTTATTTTATCGGTGGCATTTATAGTTTCATGACCTAATCCAATAAAACTAGACAAATTTAAACATCAAATGTTGTAACAGTTTTTGTCAGAATTCCCTATCAATATCACTTGTTGCCACGATAGTTTTCAGATTTCACTAGCTTCATTATCGAAGCTGTTCTGAGGCTGTTGGACATTTGAAAGAACTGCTTTGTAAGAAATCACCTTGTATTTAAATTTTATCTATTTTCACACACAAGAATTTTGATGACTTACATAATCTTTTAAAACTATTCTAATGTCATAATATTTCATGATGGTATGTGTTCTGTCTTTACATGGCAAGATGGGATTTTTTTTTCTTCCACCCAGGGTCAAAGAAGGAAGTGACAGGAAGGAAACCAAAACGATAGGGAGGAAATGAAAAGGATAGAATGAAACACCTGCTCAGCGGGCTCTTTTATTGATTTTTACAATGGTGAATGCAGTACATCAAAATTTAAGTACAGTTCTAAATAATTTATTATTTGAAAAATGAGCAAAGAAAATGGGATATCATCGAGTTCTAAATGAAAACTAAATTAGCATCGCCATTTAGATCTATAAATATTTACTAAAGAATAGCCCTGATGCAACCTTATTGTCAAGCTTTTGGTTGAGTTTCTTTAGAGAAACGAATTTTTGGAGCACTAACCTAAGTGAACAACCAAAAGGTTTTAAAAAATGATGAAATGCAGGTCTCTAGACCACTCCTGTGCATGAGGGAGCAAAAGCCCCCATGGACAGTGTCACTCTCGTCCTTGACCTTGGCCTAGGCTAGGCTACTCGTGTCGTTCTCGCCATCAACGTCATGGTCACACGAAATAAATTGCATCATCAAAAGGGTTCGTATATCATCACCAGAATCATTATGATCATCATCACTATCATCTCAACCACAGCAAAACCTGAATATCATTCCCACCATAGTCACTCCCAGCTCACAAAAACACATCAGCAAACGTACAGACATCGCAGACTTTGTAGCGAACTACGTTAGACTTTACAGATAAATGTTAGTTGTACACAAAATGAAATGGAGGTGGAAAACTAGTAATGAATACACGGAGTTCATCAACGATGGCATTTTACCGTAGAAAAAATATACTGAACATCTTGCATCGCAAAAAAAAAAAAATTGAGGTAAAAAACTAGGTTGAGGAAAACTAGGGTGAAAACCCGCTGCTAGGAAGACGAACGATGAAGACACTGTACGGTAAAAATGCACACGGAAACAAACGAGTGGGTACCATACAAAGTATGAATTTTCTCGCACACACGTAGATAATCTACATCGTGTTCAATCAAAAAACTCAACAAACACTCGAACAAAAACTCACCTCTAAATTGTTGCAAACGAGATAATCACTGCAAAAAATGGGGGAAAACACTTGTGGTAGTACGATTGTACTCTAAGAATAACAGAGATAAGATGATACGAAAGCAAAAGAGAGAAAAAGAGAGAGAAATGGACAGGAAACTTGCAGAAGTTATGCCACACTCACTGACACTAAAACGCAATTCGACACACACACCTGTACAGGTAATCAGATATCGTCATGGACCCCCTTGATAAGGAGATCGATATCACGATACCACGCGTAAGTCAATAGCTAAAAGCCAATCACAGACACAGAATCAGACAGAGTGACTCATTATGAAAAAAAAATCGTAAGGCTGTTGAATATTCATTAGCACAGTAGCCAGTAATAGAGGCCTTCTCATGAAAACTGCCCCGTGTACAAAATGAATGGCAAAAAAAGTGTGTCAGAAAGAGTGTGTCAGATGAAGTGGGTCAGGAAATGGCGTAACCCTGCGTTAGGGACGTGTATTGATTTTAACTTTACGTACGTAACACGCTGTGTCTCTAATGATGTACGGAAATACAAATATTGAAGATCTATGCTTATAGTAATTTAATTGGGTACTATAATACTTCTGCACGTCATAAAATCTTGTATTAAAAGCTCTGCTCTAAATCCAAATCAAATAAAAAATATGACCTTTATGATTATATACAAGAAGATAATCTCCCTAAAAGGGTCATTTAATTGGATTTATGATTTTTCCTCAAATGCCTCGTACACAGATATAGCGCAGTAGGCCCCACTACAGTCATACAGTTATCTTTTTCATCGATCGGGGGAGTCGAAAGGGGAGGGGGAGCAAAAGTTGATGAATATGTGCGAGAAGCAGAGTGACTGAGAGGGGGGAGGGTGTGCTTTGGAAATGTGCAAATCTGAAAAATGCTGCAAGTGACTGCTCCAGTCCCCTCTCACTACCCCCCCCCCCCCAATCGACACATCTGAATATTTAAAATACTAATTGTATGTATACTAACGGTTTACTTTCTCGACCTGATTAATGTAATGTTTGCATTGATGGAAAATTGTTAACTGTGACCCTGCATCACAAAAACTTACAAAAAGTTTTCAGACAGGAATTTTTGATTAAGGATACATTCTGAAAGAGCATGTGTAATCTAAATACTAGAAAGAATGCATACACTCAGGAAATGTGTGAAAACTGAAAAAAAAAAGGCTCTGAAGGACAGGGTCTATTCAAGCGCTTAATCTTTACCAAGCCGTGCTAGCTCCGCGATGAAAGGGACTAAACACAGGATGCAAACCACTGGAGTAAAAACAATGAAGGGATTATCAAATTAGGCTAAACATTGAACATGTTCTATTATCTTTTTCATCGATCGGGGGAGTCGAAAGGGGAGGGGGAGCAAAAGTTGATGAATATGTGCGAGAAGCAGAGTGACTGAGAGGGGGGAGGGTGTGCTTTGGAAATGTGCAAATCTGAAAAATGCTGCAAGTGACTGCTCCAGTCCCCTCTCACTACCCCCCCCCCCCCAATCGACACATCTGAATATTTAAAATACTAATTGTATGTATACTAACGGTTTACTTTCTCGACCTGATTAATGTAATGTTTGCATTGATGGAAAATTGTTAACTGTGACCCTGCATCACAAAAACTTACAAAAAGTTTTCAGACAGGAATTTTTGATTAAGGATACATTCTGAAAGAGCATGTGTAATCTAAATACTAGAAAGAATGCATACACTCAGGAAATGTGTGAAAACTGAAAAAAAAAGGCTCTGAAGGACAGGGTCTATTCAAGCGCTTAATCTTTACCAAGCCGTGCTAGCTCCGCGATGAAAGGGACTAAACACAGGATGCAAACCACTGGAGTAAAAACAATGAAGGGATTATCAAATTAGGCTAAACATTGAACATGTTCTATTATCACATTCTGTCCATGATTAATACCAACTTTCAAATCAGAAGCGGTATCCTTTGAAAATTTAGTAGACTTGAAAGTGAAGAGTGTGCAAAGGATTTCGAGAAATGAAAAGGGGCCTCTGAGACATGCCTGATCATTCTACTCCCCCCCCCCCCCCAAAAAAAGGACGTATAAAAACACTACTGAAAACACATTTTCCCATGTACGTTATGATCCCAGACTATAGAACATTGCAGGAGAAGGATAGCTATTTCAGCAATTGTCACAAAATATGACAATCTCAATATTGACTCGACTGACCCATTTCACTTTTTTGAGTCCCCACGTAAAATCAAGGGGTGCGACTTTTTGTTGGTTTTGTTATACACGGTCACAATTGGACGAACATCTTCTAACTTATTGGGAGTAATTTTGAATAATAAATTGACTTGGCATAAGGAACATAACAACTGTTATATCCATACAGATTGGTATATTATGTAAATTGCGATAATTATTGTCATCTGAATTATTGAATATGCTTTACAATGCACTTATTTCCCTCATATGACTTATTGTAATATTGTTTGGCTTAATAATATTGTCATAGGACGCAGGTAAATTGTTTTTGTCCTTAGTGCAAAAGAAGGAAATCCGAATATGATCACACTCTACGTATTCAGTGTGTACACCCCGTTATTTAAGTAGCTAAATGTGTCATACATTGGCGATAAACATACGTTTTAAACTTCCGTATTTATGTATAAATGTACCTTAAAAAAATGGTTACAATGCAAACATTCATTTGTACCCTACAAGACATTCAACAGATTTCCATTTACACAATCGGAAATTCCTTATAGCTCACAGGTCAGTGAGACATCATTGACCAGATACATGGAATGCTTTGGCCGACTCCCCAAAAAACACGAACGTCTCTGTTTTCTTTCAAACCTAGTTTAAAGAGACACCTTTTAACTCAATTTATTTAGTAAAATTGAATATGATATGATATGATTTTGTTGATATTTTTATCTGAATTTATCTGTATTATTGTATTGATATACTGAAGAATAATAATATATCATATGGCCCCAACATAAACATCCAATTCACCAATTGCACTCGAACAGCAGCACTCACTCACATCTTCTTTTCCCTCTAAAGCATACTATTGTAATTAGTAGGAAAAAACCAGCCATTTTTTTGTGAGAGGCAAACCTGAGTTATGTTTCCAACTGAGACTCAGTCAAGCTATTTTTGATTTGCCTCATCTGCATTATATATGACTATAAATGTTTTTCAAATATTTTTTTGTTGTTACGCATTGAGTATAAACTTTACTGATGTGTTGCTCCTCTGTCATTTGGTTATGTTTTGTTTAAATTTGTCCCATAGATTTAATTCATTTTTTATTTGATTTGATTTCAGAAGCAAAATCAATACGTACTAACGAACGAACGAGAATCTAATGACATTTTCTAATTTGCTTGAAGCTTAGATTTGAATTTGCAATACTTGAAATGCTGCCGTTGGGAAAGCGCAGTTGATCACGACTCCAGCATCCATATCCATCCTCGTCTGTCATGTTACATGGAGAAGATTCAAAATCACAGGCCCAATATCCTATCCAGACAGGAACAAAAAAATAAAAGATATGGGTTATTTTAGCAACTTTTCTACTAAAGTACACAATATGTTATGTAGCGTTAGTATGTAGTAACAGTGGTGGAAGTTCAAGTAGTCGTAGTTTGAATTTTTGTCAAATCCATTCACATTTGCATGGCTTACAAATTAGAAGTGTGAATTTGGCAACATAATATACGAATCCATTATCACGACATAGCTTAGTTTAGAGTCAAATCAATTAACATAACAGATATGATTATTCGTAGGTATATATGTGTCAGTGCATCACAAAGCGAACAAAAAGTCGCACCCCTTGACTTTATGTGGGGGCTCAAAGAAGGTGAAATTGGTAAACCGAGTCAATCTTGAATTTTTCATATTTTCTGATAGAGCTATCCTTCTTCTACACTATTTTGTAATTTGGGATCATAACATGAATGGGAAGGTGTGTTTTCAGCAGTTTTTCTACAACCCTTTTTTGGAGGAGAGTAGCCGAATGATCAGGTATGTCTTAAAGGCCCGTTTTCATTTCTTAAAATCCTTAGCACACTCTTCACTTTCAAGTCGAATAACTTTTGAAGGGATAATGCTTCTGCTTGAAAGTTGGCATTTATCAGGGGCAGAATGTGTATAAAAACATGCTTAATTTCAGTTTAATGTGATAATCTCTTCATTGCTGTTGTCCCGGTGGTTCACAGCCTGTGTTTTGTCCTTTTCATCGCACAGCTAGCACGGCTTGGTAAAGATTAACCACTTGAATATACTTCAGAACCTCTTTTCTCAGTCCACACTTTTCCATAGTTTGTGCCTTCTTTCTGGTATTTAGATAGATTAGTAGAGTGCATTTGAATTGAGTTATACATCATTTTAAAGCTTAGAGTCTGTTCTTTCAGAATCTGCCCTTAACTAAAAATCCATGTTTGGCCACCATTTGTTTGTTTTGTGATGCATGGTCATATGTGACCCTGCACCTGAAAACAAACAAAAAGTCGCCAGACGTGAATTTTTAGTTAAGACCATATTCTGAAAGAGCAGACTTTAAGCTTTAAAATGATGTATAACTCAAATCAAATGGACTCTCCTAACCTATCTAAATATTGGGAAGAAAGCACAAACTCAGGAAAAGTGTGAACTGAGAAAAGAGGCTCTGAAGTACGTGTCTATTCAAGCGCTGTAATAATTAAGCATGCCTCATTAACACATTCTGTCCATAATTAATGCCAACTTTCAAAGCAGTAGCACTATCCTTTCAAAAGTTATTAGAGTTGAAAGTGAAGAGTGTGGACAAGGTATTTCAGAAATGAAAAAGGGATTCTAAAGACACACCTAATCACACTATTCTACCAAAAATGTTCGAGATGAACTGCTAAAAAAACACACTTTCCTGCCCGTATTACGATACCAAATTTTAGCATAATGTAAAAGAAGACCCGCTCTTTCAGAAAATATGAAAATGTCAAGTTCGGCTAGGTTGACCCATTTCACTTATTTTCAGTCCTCACGCAAAATCAGTGTGTGCGACTTTATGTTCGTTTTGAGGTGCACGGTCACATATTATTATTATATATATCATATATGTATGTATGTATAATATATATATATATATATATATATATATATATATATATATATATATATGTATATATATATATATATACATATATATATGTATATAAATGTATATATATATATATATATATATATATATATATATAATATCAACGATCACTATATACAATGTATCATTGCTGTAAACCTTTCCTTAATTTCTCATATTCCACACTTCTACAACTGCAATGTGCGTGCATAATTATATGAAATGATATTGTATGAATAGTATATTGAAAGATGATCTAAATACACACCATCATGTATGCACTGATATAGGTTTTTGCAGTCATTTCCGTACGTTTGTCATTCAATTTGATAATTGGGTGATTCAATTTCAAAAAGACAGCTCCATGAAGATAGTCATCAACGTCGGTTTTCGATCATTCAATTTTGCACTTTTACTGTCAAACAGTTTTAGCATTTACATCATTCAAATCAGAATGCTCGTCGAGAGCATTCCATTTCGTCGGAATGCGAGTGAGCGTGCTTTTCGAGCATTCAAGTTTGCAAGAGAGCATTTTAGTTATGTGATTCAATCTAATTTTAGCAGTGAAAGGCTGGCTACTGGGCGGATACAGAAGGAAGCCGAGATAACAAAATGGCGTGCACATGAAGGCGTAACGTTGCTCTATCACTCCAGAAAAAAAATAAAAGAAAAGAAGAATAATGTTCAATGGTAAAGACACACCTGCTCCACAGATGCCCCAACCGCCAAGCAGTAAAACGCTATTTCTACACAGAACGTTGTGAGAAAAACTCATATCACAACATAATGTTTGGTATTCAAATCACAAGAAATGAGCATTTGTTGTTAATTGTGATTTCATGAAGTCTTTAACTATAAGTGCATAGAGGCACATCTGAGCAAAAAATCAAGGGAAACATAAAACAAAGACATGACATGCGTGCTCAAAACATAGACAATGCATAAAACACATGATTATGTTAATGACTATGTGATAAGAACAGGTCGAATGCTATAGTGCCAATTTGATTACTTGAAGTCTTAAATAGGTTGATGCGATTGCTTTGAATGGTCAAAAACGGCATTGAGCATGCACAGCCCCGTCTCTCGCGAAGTTGAATAACTAACAAAGTTGGAGCACTTTTGACGAAATTAAATGACATTTTTATTGTATATACATGAATGCAGATGCGACTGAACGAAAATGAATTTGACCGTCAAAAGGACCGTGTATGGTCAAAATCCTCGAATCTGAATGGTTAAAACATTAATTTTACTGAGAACTTACGAAATATACCCCAAAGACCTTTGTTACGTTACTTAAAAAAAAAAAGAATATTGACTATTGTGTTATTTACCCTTAAATAACTCATTTTCTGTGAAGATGTAAAGCACATTAACTTGCTGCATGCTCAAAATGTTCAAACTGTTTGAATGGGTTAAACTGAAAAAATAACAAGCTGTCGATCTCAGTTGGGTGAGATGTATAATGATGTTCAAATTGTAAAAAAAAAGCATATCAAAGTTTCAGAATTCTGCTATAACTTTGGAGAGATCTGGAATATCAACCTAAAATAGAATGAAGATCAAATTTAATGTAATCGATGATATAATAATAATCATTTTACAAACAATATCGAGATAATAAACCCGTGATATATTGAGTATTATAAATCCATTCAAGCTCTCTATCAAAATCTCCACCGTTCTATGCACTTTACATTAATAAGTAACCCCTTTTTTTAAATAAATAGCTTTATTATTCACGCAAAGCTTTGTAAAGGTTCTTAATTCTGTTGTTTGTATTTTTCAAAATACAAGTATTGTTACACGATTGCTTTGTAAAATAAGAATTATTATTATTCCTCATAGTTCGACATTGATGATTTGAAATATATTAATTTGAAAATAAATCATGATTGAATATCCTCCACAGGTATAATAAATCATGATTGTGTCGTCATTTGAAATCGGCATACCAAAACTCGTTTCCAGCATTTACGCTTGTTCTTTTGGTCTTATGTCATTCCTATACTGAGTGATAGCAGTAAATTCTATTACCTACAGATACAATGACTTCAGGGTTAGAATGTACAGCTAAAGATCACGCGCTGTACTGAAAGTGAAGATTTATTATGCAAGAAGTCCGAGAACCTACCTCTGGCTGTGTCTTGGTACAAGAGGGCCAGCGTAATAATGAGAGACCACATGTCCATATTTCCACTCAGAAATTGTTATTGCAGACAACTGTTGTCTATTGGTATAGTGCAGCTAGGTATTCACTCAGAGGGTTGTATGAGACTCCTGCTTTAACTGAAGATGTCGGAACTATAGTGCAAACGATAACAGCCTACATAATAGAAAGAAGGAAGTAAGCGGACTGACAATAAAAGTTCGCCTGACCTCACTTCTCGTAGTCGTTTTGTAGCATTTAAACTGTAAAACCAGGCCCGTAACTGGAATTTCTACTCGAGGGTGCTTTTACGCCCTACATGAGACCGACCTTAAAGAGGGATCGAAGGGATCGAGAGGGGTTGCTGATTGGGGTCCCTCTTGATTAAGGGGAATTTTGGAATTTAAAACTGTCTGAAAATCAGGAATTAGCTGTACTCTAGACAAGAAACTGTGTATATCATGTTTTGATAATACCCATGGATATTATCACCAAAAAAAATAAAACAAAATAAAAATATTCCCCATCCTTAGAGGCTTACCTCAAGTCCCTGGAAAAAAAAAAATGCATATTGAGGATCGCACAAAGGAGAGGGTGCCAAGTCGTTACCAGTCATCCTCAAATCCTCCATCCCTCTTAGCAAAAGCTTCATACAAGAGTAGTCATAATGGTACTAAGCAATTTTAGTAAATACATTGTACCAACAATACAGCCTGTTTCTTATCGTATATTTTGATTTTAGAAGTCAGAATATTTTTGGTGACACTATACAGGCCTATATTTTTGCGGGTGAGTGATAGAATGACTTTAGATAAATCTTAAGAACCCTGTATAGAACCACTTAACCACACCCACACACACACACACACACACACACACACACTTGAAAATTGTAAGTAAAAGAAGATGCCAACATCACGAGTTGTTTATTGATATATAGGTCCTACTCAAGTTGCATCTATTCAATACAAGCAGATTTTACTCAAAATTTAGTCAAGTCAAATGGCAAGTCATTACTTTTAAAACCAGCAGCTAATATAGTGAAATATTGGAAAACCCTGAAATCAAGCCACCAAATGTTCATGATGACACCTCCCACACGAGGGAGCTTTTGTATTTTTTTTTTAAAGAAAAACATTGCATACGCATATTTGATGGAATGTTAGGGAATTCACCAATTAAAAAAAAAAGTGAGCTATATCTTTGGTTGTTCCCTAAATTTTTCAGGGGGGGGGGGGGGGGGGGGATTGTTCCAATTCTGATATTCCGTCACTCCTGAGAACACTTCATACTGAATTACAGAAATTGTCCGGACAGTTTGAGAGAAGTAGATTATCACTGTACAAAAAATCAACAACTAACTTTTACTTGTATTTATAGTAGGAAGAATGAAATCAATATGCAACATTCCAATATTATGGTGGATGGCAAATTATTAGATTAAAAAAAAGTATCAATTATCTTTGCATTAATATCAATTGAAATTTGAAATGGGACGTTTATGTGCAGCATATCTCTCTTCAAAAAATTTCCTCTGATGTTGGCAGACTTCACAATCTTTATGTTCCAATTTTGTTCAGGCTGTTTTAAGCCCCTGATCCTATCTAACATTTCATATGGAAACATTGTTTGGACAACCTCAAGATATACTATACCGCTTTAAAGGGAAATCCTTCCGTATAATTGTATTATGCACTTAATCAATTTTTGGAGCATTCAATTTGCAGAATTGAAAACACCCAAAGTAAACAGCATTATTTACTTGCAAAATTCACTTGTTTACGTTTCCCTTCGTATCGCGTTAGTTACTGTCTTCTTTCGGATTCTCATTTTCAAAGTTGAACAAGACCATACACTTCTCTTTTGAAAGACAATCTGACAAATTTCATTTACATAGTGATGGCTTAGCTGAAATCTATCAGACACACCCAACCCGATATTTGGAACTCTCTTTCTCGTGATATTCGAAATATTAATTCTATGCATTCTTTAAAGAGAGTTGGAAAACAATGATGCTGTTTGGACGTTCTATGGTTTGCTATACATGTGTCGATTGTTTAAAAAAAAATAAAAATATCTTTCTTGTCAGGGGCGGTCCAGGATTCCGTAGGGGGGGGGGGGGGGGGGGGGGCGCAGGTTATAGTTCTGGTGCCACTTCTGGGTTTAATCAGCTGGCAAGCGGGAAAAGGGGGCCTTTAACAGGATTTTTACGTGATATTGATTTGTGAAAAAGAAACAAGCATGCTGGGATAAAAACAGTCAAACATCGACGATCGCCTAGTTCCCTTGTCCCCTTTCCTCTTGTATATCTCTTCTCAAATCACTCCTCCATTCTGGTTTGTGTTTGTGTGTGTGTGTGTGTGTGTGTGTGTGTGTGTGTGTGTGTGTGTGTGTGTGTGTGTGTGTGTGTGTAATATATGTTATGTACTGTATATGGCTACGAGCAAATCAATTTATGCTCAAGTTCTAGCCATTGTGCATTATCCACTGTGCTTGACATAGATCTTGTTACACATTGTAAATGAAATGAATACGAAACTATTATGTGTACTTAAAAGCAACGTGATGATGTAGAGATTGTGTTCTTAGTACATAAAAGGATCGAGGTTGAAAGGTATCTCTTTTCACCTTCCTGGTATTTCTACGTTTTTTCCCACACGCAGTTAAGGTTGCAGAGTGGGGAAAGTCAGTGACTTTCCCCACTCTGCAACCTTAACTGCGTGTGGGAACCGTGACGCAAATCTCTCGTTTGAAGAGGCTACACCCCAGTAAATAATGCCAGTGCATATCATGGCAATCAATGACTTAAAGTCAAAGATATAAAACACCTGTTTCTTGACCCTGGCCTAATCTAAGCATCAGTCATCGCCACAGCGCCACAGGAGGGGGGGGGGGGGCACCGCGAGAGGAGGAGATTGTTTTGGTTTTGGCATGGGCCATGTAGCTCCATGGTGCGTGTGTGTGTGTACGTGTGTGTGTGTGAGTGTAGACATTCAGCGTATGCAGACAGAGCATGCCTGTACTGTAGTGACCGGAACTATTGTCATTCCATTTTGCTCTCCCCTTCTCCCTCCCCCATCTCTCCCCCCCCCCCCCCTCTCCCTCCCTCTCTCCCCCTCGCTCTCCCTCTCTCTCTCTCTCTCTCTCTCTCTCCCTCTCTCTCTCTTTCTCAATGATCCAGTCAGCAGGCTGATTGTAACCAGGGAGGTAGTCTCACCTCCCCGTTGTAACTCACTGCCAAATAGCACATTGTCAGCACCGGCAAACTGGCAATGCTCTCCTTCTTATTCCTGTATTTTCGTTATTTACGGGTCGATTTTTTTCGTTCGAAATGTAAAATGGATGACCACAGAATTTCTCAATAGAATATAAAATTGAAAACTTTAGAAAGGATAGAGAAAATTGAGTTCACTTTGAATGGTCTGCCACAGGCAGATATCCTTATCATGCTCTTACGTAATACGACAGCTGCTTTCTCAACGATCCAGTCAGCAGGCTGATTGTAACCAGGGAGGTAGTCTCACCTCCCCGTTGTAACTCACTGCCAAATAGCACCGGCAAACTGGCAATGCTCTCCTTCTTATTCCTGTATTTTCGTTATTTACGGGTCAATTTTTTTCGTTCGAAATGTAAAATGGATGACCATAGAATTTCTCAATAGAATATAAAATTGAAAACTTTAAAAAGGATAGAGAAAATTGAGTTCACTTTGAATGGTCTGCCACAGGCAGATATCCTTATCATGCTCTTACGTAATACGACAGCTGCTGGAGTCATCAAACCCTGGCTTGGCCTCCAGGTTTGTCACGCCTGAGCAGAAAGTTTATTTGCAAATGGACAAGTACTTCGACTCCCAACTCCCAAACGACAAATATACGCACCCCACTTTGGGTAACCTCAGTTGAGGACTCGCCTCAAACGAGGGATTGACGGCATCCGGGAGCATTATAATGTCTTTTGCGTGGATTCACCACGAAACATATCAGGGATCACAGCGGCTGATTTTATAGTGATCTTTACTGAGTGGTCTCCTTATAGGGATATACTATGCTGGCTGTTTAAACGGGGTCATCCCACAAGACCGATACCCACGAGTCATACACGGGCCACGAGACCGACATAAAAAAAAAAGTAGGTCCACGAGTATATAGCCCATGAGTTCGATACTATGCAAAAACAAAAAAATGCTCACGAGACCGACACTAGGCAAAGAAGGCTCACGAGACCGACAGGATGAAAAGCGCCATCTACATGTCAATTACAAATAATTCTACCTGTACAGGGTGTTCCATGAAAGGGGAAATTAGATACTGGCGGATGCAATTTCGTCACGCTAACGACATCAAGTATGTATAATGCAGATATTATCTACACATGTGGCTTTTAGGAGGCAGTTTTGTCACACTACGGGGAGCTTTTACTTTTTGAAACAAAATTTTTCTCTTCATAGGACCCCCCCCCCCAAAAAAAAGAAAAATGATAGAGGACAAGAACAATGTATGGTTTAATTTTAGTTGCCATCATGCTATTTTTAATAGGCTTTCCCAATTTCTAGCTGACAGGAGGTATTTGTTTTTTTCGCACTGCAACATTGACGATTTTGTGAAATATTTTCTTGTTAACTTCATTTCATAAGTGTGTACTTTTTCTACTTATTTGATATGAATGTCCACATCATTTTGCTTCATTTTTTTCTAAGTAGATGTATACCGGTATATGTTTTGCGGAAAGAAAAACGAGGGTGTTTTGGCATTTTGTAAATAAATGTGAAACATCTCATGCACTTTTACTGAATTTTGTATATTTTTTTCACAAACACTCACACGAGCAAACACAATTAAAGATCTTGAACCGTTCAGGGGTGAGGGAAGGCATTTGATTGGGTAATACCCTAGCAGCTCTTCTTTTCCATCTCTCATATCTTCCTTATGTCATTATCTGGACACCCGATACAATACATTGGTCTAAAGGTGGCGCTATTCATCCTGTCGGTCTCGTGGGTTTTCTTTGCCTAGTGTCCGTCTCGTGAGCCTCTTTTGCCTAGTGTCCGTCTCATGAGCCTTTTTTCGCGTAGTGTCGAACTCAATGGGCCGTATAACTTGTGGGCTAAAATATTTTACTTGATATCGAACTCGTGGGCTTTATTTAGTCAAGGTCGAACCCGTGGGCTGTATAACGTGTAGACTGTACGACTTAATAGCTGTATAACTCGTGGGCTCTACAGCTTGTGAGCTGTATGACTTGTGGCCTGTATGACTCGTGGGTGTCGGTCTCATGACGTGCATCCGTTTAAACACTCATGAATATCAACACTCTTAAAACATCCGAGTCAGAACTGACCCGGAACTGGGTCCGTTGGGGTCATACACCGTTCCGGGTCAGAAATGATAAGGAATGGGGTCAGATATGACCGATTCAGAGTCATGAATTGGGTCAAGGTGACCCCATTCGGGGTCTTCATGACCAAATTCCAAGTCATTTTTGACCCGGAACGGTGTATGACCCCAACGGACCCAGTTCCGGGTCAGTTCTGACTCGGATGTTTTAAGAGTGAATGATTTTTAAAAAATCTATATCTTTGTGGCTGTGTGTGTGGGGGGTGTGCGTGCGTGTTTGTGTGTGTTTGTGCTTGTCTGATTGTCTGTCTGTCTGTACGTCTCTTTCTCAATTTGCGGTCACCATAAATGCAGCGTCATTGAAGCATCGTCCAGAGGAGAGATTTTGGGTGAAGTTTACTTGTTAGATTTTGATGAATTAAATTAAAACTAACAATGAAAAAGTACGTTATGTGATACTAGTAGTTGCTACTTGACTCCTGTTCAGTCCGGATCAGTTTATTTCATGTATTTACGGCAATATGCTTCAACGAAGCTGTTCTACCAATCCGTTAACAGGAATAGTGGAACAATTCATAAAACAATACAGTAAAGGCCATAACTAAACAAACAAACAACAGCAACAACAAACAAACAGTAGCTACACCCATCATTTACAACCCTAAAACGTATAAGGGTGATTATGTATACTAAGGGTTGCTATCTGAACCATCATTATTGGAATACATTTTTCCCTCAACCTGCCTCTGTCTGTCTGTCTCTCCGTCCCCCCCCCTCTCTCTCTCTCTCTCTCTTTCCTTCTTTCTTCCCTGTTTTATGCTAGTAATCGGAGAAAAACCCTATGTTTAAGATGTGTAAATATCCTTTAAAAGAAAAGCTAGTTCTCACACCCAGAGATGGCGCTCTACTTCTTTTTACGTAGTGGTCTTACAACCATTTATCATGTATGCTTTACTTCCAGGATATGTCAATGTATAAACCATTTTCTTCTACAATGCTTTGAATTTCATGTGCTTTTGTTGACTCTATTTCTCGAGAAAAATAAAGTGAGTATTTGGAATTGCTGCACAACTTTTGAGTAGCACTTTCTGCACATCAATTAGGAAAATTGATATTACTGTAGAACTTCTAGGTTTATTGATAGTGATATATCTTATGGTGACTACGTTTATACAAACATTATTTCATTTGAACAAACATGCCCAATGTAACATACGGAAAGAAGCTAGGAGGCAATTGAATAAAAAAGATCAGTCAAAGCCCTCTTGAAACGTCAGACAATTACATATTGTTGACGATATTAACGATAAAAATAGTAGTGATGATCGCTGCGGCTAACCATTATTTAGGTCAATGAGTGACAACAATAACCATTATCATTAGTTCCACAATTACTATACAAAAGGTATTTCATTTGTATTATCATCGTTCATATCATCATCGTAGTCATCATCATCATTATCATCGTCATCATTATGATCAGCACTGTAATTATCAGTTGGCCCATGTTGGCGCTTTCAGAGTCAGAGGAAGGTTGAACACTCATCTGAATAACTTTAGAAGCAATGGATAAAGTGTAGATTTAACTTAAAATTATGCAAGAGGTTTTGATTAGTACTTCTACGTCTGTATGGACATCTCTTGACGTCCTTCCGTATTAGTTTGTCTTTTCTTATAATCATATATTATGTACTGACGTAGATGCATGTTTGAGCGACTGGTATTAAAAAGGTTATGACAAAAATATATCACATACCCTGTTACATCAAATGCCAAAACGTGTTGCTGCAATGTACTTTGCACAATGAAGATATTGCACATTCAACAGTTTCGCTATTTCTTATGCATATTTTTATTTTCAAATGTATTAAACACTCACCAGAACGAACAATGCAATATGCTACATAAAAAATATGAACAAAATGTAGGTGATTAGAAGAAACACATGGAGAGCATGGGCAAATAGAAACAAATCTTACAGTAATATCACCCTTAAAGAAAGCATAACATTAGATAAAAGCGGACCCTGACAAGAGAACAATATAGCAAATATACATCCATACAAAAGCAAATCGATAGCATGAATTCCTGGCTTTGACATTAAGCATGTTTAGATAATAAAATCCGTATGGACTCACGTATTAAACTAAAGTGATATACAGAACTTCAGAGTAAAAGAATTGGAGAAGTCTGGGAGATGGTACGAGCATAACTATCGAAGTTGGCAAGATCTTTCATCTCCATTGTACTAGAAGTAAAAAAAAATCATGTATGAGCACGATTGTGTGCATTAGCATTGATATAAACTACTTTGTTTTGAAATATTGATAATCATCCATACTCTCTCTCTCTCGATCTACATTGTATCTTCAGGATCTTTGTGTTACTAAAATTTGCAGAAATACATGTATACAATTATTATGAAAAGGAAGTTATTCACAACCAGTCTAAAATGTGTGTCACTTTTTAAAATACGTGAAACACCGATGGTTCTATAGCAATCTTATGCCACACGCTGCATAATGTGTTCAAGAAACGTTAATTTGTGATTTATCAAAATCCCTTAAACTTTGACTGCCAACATGCTTAAATTTATGGTAATCTAACTGTAATTCAAAGTTAGTCAATTCTAGTTTTCTGGCTTTGTCCATAAATTCAACTTCTTTAGCCATGAAAACTGACTGACAACAGTGTATAGGTACATGAAAGCTATCTACTAAATGTATATTTTTCATTACAAAGGTTACAAAACAAATATCTACATTTTGTTATTGTAAATATCGCCACTTCGATTAACAAATGTAATTATTGCAGCCATTCACTTCCAAGGAAAGGTACCGATATTGTTGTTTCCATTCAATATGCTTTGGTATTTAAGCAAAGCTTCTCACCATTTTCAAGGAGGTTTCCTGCTATTTTTTGGTTGTGCAAATACACTCTTAGATAGACTAAACAACACTTATTGCATTTGGGCTTGCAGCAGGATTAAGCAATGTAGCGTGGAAGTATACAACGGACTAGTTTATCCCTGTCACGACCACTGGTCTGAAATGCCAGTCCCAAAGTGCCAATCAAAGAATCAAGCCAGTTCTCCGTACACATCACTGCTGCATAGTGGTTCGTGCCGAGCCGGAGCACTACTAGTATATTGCAATCCATCAGTGTCAGACATCACTACGGAATAATAGTCATTTGTAACAGCATCCGACAAATCGTCGTTGCCATGGTGACGCGGGCGTCCCATGCGATGTTGTGCGTTTCCGGTGGTAGTACGGCCATGAAGAACATTAGAGTAATCGCCATCGAACACAACGTTCACGGAAAGGTTGTCTCCCATCGGCTGCTCTGCTCGCAGATTCTGGTATAGAGGATGTCCGGTTGCTGATCCATCCTTATTGTCATGGTTTCGTGCAGTCTTCATTACCTTATCGTTTCCAGGAGTCTTCTTACGAGTCTCGACGCCAGGCTTATCGGCGTGTGCGAGAGTTTGGTACTCGTCACCAATGTCCATTGATCCATTGCCCTGCTTGCTAGCACCAAACTTTCCTTGACCATGTTGCTTTGTCCCAGTGTTAACCGCACGCATCAGACAATCATAATCCGTCTCGCTATGAAGAGCTGCCACAGTCTTGATATCCTCAGTCATTTCATACAACGGCATTACATTTCCTCTATCGATTATGCCACAGACACCGTCATCTAATTTACCTGCATCGTTAACTGAATCACCCTGAGCCTGATTCCTCTCTAAGATGACGTCTTGGGAAACGTACTCTTCCCCACCGTGTCCGTTGTCTTCGTGTGATAATGATAGGTTACCATGGCTACCGCGACCAGGGTCCAACTGTTGGACGAGATTTGATTGCGGTGACCTTTTCCTGTAAAGTGACGAATGTGATAATGGGAAATGAATAAAAAAACTTTATTAAAACTTGTATTGAGAATAAAGTGATTTCACAAAGTGCGCAGTGACAAAGAAATCCAAAATTTGAAATAAATGGCTTTGTTTATTATCTGTCTTTTGTTCTATCTTCGCCTTCTCCTCCTTCTTTGCTCGGGGAAAAATCAAACTTTTAGGATGCACAGCTAAACTGTTCAAATAGCACAATAGTGATACGTATTTCCCTCGGAAAAAGTAATGTTATGATATCTAATGCATATCATTAAGATAATTCCCCTTCTATTAATCATTGTCTTGAAAGAGAGAGATAAAGGAAGGGATTATCTCTTACATGTCAATACAGCCCTGATGATGGTCAATCAAACGGATCGAAACTTCTTGGACAAGGAGGGACCTGATTGAAACCTCCGGCAATTTCATACGTGATCGGTCAATTAAGTTTCAAAATGAATTGTTACGTTTCCTCGTATTTCGGGCCACCAAAATTTCAATTAATATAAGATTTCAGTGTCCCGCTGAAAAAGAAGTAAGTGTCAAGCCCTGATTTTATATAAAGAGTGGGTTGAGACTTTACCTTCTTGTGTTGAGGATATAACGTATGTTGAGAGGAAGTGATTGACAAACAGCTCCCAAAGTCTATATGTTGCGTAGCTTTTGGTTTAGGAGGACTGAACGGTAAACGTGGGGTTGACCTACCTCCATTTTAGCGTGCTATCGACATTGTACATCAATTGACCATGTTATCGATAAGATTGAGAAACCGGGCTGAGAGAGTAGAAGTGCAACTATCATAAATTCTAAAACAGGTTATTATTCCGTAAGGGGAATACGCCTTCGCCCACCCACTTGCTGATAACATTTAGTATCAAAACTGCCGCCATTCCCGAGCGAAGCTGTGAGCCAAAGTCTATTACGCTTGCCTCTCTTTTCTGATGGCATGGTTCCATTTCTAGAGACAATCGTCTGCACTCTTGCCTAAAGCCTTTGATAAAAGCTTCCTTGGCAGAGGAGAAGTGGCACTACTCATTCCCTTGATCATGACAACAGTATGACCACTATTATACTCATTATACTGAAATAAATGAACATCGACAAATAAAACCGGTGCAATTCAAAAAGACTCGTAAGTTTCTTTCACAAAAGACAAAATTAGTAGGTTTTTATTTTCTTCAAAACAATGATTCACGGATATTATTCAACAGTGATTTCACTCGAATTTGTTAATAATGGGAAAGCTGTTCACTCAAAATATTTCGTTCCTGCAATTTTCGGTATATTTTGTTTCTCTCGCCAAACGCCATGCCCTGGTCTAAATCTGCAAGTTATAACGAAACGATTTGTCGTTTCCGCGGCCGAAATACGCGCATTCTTGCGGACACTCACCACATTCGACGTCGGTGAAACAGGACAACATGTGCAACCACGGTAACGATAAGTACCATTACGACGATACCCACCAAAGCGACGGTGACTGGGCGAGGACCATCTGGATATTGACCGTGATAACATTGTTTGACTATCATTTGCTGACTTCATGAAGCATGTAAATCGGGGAAAAATAAGCACTTCAAGTTTAGAAGCAAGATATGGCAACATTATAGTGTCATAGCATGCATGTTGTCATGCCTTGATTTTATCGCTATCAATATTAACCCACGTATACTGGGGTAAATCTTTCCTGTAATGTCGAAGTGCTTACAGCATACTTAGATGAGTTTTCAAACAACTACCTAAATCAATCAACATTTGAAGAAGAATGAAATTAACCTCGTATCCTATTGCTTCCGATTCAATTTCTTTCATTTCTTGACATTGATATCGACTTGAACTGCAGCTTTATAGTAATTCTGATTGAGCTGTTATTTCGTCTCTTAGCATAAATTTTACCTGAAATTATCACTTGTGACCGCTTTTTTTTCACTTGTCTTGTATTGTTTCTTTTTCTTTTACATCAAATGACGTATTCACAGGAGTCATCGTTCCTAATGAACTATCAAAACTTCATTTTTTCAGTGATGAAAATAAAAATCTAACATATAAGATGTACGGTAAAGTTTAAAGCTAGACATAATAATTTACCACATTGCAACGCGGACGTTGTCCTGAAAACTGAAGATGAGACTCCGCCTGGAGATCTCTGGTGGTCTGTAGTGCTCCCGTCTTGAGTAACGAGAAGGTTTGCTTGATGTAGTAGGAGTCGGGAGAGCTTGTAAAGTGGGAAAAGTGTTCGTGTAAAAAGTGTGATCGATGTCGGGGATTGCATCGATCGTGCTTGTGTGAGAAGCAGGCGAGCTGGATGTGGCTATGGAAACAAATTCACAAAAGATATGATTCACTAATTAGCACTAATGTTCAGACGTGTAGCATATAGGAAGACAGAAGACAGACAATTAAACGCACTAATGACATTTAATAGTATATCTTAGTATTGTATGGTTTATCAACAAAGAGGGCTGACCAAGACTTACATGGTGTAACGGAATGTCTTCTTACTCTGATGTCATCAATTGCTAGAAATGGCACCGCCTGTCGTGGCAGTCTCACAGCAATAAATGAAATCTGGAGAAAGTAAACAAGGAAATATGAAAGAATGGTTCATACAGGATCATTCCAGCGGGTTCTTTAACAGACAGCTGTAACGAAAGGTGGACTGACAGATCAATGATTGATTATATGAGTTAATTTCCTGTTTGTCACATGTCTTTATGCCGGAAAGCATAAAACACGAACAAAACAAAAACAAAAACAACCATAATTGATTCAAGGTCGTAAAATTCTTTCCTGAAGTATTCATTGCAAGTAATTGACAAACTGCCTTACATCGACGTAAATATACATCGAATTAATTGGTGTGTGAGTAGTAACCATGATAAAAAAAAAGAAATCATAGGCACACACACTCGGGTTTGATTCGAACAATCGACCTCCTCATGACCTGACAGGCGCTGACAGGCGCTTTATCCAGTATACCACCGAGCTTCCACCCGATAACCAGCAGTGAATGCCGGACGGAACCTCTATTGTTTAACAACAAATATTCAAACAATGTTACGGTATAAAATTTTGTCAAAGTAAAGGGACTCTCTCTGTACGTTTAATAATATCGGAGGTGCTTTATAAATCAAAGGATCTCTCTCTGAGAATTTCTAGTCAAGCCCCCACAGAGAGGTAAGATTACTGATCTCTACCGAGAAACAGAGCACGGATAAGATTTAAAGAAATGCAAAGAGCCAACCGATCAGAACAACGACAACGAAAAAAACAATTTGAACACGTATTAGATTTGTAATTTGTCTGATGTATTTCAAAGGTATATGTATAATGGTTTAGTCAGTGTCGTAATTATAAATGTGTTGTACAGTTGTAAAGATTGGAAAGTCGCTGGTCTGTATCCTATGCATGCAAACAAAAATTCCAAAATTAAGCTTCTGCTACATCTCCCTATCAATGCATGCAGAGTAATGCCTTCTTAGTCATTATTGAATCAGATACTATAGTTTTAATACCTCAATGTAATGCATGGTTGAGTTCGTGATGCGTGATAGACATTAAAGATTATACGAGCAAATTATATGGTGCGTGTAAGACAGTACGCGTTGTTTGATATCAGATTTGTGTGTATTCCAGTTGTAATTGGGTGTATACTTTTTGAATGTGTGTGGATGTGCGTGTGTTGAACTTTACAACATGTTGCTCTTATATCGATTTGTCACTTTCATTTTCTTGAATATTTGCATGGTAAATATGACTGACCTGAAAGTCGGAGGAGCAAGACAGATTCAGTTTTAATTCCACGTACAAATATCCGGTGCGGTCAAGGGTCACGGGTATATTTCTGTCGCAGTCACTTGTGACGTTCAGGTATCCATGGTTATTCATCACATATCTGAAGGAGAGCTGCCATGGTCCTTGGCCGAAGTCACGTGGTATTGTGGTTTGTGTCGTTTGTTCCAGTCTACCATCACCATATCTATACCAACAACTGGAGGCTGGGAGGTAATAATCTACGACAAATGACATTGTTATTTCATTGGAGATGATAATTCAGTTCAAAGTTCAAATCTATTTCATATTTCCACTTTCTCAATGATGAGATTACAAATTTATTGACAATAAAACAAGAATACAAACCATATACAATCATGTCTTTTGATTGAAGAAGAAAAAAACACATTCTTGACACAAATGTACATGGTCATATCATATGAAGATGTCACAAATAAGTATCACAAATATGATGGGGCCTACATAAAAGCTTTAACGCTTGTAAAATTGTAGGTTCCCAAATTCATAGGCATATGATTATACGGAGAACTGATATGTTTGTCTTGACCAACTAAAATTATACCAGTACAAAAATCGATAAAGAATAAACTAATGAACCACATAAATATCGCACAAACCAGACTGTATACAAATCTCGCGGTGTTTGAAAAAATGCTATATATTGAAATATGTATCGGTACCATTAAATTACTTTAATAACTTGGTGCTGCGGACAAGGACAAAAGACTAGGAGTATAAAGAAAAAAAGTTGCTGAACACTTGGTAGTGTGTATCCACTATTAAAGTAATAACTGTTTTAATTTGCGTTTGAACGTGAATAAAGATAAGGAAGAAGTGACATCTTGAGGGAGGTCATTCCAATATCTGGGTCCAGTAAATATAATTGTTTTCTTTGTAAAAATAGTGCGAGTACGGGGAAGGTGATAGGCGTCACTCTCGCGAGTAGGATAACAGTGGATATAAGAGCGATTCCTTTTGAACATGTGGATAAAAACAGGTGGCAATTCATTAGTTATTAGTTTATACATGAAAATTCAGAAATTGTAATAAAATAGGTCTGGAATTTTCAGAATTCTGTTTTGATGAAAAAAAAAAACAGTTGGTATGAGCAAAATATCCGGCGTGGTTTATGATTCTTATTGCACGCGTTTGAATACGGAGAAGGGAATCTAATAATGAGTGAATTGCATTTCCCCACGGCAAAAATTCCATAATCAAAGCCTTGGAGATATTAAAGAAGAATATATACTCTGTAAAATATAAACAGGAAAGAAATGTTTAAGCTTATTCAAAACTCCGATATTTCTAGACAAAATCTTATCTAGAAAATTAATGTGAGTTCGCCAGGATAATTCTCGGTCAATCCAAAGCCATACAAACTTTGTGTTATTAACCTGCTTTAAACATAAATCATTTATTTTTATATCATGTGGGACAACATTCAGAGAATTACTGAATACCATATAATGAGTTTTTTTTTTCTATGTTCAAGGACAATTTGTTCGCATAAATCCAGGATTGCACAAACCTGAGCTCAATATTCATCATTATTAATTAATGCATTAGGGTCTCGATGTGAAAAAAACAAGCTTGTGTCATCGGCAAAACAAATGAATTATAAAATTTGCGATGATTTTGGAAGATCGTTTGTGTATCAAATAAATAAAAGTGGGCCCAAGAGGGAGCCCTGTGGGACTCCACATGAAATAGGTTTTAATTGCGAGTCTGGCCGTTAATATTAACAAATTGCTTTCTTTCTGTTAAATAACTCTTAAACCATTCCAAGGGCGTCCCGCGGATTCCATAATGACACAATTCATAAAACAAAATTACGTGATCTATCTTATCGAAAGCTTTAGAAAAATCAAGAAAAACTCCAATTGTATGTTCAAAATTATCTATAGCATGAGCTACTTTGTCTATAAAAGTAAGTAGAGCATGAGTTGTGTTGTAATGTTTTCTGAAACCAAACTGAAAATCCGACCAAATAGTATGATTTGTGAGAAATTTTGATAATCTTGTGTAAACCACCCTTTCAAGAATTTTAGAGATTGAAGTCAACAAAGAAATGGGTCGGTATAATGAGGCAATAGGTAAAATAACATGATGTAATTTCGTAATTTAAACTATTGCACTCAAGCACGTTATTCCAGAGGAACTGTTTACCAAGTTTGTCAAATAACCCTCTCCACAGTGAGAGATATGGACATGCGAAGTGATTGTGGCAGAGTTAACATGCAATGAATGAAATGTTACGTCACACGAGTGTCATGTGCAGTGTACTGGTGTATAGGCCTACTATGTAGGTATCTACTGTACATCACACTATTATAATACATCTTTTCATATATAGCGCACTTCCAGTATATAACACTGAACAATTAGCGAGGTCATAAAGAATGTAGGTTATCTTCATGATTACGTTAATTTCTTAAGATTCTCTTAATAAACTGACTATAGGGATGATAAGCAATGTATTTCATACTGAATGAGAAACTATGTTCAACATAATCAAAGGTCTTTGTTATTCGCTGATAAGTGTCTTGAGAACCGTGTTATTCATGGCAAAGCGCATTTTATAGTTGGGTGAGTGTAACAAAGGAGGTTTTATACATGGAGTTCCAACTGGCTGTAATTATTCAAACAGTTGTCATATTTCTGTTGTAGTACAAAAGAATTCCACAGGTGCACTCGTGCCTTTGATGATCGATGTTCGACGTCGTCGTCTTGCGGAGCAATCTGAAGATTCATTTTGAACGTCATCAAAATGTTAGCCATATTTTGCTTATTTATTCATTAAATGAAATGACATTTCACTTAATGATAAAGAATGTAGAACAAAAGTCAACTCCGTCCAGAAATTTGCGCAAAAATGTAAATCAGAGCTGTATCATGTG
Organism: Diadema antillarum; assembly: GCF_040938485.1. Taxonomy (NCBI): domain Eukaryota; kingdom Metazoa; phylum Echinodermata; class Echinoidea; order Diadematoida; family Diadematidae; genus Diadema; species Diadema antillarum. The sequence continues at coordinate 3,395,965 of NW_027270895.1, forward strand.
AAAATGTTTAAAACTGCACCATCCTGGAAAGCTGGTGTTATCACTTTTCCGCTTAATTTCCACAAATGAAACGAATATGGAATAATCTTCAAGTATAATTCTTTATTGATAGATATACCAGATTAGTGCCCGGGTATGCCCAATCGAGTAATTTTCATCTTCATTTCAACATTGTTTTTGTTCAATTTCTATTCGCACATCCTCATGTCTATACCACCTACCTTTTATGAGAAGGGATAGCGAAAAGTAATTACCATCACCTAGAAGACATATCTTCCTTTGAAAGTGGCTGGTGATTATGCATTGAGACACGAGTCAATTGTCTTCGTATCTGCGCGCCAGATCCTGTTTGGCACATGCTTCAAATATTTCTTAGTGGCGGCATCAAACATGGTGATGGGATCAAAGGAAATAACACTGATGTTACTCCATCTCTTGAACCTCCTTGGTGTAACATAATGTGACCGGGCATCACAAAAATGCCCGGTGAAATGGATCAACCTAGTTTATCTTTATCTTTTATATCTTCTTAGCAGTATTTTGTGAGAACAGTTTACTTCTTTTCAGAAATTCTACTTTAAGAATTCAGTGGAAAAGTCCATTTTGTATTGAGCTATACATTGTAAAGCTAAGAGTCAGATCTTTCAAAACCTACCCTTAACTAAAACGACTTTTTTCATTGTTTTGTTATACGGGTGATATGAATATCACTTGCACTACAAAAAGTCCGGTGTTAAATAGTGAACACCGAGCTGGTGTTAAATTTTCGGTGCTCATTTACGGTGTTAAATTAACACCTCCGAGTGTCATTTCCAAATTTTAAACTGTTTTTTGAAGAGTTTCTTAGTAACTGCACTTCTTGTTGATTTTTAATTTAAACAAGACGATCAAGAATTTTACATTAAAATACTAGATTTTTGAAAAAATGTGAAAATAAATTTACACCAAAGTAACACCAGCTGGTGTGGTCTCTTATTGAAGCTGGACGGGTGTTAAACCATTGATATTAACACCAACACATATCAAATTAACACCGCGTGGTGTCATTTTTTAATTAACACCAGTACAGTGTCAAAATAGCACCAGGTACAGTGTCAAATTAACACCACGAAGTGTCAGGTGAACACTTTTCAACACCATCACAGTGCATTTTTAACACCTGTGGATGTGATCCTCTATTGAAGTTTGATCGGTGTTAGATTTAACACCCGTGGTGTTAAATCTAACACCGATGTTTTTACAGTGTGCAATCTAAGGTCGAGAACCTATCGTGCCTATGTAGGGCGGTTATGACACCACCTATCCCCCCATTTATGATGAAAATGATAACAGCTAATGGCAATATACATGGAAAACGCTAGTAGCCATCCTATCGTATTTCATTCATCAGTTGTTGGCTTCGCACAAGAGTTACTTTTCTTTTGTACGATAGTCCAGCCCGGATGAATAGCATTGGTAAGTCTGAGTGAGTGAGTAATTACACATGATTATGAAAAAAAAAAAATATACGTAGACATACAACACAAAAGCCAGCAATTCACAATATTTCATTTCAGAAGCAACTAAACATTAGCATTCATTTTAATTGTGGCAATTCCATTGTATATCAAATGGTAACACCCTGGGTCTATAACATGTACGATGTACTTACACACAGGTTGCATAATAAGATATAGGCCTATCGATGAATTGTCATGCTTCAACTGTTACTACAGGAAAGTATACTCTTTCTCAAAGGACTTTATGATTAATTTTGTGTTATAGTTTTCTCTTGACTGGCTTTCTCTACAGATTTCATAGCCAATATCACTTTTTTTTTGGCTCTAATGATGTTATATAAAAATCAGTTTCTCTGCATGATATTAAGGTAATCTGAATTTACTTATTTATAGTACATACTGTTTAAACGAGGATACCGAGTGCGTTTCCAACATCCACCTTCCTCGCCGTCTTTCATGCCACAAGTGGAAGACTCAAAATCACAGGTCCAATCTCCTGTCCAGAGAAGAAAGAGATTATGCAGATATGCCAGCATAGCTAGTCAAGGTTAGGTCCGCTTGAATTCCAACGCAACAAAATAATGGAATCTATCATGTACGTATATTTGTAGATTCATATGACATAGCTTTATAACGCATGAAAAGCCACTGTACGTGATTCCATACTTACAATTATATCAAGTTTATTTGAGAAGCATACTGTGATTTAAGCCACATGTTTTCATGGGAAGGAAATCATCGTTTCATTGAAAATGTAAGTGACTCTACATAGCTGCAGAAGAGGGCCAAATAGTACACTATTTAACACTGAATGGGTCAACTTAAAGGAAAGTCAATAAACTTTCCTAATTGAAATGCATAATGATGGTGAAATGCATTATTAAGTATTGAGTCCACCAAACAGAAGTTTTGAGAACTACAGTATGCTGTCCCAAGAGTCCTGCATAGAGACAAGTGACAAGAGACAAATATAGAGGGAAACTGTTAAGTGCGTTTTTACTCTTTTTGATAATGTCTTTGAAATCAATTTTTGTAGCTTCACATCAAAACAATTCTATTGGAAGACTGGCAGCATTTGGAACCTTGCAAGTCAGATTTTTCAAACTGCTAAATAATGCTTTTAATGGTACGACGATATATTTGTTAATAATTATCCTTGTAGGTATTTGATACCATTATAAACGCATTCATGAAAAAAAAAATGTAAATCACTACAGGATAAGTCTATCACCGAACTTTGAACGTTTTTGACCCAAATTCGCAACACATCATTAGGGATTTAACGGCTTCTGCGTCAAAGTTTTGCTGCACCTGATAAAGTATATAAGCAAGAGTTACAGGAACCTTACCGCTTGCCTCGGCTTGGTGAGAGAGGACCATCGTTATGAGTAACCACACTTCCATATTTTCACACAGATCTTTTAGATAGGCCTCCTTGATCCAAGAGGATGTATAAATTAATGATAACGCTGAAAGTAATAACCCACGCAGAAGAGTACAAGGAGGAAGTATAGTTGGATGAAAAATAGCAGTTCCCGCCTGACCGCTGATCCCGTACTCATCGACGGTGTCGCACTTGAACTGCAAGTATCGGGTCCGTAACCAAAGTTTTGAAAGAGGAGAAGGGGGAGCAAACATTACATGAGATTTTCCTTTAAAACTGAAGGATTTAAGTGACAGTGTGGGGATGGCATGATGATCAGCCCCCACCCCCTTTATGGAGGGGCTTTGGAAATGTTACTAGCAATGTGATTATGTATGATTAGATAGATGGATAGATAGATAGATAGATAGATAGATAGATAGATAGATAGATAGAGATGTGTTTGGTTGTACTGAAGAAAAAAAACATTCTTTGAGGACAAAATCAGTGTATATCCATGCATTCAAAATGAAATTAAAAACATATACAACATATTGTGAACCTTCCAGGCGGATGTCAAATTACTGCCTGAATGAAAGAAGTCATTATTCAGACAGACGAGTATTAAGCATCTGAAATGAAGGCAGAGCTACCAAATCTCACGCATTGTGAGTGAAGCTCAAGCATTTACGGTCCGTCTCACGATCTAACGCATGGCATCCATTTTTTTCTCAAGCATCGAGAGCATAGCTTAAAGGATTAAAGTGAGAGTTGCAATTGAAGGCTACTTTCTTCCCTTTTGTCTTTCAAAATAAGTAAAAAATAGTCACTTAAGTATGCACCAGCTTGCACCATTAAGAGCTAAAAATTGAAAAAGCTCTCTACCGTGGGAGGGCGGACACCCCCCTCCCATACCCTCCCCTTGCTCAGTCGCTTCGCGACCTCGCTCACGCACATGCGCGCGTATGGCAAGCCAACTTACTTTTTAAAAAAGATTTTCTGATATCACGAATTCCATTTCGTGGTATCAAAAATTTGAATTTCTAAAATCACAAATTCAATTTTTGATATCACAAATACCCATTGGTTTATCACGTAAAACCAATTTTTGATATCACGAAATCGAATTAGTGACATCACAAATTCAATTCGAGATACAGTATCACGAATTCACATTCTTGATATCAAGAAATACATTTTGTGATATCACTAATTCCAATTTGTGATATCATTAATTTACATGGAATTTCAGCACATATCTTTCGCAAAGAAATCATTTGATTTCGAGCATTAGTTTTGCGCTGATATTCAACAGTAAATTCTAGCGTTAATTGAGCGCAGAAATACCCAGGGAATTCGAGCTTTAGTTCAGTGCAGAAAACCAACGGGAATTTGAGCGTTAGTTGAGCGCAGAAATACACACGGAATTCGAGCATTAGTTTTGCGCTGAAATTCAACTGTAGTTGAGCAAACGTGACACCTTAAGACTCAGATAAAACTGCAAAACCATAGGCCTACATTCATTGTTCTAGTAATGTGCTGATAAATCTAGCTCAAAAATGTCTCCATGGCTGAAATGCCACCACCTCTGAAAGTGGGTATAAAGATGGCAGACTTCATAACAGCAAATCATACGCATCTCACCTCCAGTGCCAATGTGTTAAGATGTTTCAACCAAAATGATGTTATACAATGTCATTGTGTACCTGATATTGACAGTAGCCTATTAGCCTACATCAGGTATACAATGCCATTTTATAGGTAATGTAACCTATGTCCCATACCTGATATAGCCTATTAACCCTTTCTCTATCAGTGAGTCAAATATGCACATATTTCACATATTTCAGTTCATTTATTTATTTCAATCTCATTTTCTTTCAACAAAATATAAAAACCTATAGGCATGAAATGAATATGACGCACAGAAGGTTAAACTACCATTTACACGTATGGAGAAGACGTATGATTCTACATCTGAAGAACCTCGGAAGGTGGTCCTATAATTAGGCCTACCCCTAGCATCTGACGGGGAAAAAAATCATCGCACTTGCACGCACTTACAACATGCGACAGAGTAGGGATACCGTACGTGAGCAGTACGTGTAATTATACAGCCTCCGCAAGAGAACGTGGCAATCGCACGCAGATTGTAAGTTGTAAGCACGTACAACTCACCAGTCGCGTATAGGGAAAACGGCGCCCGGGGCAAGCGCGAAAATTGCGCCCCTAATTTCTGAAAAAGTGTTCAACCCCAACCCCACCCCGGTAGTCACTTTAAACAAAGTGCACATGATATGCTTTTTCAAGCACTTAAAAGGGGTCTTTTGAGAGTGATTTCAATGTAATGTATTTTGATAAATTTTGGCGAGCGAGCGCAGCGAGCGAGCCGAAAATTTTTGTATTTCAGCTTACAAAACATGGAATTCTTGTCATTTTTTGCTTATCAAATCTTACAATTCTAATCAAGATATAGTGACGGCCTTATAGATAACGATTTCTACCAACAAACTGAGGACTTTAAAAAATACTCTAGATTAGTACGCGCGAGTGAGCCGAATTTGTATATTTCCGCGTCATCTTCACGTGTTGTTCTTATCTCTTTTTTTCTGATAAATTTTGGCGAGCGAGCGCAGCGAGCGAGCCGAAAATTTTTGTATGTCAACTTACAAAACATGGAATTCTTGTCAGTTTTTGCTTGTTAAATCTTACAATCAAGATATAGTGACGACCTTATAGATGACGATTTATACCAACAAACTGAGGACTTGAAAAAATAACTCTGTGTTATAGTACGAGCGAGTGAGCCGAAATTTGTATATTTCCCCGTCATGATTACGTTTTCTTCTTATCTTTTTTGACTTTTTTTTTTGCGCCCCCCGTATGTTCGAAACCGTTGGCGTCCGTTGGCGTCCTCTTTTGATCCAATCGGTGATCGCTTCAGAACGAATGAAATTGCAGCCGCGTTCCGAGTAACATTTTTCCTGCTAAATATAAAATGACATGTGTGAACACAATATACATTGTAATTTTGTCCGCGTCATCGTCACGTTTGTTTGTTTTGGGTTTTTTTGATAAATTTTGGCGAGTGAGCGGAGCGAGCGAGCCGAAAATTTTTGTATTTCAGCTTACAAAACATGGAACTCTTGTCATTTTTTTGCTTATTAAATCTTACAATTCTAATCAAGATATATAGTGACGGCCGTATAGATAACGATTTATACCAACAAACTGAGGACTTGAAAAAAATACTCTATATTGTACGAGCGAGTGAGCCGAAATTTGTATATCGTCATCATTACGTTTTGTTCTTATCTTGTTTGATTTTTTTTTGCGCCCCTTCCCCCCCCCCCCCCCCCCATGTTCAAAACCGTTGGCGCCTTCTTTTGATCCAATTGGCGATCGCTTCAGAACGAAAGAAATTGCAGCCGCTGCTCCGTGAAACATTTCTCCTGCTAGATATAAAATGACATGTGTGAACACAATAGACATTGTCATTTTTTCCGCTTCATCATCACGTTTTGTTCTTACCTTTTTCTTAATATAAATTTTGGCGATCGAGCCGAAAATTTTTGTATTTCAGCTTACAGAACATGGAATTCTTGTGTGAACACAATAAACATTGTCATTTTGTCCGCGTCATCATCATGTTTTGTTTTTATCTTGTTTGATTTGGTTTTCTGCCCCCTCCTCACCATTCTCCCCCCCCCCCCCCCCCTTTTTCCTGGCGAGTTTTTTTTTCCTTCTTCTTCTTCTTCTTTTCTTTTTTTTTCTTTTTTTTTTGTTATTCTTCTTCGTTTTTTCCTTTTTTTTCTTCTCCTTCTTCGTTTTTTTTTTTCGTTTTCTTTGCGCCCCCTAGGAGTGGCGCCCGGGGCACGTGCCCCCCTTGCCCCCCCCCCCCCGATACGCCACTGCAACTTACTTACCACGTGCACAACGTACGATGCACGTAACCCCTCATGGCCAGGCGTAGTCCAGATTCTGGACGTTTTTTTATCATTACGCATCCACGCGCCGCTCCACAGCTTATCGCGCTATCCCCTGTAACCGCTCGATGCCAACAAACTTGTCCGAAAAAAACGTCCAGAATGGTTTGACAGTGCGTAGGGTCAAAAGTTTACTATTAGGTATGCTGACGTATTGCCCTATTGGGTATGCATGAAAACTATTACAGGGATCGATCACAGAAAAGAGTTCTGTGGGATCGATCGATCTGCAGCCAGCTGTGTCCATTGCGCCGTGAATACAGTGCGATCTGCAACAATTACTAATTATGTGCACAGAGATGCCTGCATTTTTGCACAACACACATTATCACACTCAAAGAGCCAACTCTTTGATCACAATGCAATGCGATACTCAGTTCTTCAGTGATCCGTACCATGCATTGTTGCACAGCTGATTCGTGCAACGTTTTTGACTGGCTGAAAGTTATGGTTGCAGTCATGTCCGACCTGCTTTCACGTGGTGTTTTGGACTTTGTTGTGCCCAGATTCAATGATGACTTGAATATTATTCTTGAGCTTGAAAATGGCGAGCTACAAATCACCAGCTCGCCGATGTATAATTTGTGATGTGCCACTTCTAACGTCCAAACACTACATAAAACTGCACAGAACTCTGTGAAGGTCGTGAGATGTGGACCTCAAGAAAAGTTGGAAGATTTGTTTGGCGATGTTATTGTTGGTAAAGGGGATCAATATGGTTTTTTTTTTTGGGTTTTTTTTTTTGGGGGGGGGGGGGGTGGGGATTGTGCCAATCATATTCATTAAAGGAAATAATTTTGTCATCAATTATTCTTCATTAATAATATTGTATGATGAAATCTTCAGAAATTAAAGAAATTCTTTAATTGACATAGGCACTTGTATGCACCTGTTTTCACTATTATCTGGCCCACTAAATAACAATGCAATTTTGTAATGTAAGCTCAGGGCTGTGAGATGTGGGTTCTATGAACCGGTACTTAGCTATGGTATACAAGATATCAAGCATATTCAGGGGCAGTGGAGGTGAAGGGGATAGGGTACATTACACAATTTGTAGTGCAAAGTTTTGAAGTACATGTAAGGAAACAGAAGGTGCCTTTTTTGTTTGTTCTTTTCCCCAAATGTTAGTAGAGAGCAGTCTAAATTTAAAGAATTGCGCTAAGTTTGTACAACTTTTATCATTTTATTACCACTTCATGTAGGGCCTACTGGGCAGTTAGACCGAAACTATTTACTTTGATAATTTCTGTAACAGAGACAATCAGACCAATATCCCTTTTGTAAGAATACCCCGTCACTCAGTCTTTTGTTTGTTAGTCTTCATGATAATAGCAAGCTAAATTTAGTAAACCAAGATGAAGACGCTTAGGGGCATTTTTGCTAGAGATATTGGTCCATATGTCTCTGGCATTACAGAAGTGAACAGTTTCGGTTGAACTGCCCTTCTGCATTATGCATTTATATATCTCTTCCTTTTTTTTTCTTTTTTCTTTTTTTTGCAAACCATACCTGTATTTGCTCAAAATAGTAGCTCCATGTATATATACATTATTTGATAAGTAGGCCTATTCATATCAAAAGACAGTCTGACAGAGCAACTGTTTGTTTCTAATTCACAAACATTTAAGGGGGATATCAGCGTGAAATTATGCTTGGGAAATGTGTGGGCCATGCACATAACACACACAAATGCATACACGCATGTGCCCAACTACACACACATAAACATACACAAACACATGCACACACACACACACACACACACACTCACATGTTAGCAATTTGATTAAACCCCCTATTACAAATCACATCCAAATTAAAACATTGTATATATGTACTTTGTACATACAGCTGTACAGTGTAGTAGACTTTACTTTTTTTCAACGTTTATGGCACCTGATTATTGGTAAATAAGTTTAGATCTTTTTTTTTCAGTGTTGAGGTGTGGTCAGGAAATACATCAATTTATCACTATTGTACTTTGAAATGTACAATGTACAGTGTACATGTACATTGTACATGTGCAATATATGTACTGTTAAATACACTGTGTAGTCTTCATCATTTCATGTACAGTAAGAGCAGACAGCAAAGTGAAAACAAAAGGACTACGAGTAGTGTAATTTGAACATATGTATAATTTGTACATTTTTTAAATCACATTACTTCTTAAGCCTACATTATAAAAATTTGGCCATGATGGTAAAACTGTTAATGTTGTACCAATTACCAAGGAAGTTTCAAAGCTAGCATCCCACTCCCAACTGTCAATAATGAGTTCAAAAAGTTATCACTCGGGGAAGGACGTTCAAAATAATTCCTCAGGTGTATAAGTGTCTTTAGAGTTGGATATTCTGTGCCAGCAAGTACAATGTACTCATAAGGAACTGAAATTAAATGTTCTATAGTTGATAGAATATTAGGCATATTTCAGTTGTTTCTCCATGCTCTTGAAATTCCTTCATTATACACTTTCACTTGTACATGTACATGTACAAGTACTGTAATATACAATACATTTACTGTATATTCATGATAGTTCATGATCATTGTTCAACAACAGTGCATTATTTCAAACAAAATATATTGTAAACTGTTTGACTCTGAATTTTGATGTCAGAGAAATAATTTGATATGTCACATTTCAGTCTGATTACCATGTGTAGTAGACTCTCAATACACATCAAAAACACAGGATTAACACAAACTGGTTACAAGTTATGACAAAGAAATCTTCCTGGTCCCACTGTACATTTTGTTTTTTCATTTGTTGAGCTTTACAACAATTCTTGGTTTAAAAAAAAATGCTTAGAAGTTCAAAAAAGAAAATAAATTCATTGCTACACAGTTCAAACTACAGGTACAAATGTTCATGTGCATTAACAGAACTAGTTTTATTTTTATCAAAATGGGCCAAAGAACATACTGTACTTCTCATGAATGATTTTGTATGTAAAGAAAGTATATGTAAACAAGTTCTTGATAGTTGTACAACTCAAAAACATACTCTACACATGTGTACACTTGTATGTATGCATAGATGAACATGCGATGTACAATTACATGTGCAGACAAACAGCATAACAGTTCAATTTTCAAACACCTACCCAAACACCCAAAACACGCAGCCCATACCCACTTGGCATGGTCTGTATGTACATGTGCATGTAATCCACTACATCACAAAAACACAACCTTGAACTAAAATATTTCAACTTTTCCATAAGTTTATCACTTGTAATTACGATATGTACCCGTCAACATGTCCAATGAAATGAAAATATTCACGCCTAAAAAACAAAGTACAGTATGGAAAGTAGGTGTGTACATTTTAATGTACATTGTATTTGCCTCTATGAATAAGAGCAAGGTACAGTAATTGCAGTGATAAAAAGAAAATTATTGTACATGTAGCATGGAACTGCAAAAATTTAGGTACACCAGAAACCAATGTACCAACCACTCACCATTACAAACCCTAAGGAGGAAAAACACCCACAGTGGATTCTTGTTTTGAAACAATCATATGAATTCTCTAAAAAACAATTTTCAAAGCCCAAAGGTACAAGCTAAGTTACATGTACATGTGTATACGTAACATTTTTCATTAAAAAAAAAATCTGAGCTACGATGTACAGCTGTACAGCTGTACATGATCCTTCATGTTACCAGTATATCTGATAAGGCCTGAAAATTGAGTGCTTTTAAAAAGTGGATATAATCGTCTAGATCACTTGGGCATCCACACAAAACCGTACTGTGTACGTTGCTTACGTCAACACCCAGGCCAGACGCAATGGTAGCTATCAGAACTCTGATTTCACCATCTGTTGCTAACATGCTGTCAACAATTTCCTTTTGGATAGTTTCTGTGTTCCGGTGGTACATATAAACTTATTAATATACCTGTGGCAACCTTCTGGAAGCAGTGCCATAGGTCGCGTACACATTACTGCACATTTTTCTTATCATCCTTTCACAACATGCACCATGGATCTTCAAGTCATCTGCCAGCCACTTGAACATTGTATCTAAATCTCTTGCAGCAGACTTGACAACATGTTTTATATTTTGCTTGTCCGGCAACTGATTTATCCACACATAATTGCGAAGACCAAAGTTTTCGATGATACCGCTACGCACATCTCTGGTTGCAGTGGCTGTCAGGGCAACAGCGGGACTGACGACTGGAGTTTCGATCGTAATTCGCCCAATTTTCCATACACTGCTCGAAATGCTTTGGTGTCTCCATATTATGCAGTCCCCCCAAGGGCGTAGCGAGGGGGGGGGGGGGTGTTTTGGGTGTTCAAACACCCCCCTTTGCCAAAATGGCGGTGTTTGAGGTGTTCAAACACCTCCCTTGGGCAAAAGGGAGGTGTTTGAGCTGTTCAACACCCCTCTTCAACAATGTTTAGATGCTTAAAAATGAAACAAAAGCTGTCTTTACCGCTTTTATTTCCATTTTGAATTCTGCCTTTCCTTTCTTTTGTGTTCATTTTCTTTCTCTCTCTCGCTCTCTTCCCTGCTTTGCTTTCTGGCCGAATCGCGAAGAGACATTGCGCATAATGTTCACCGTTTACCGGTATTATACCGTACGCGGTACCGTAAATTGTGTATGATGCATAATATTATGTGTGTGCAATGCATGCTATACAGATTCTGTGACGCGCTTTGTGTATTATCGAAGCATCGACGTTTCTACTTCTTCTCTTCTTTCTTTTCCTCACCTTTTTGTCTTTTTTACTCCTTTTTTTCTTCATGTTTTTTCTTTTCCTTTTTTTTTTTGCGTTTTGGGGGCAACCACACCCATCGTCCCCCTGGCTACACGGGTGTGGTCTGGGTCAGGTTCTCCCATTTGTTTATACACAAAATGCGTCGGTTACTAAACCCAATGCTGTTTTGCGCCCTTTTCCATATATGCATGGCAGGCGTTACACCAAAAACGGCGATCTATCCGGTCTTCCTCTCTCCATAATCTTTTGTAAATTGGGGTCTTAAGTCTTAACTATACTGATGCTTCATACATTTATTACTAGTAGTAACATTGGTTCATTGGTTATACGAGCACAATTTCGCCGGCGGAGGGGAGGGGAGCTGAACCTTTCGGCTTTTTGCCAGATTATCAACTTCCTTATTTTCCCAAAATAAAGTGAGAAAAAACGCTACACAATCCAGTGCCTCAAATTTAGATTTTTTTTTTTGTTCTTAATAATTGAAGTTAATTTAAGCTAATTTGTGTGTGTGTGGGGGGGGGATCCAGACTATTAACACTAATATAAAAACAAAGGCCGTTCTAAAGGCAGATTTTGGATATCCTTCCCCATTTGGTCACTTCAACGTCCCCTCGCTGGTCATACCTCCCCAAATCATGAACATAAACCGACACCATTGACTACCAGTGGCGGATCCGCCCCCTCTCAATTTCCAAAGCGTAAAAATATAGCTACAAAAGGCAGTTTTTGGACTGCAAAATGTCAAAATTTTCAAGCTCACTCGGTCCGCTCGATCGCATTTAATCGCTATGCCATTCTCCTGATGTTGCTGCCAGTAATTGCCAGCAGTTGCGCCCGGCGCGCCCCCCCCCCCCCTTATTATAAAGTATAGCTACAAACGGCAGTTTTGAGACTGAAAAATGTCAAAATTTTCAAGCTCACTCGCTCCGCTCGCTCACATTTAGTTGTTATGCTATTCTCCTGATGTCACTGCCAGTTATTGACAGCAGTTGCGCCCGTTGCACCCACCTTAATTTAAGCCAAAAAAGTATAGCTACAAACGGCAGTTTTGGGACTGTAAAATATCAAAATTTTCAAGCTCACTCGCATTTAATCGCTATGCCATTCTGTGCGCCCGGTGCGCCCCCCCCCCCCCCCTCCCCTTAATTTCCTAAGTGAAAAAATATAGCTACAACCGGCAGTTTTGGGACTGTAAAATGTCAAAATTTTCAAGCTCGCTCGCTTCGCTCGCTCGCATAATAATCGTTATGTCATTCTCCTGATGTCGCTGCCAGTAATTGCCAGCAGTTGCGCCCGGCGCGCCCCCTTAATTTCCAAAGCGAAAAAATATCGCTACAACCGGCAGTTTGGGGACTGTAAAATGTCAAAATTTTCAAGCTCGCTCGCTTCGCTCGCTCGCATATAATCGTTATGTCATTCTCCTGATGTCGTTGCCAGTAATTGTCAGCAGTTGCGTCCGGTGCGCCCACTTGATTTCCAAAGCAAAAAAATATAGCTACAAACGGCAGTTTGGGGACTGTAAAATGTCAAAATTTTCAAGCTCGCTCGCTCCGCTCGCTCGCATTCATTTTAATTGTTATGCAATTCCCCTGATGTTGCTGGCAGTAATTTGTCGTTTCACACCGTCATTCCATAATCCATAAGGAAAAAAAATGACTGCGCAGTGAAATGTATCACATTCCGTTATGTATTGCAGTCCCCATTACAGTTTCCAGACTGACAGCACAAGCACATACGCGCACATACACACGCACGCACACACAAGCATGCATACACACCCTCAAAATTACTTTTCCACGAGGTGCCCCCCCCCCCCCCCCTGTCTTGACCAACCCGCCACGGTACGTCACTGGCTGCACCCGTCCGGTTATGGGCTTGTAATCGTGGTGATGGTGACTATCGCCGATCATCCTCCCCCCCCCCCCCCACTCCTTAGCACGGATTTACGCCGTTGACACACACACACACACACACACACACACATACACTTGTTCAACGTCCGTTGGCAAAAGCATACGGGCAATTCCGCAGTTAGGTGGACATGACATGGATAAAAGAAATGTGCCTCTTTATCTTACTCTTTAATCTAGGTATCAACTAATGCCATGGATGTTCACCAATCATTAAGGTCTTTTCAATTCAGTAGATTTTATCTTTCGTATTTATTGATTTCGCGAGATCTAAAACCATCATTTAAAATGTACATGTGGGACTGGGGATGCTGAAATTCACTTAAATGCAAATTACAGTGGGTTCCTTTGAAATTTTTTCCTCAAAGTTTTGCTAAAGGGTAAAAGATAAATACATTTAAATACTCCAGAAGTCATGTGACATTTTGTCAATTACAAAAGGGTGAAATGACCTGCGGAATTACTCCGGACAAATGTAACATTACTAACCGTAACGTTACTAACCATGCTTTTTGGGGTCTAGCTAAGAAATTATTGGTCGAACTGCTAAAAAACATTGTGTGAACATTTGTCATGATGCAATAATTGAAATTAATGCAACACTTTGTTTGAAGTAATTTGAATTTTTGCACACTTTTTGTTACAAGACATTGATTTTTTTGTCATGTCCTTTTTTCGTAACGTTACTAACCAGCCCTTTCAGTTGCCATAGCAATGCTATTATTTCTTGGATTGTAATCATTCTTTTCTGTATCATAAACCTGGGAATGATGAACATGTTTTTGACATAATTTTGGCTTTAAATGAATAAATGGTAATTTAGTAGTAAAAACAAATATCTAAATTTGTTCAAATGTAACGTTACTAACCGCGGAATTGCCCATTATACGGATTTGGGGAGCCCACAGACACGACGTAGCAATTTTAGGCTACTGCATGAGAGACTTCTGCTGCGTCCGGGCTGTGTTTGGGCCACGGATTCACTCCCCCTATGGATGATGCGCGTGCTCTCTACAGCCAACGAGCGCACAACGAATTGACACTGTGCGTCTTTTACGAAAAAATATAAAAGACGCCCGGTGTCAGTGAGGTGACCGTAGAGAGCACTCGCCTTACGCAGCTCGATCAATCGAAGCGAAAGATCCTCATGCACTTAAAGTGCCAAGACGTGTCTGCGTGTTCCAAAATCCGTACGGAATCGGTACTCCCCATGTACGGATCTCAAATGTTGCCCACGTTTTTGCACGTAAACAGCGTGCGGGCCACGTACTTACACCTTGGGCAACCGTACGGCCGACGTGCGTTGACGTACTCCCTTCCGGCGGTTGCCACTCCCTCCGTTTTCAGAAAAAACGTGGCGGACGTGGCCTCCGCAAGAAAGGTACGGGCAAAAAAACACGCATTGTGGGTTACCTGGGCAAGCTGTTGCCTTATTGTATTATTCTGCTATGCCTGAATTAATTTGGCTCTTTTTAAATTAATGATCCTTGCGTCGAGTTATTAATTTGAATAAAAATATGCAGTACTCGCTGCTATTAAGGGATTCGGACCAACACTGGCTATCGGGCGAAAGCTTGGTAGTCTAGTGGATATGACGCCTGTCTAGTAATCAGGAGGTCGTTTGTTCGATTTCCATCCGAGTATGTAAAGCCCATGATGTTTTTTTTTTTATATATCATGGCTTTACACTCAAAACACACTGAGTAATCGGTGTTTATACATGTTGAGAAGGGCGATTTGTCAATCAGTTGCATTCAACCACTCCAACCATGATTAACCCAGTGACTTCCTGGGATACTACATTACATCTATAAGTTAAAGCAAAATTCAATGTAACTCGTAAGAAAAAGAATCAAGATAAATTTCCTTCATAACAACAGGGCTCTGGCACTGTAGAGGCGTGGGTTTGCCGCCTTCGACGGCCCTTCTAGTTCATATTGCCCATGAGTCGCATTGGCATAACTACGGGAAGGGGCATGGGGGGCACAGGTCCCCTCAAATTGGCTGGTCAAAAAACCCAACAAAACATTTACGAAAGTAGGAAAGGAAAAGAAAGGAAAAGAAAAGGAAAGAGAAAGGACAGAAGAGCAAACAAAAAGAAAGTGGAAGAGAAATACCCGGAAGCGTTCGCTACCTTCGCTCACTCGCATTTTAAGTATCTTAAGCAATGCAGGTTATATTGATAGTGACTATTCTTATAAAACATGTAAAAGGGAATTGGTTTGTATCTTGTGTCTCTATTTAATGTCATATTATTCTTTTACTTATAAAGAATTTTAGTATATAATATAACTGCAAGGAATCGGGCGGAGGTTGACCTAAAATAGATGAATTTCAGTGGATAATGGCCTGTGACCAATAGCCTATTCCTATCATACCCACTATGAGAACGGAAGATGCCGATAAAATATACACCACAATGAGAATGGAGAAACAATACAGTAGAACCTGGGGGGGGGGGGGGCGTTTCATGAAGGAACTTGTCGGATAAAATGTCCGACAAGTCAATTATATCCGACAAGTTCAGAGAAATCAGCCAATCAGACTTAAGAATTTCTCAAAACTTGTCGGATATAACTGACTTGTCAGATATTTTATCGGACAAGTTCCTTCATGAAATGCCCCCCTGTTCTCAGTATATAAAATTCCAATTTTTTATCGCTCGTAAAATCTAGGAACAAGATGGTTTCCAGTAGCGTGATCTGCCATGCCTGAATATCATAATACTTGGGTAACTATACGAATGCGGCATGAAGATGTACTTAATAAAAATCAATTATTGTATTTTGATGACGAATCTACGTTTTAAAGAAAATAAAGTTTCTTGTCGATCGCTCGCTCGCAGAATGGTTACGGACGGCAAGCGAAGTGCCCAAACAGTCATATTCGGCTGATAGCTTGCGGCTGATAGCTTAGGTGATGGAATTATCTTATAGGCTTATAGTGAATTTTGGTGACGAAATCACACTTCTATACCGTGAAAAAAAAGAAGTAAAGTTAATGAAATTTCAGATGAGATCACTACGAACACAATACAATACAATAATAATAACGATAATGATTGATGATAATAATAATAATTATAATAAAGATGATTATGATGATAATAATAATGATAATAATAATAATGATAATAATAATACTAAACAGAATGACAGAAATAGTTAAGATAGATATGAAATAATTAAATCTGACATTTCCTTTTCCTTGTTTGCTGTTAATGTCACTTTCATATATTTGCATGTTTTATTTTTATGTCCACATGTCTCTGTATCTTCTGAATATGTAATTTCCATTGAGTTACATGTAAAGAGAACAAATTCCCATATGGACAATAAACGATGAATTGATTGAATTCACATTATTATCATAATTGTTATTGTCATTACTATTATCGTTATTATTACCATTTTTCATGTTTATCGGCAAAACTCCTTTGAGCTTCTTCCCGCTTCCCACCCCCTCTCTCCACCATACTTCCAAAGTGTTCCCGCTTCTCCTGTCAATCAATTATTTTCAGTTAAAATAAAGAATAGATCTAATCTTAAACACCCCCCTCTAAAAAATCCTGGCTACGCCTATGGTTTGAATGCTGATGTCTGAAAATCATCCAGAAGTCTACATCTTGCAAAGAAATCTAAAAAGGAAATAAGATTGATAAATGTGTATATAATAATGATCACATAAGTAGATTCTCATGGGGAATCTGAGAGATATCACTTGCAAACAAAGTGCCCTACGTCGTACATCGACGTAATCAACTCAACGGAAGAATTTCATGAATTTGAATAGTTAGCAGTACCCTCTGCAAACTACAAGTATTAGACCCACGCAGCACTGGCTGTCATGCATTCAATTTAACTTCCCTTGAATTGCCAAAAGTCACATTGAACTCATTTTTTTTTTTTTGTATAAAAAGTATGCAAATGTCAGTTATATTCTATATTTTTGTCGGAAATTAAATAAAATGGAAGTGAAATATAAAAGAAGTAATAAAAGAAGGAAAAAGTAAGGAGGACCATAAAACTTGAGTTTGATATTAGATTTCAGCTTTGACCATTTCAGAATTTTACGTTCCCATTTCAGTCATTGCCCGACTTATGCCCAATGGCTAGTTACTCTGCCATAGTAAGCTCGCACGCTTGACTTACCATTTGTACGTGATATCTTCACCTGCGTGTATATTGGTTACAGTTCATTATTCCGAATGTTTGTAAATTCCTAATTCCGAAAATGAAATACGGTTCGTTAATCTGACTCTGAGGGGAAAAAGGTTCATTAATCCGAGAACGAGGTGAGATTCGAAATTCCAAAGGTTCGTTAGTACACACTCTTTTTATGCCTCCGCCACGAAGTGGTGCCGGAGGTATTATGTTTTCGGGTTGTCCGTCCGTCCGTCCGTCCGTCCGTACGTCCGTCTGCTTTCGTTTACGCGATAACTGGAGTAATATTTACTGGAATTTTACCAAACTTGGTCCAAGTATAAAGTATGATGGGGCAGTTTTTTGATTAGATTTTGGGTGAAATCGGCTACAGGTCAAAGGTCAAAGGTCTAGGTCAAATCATGAAATTGTATCCGTTTACGCGATAACTTAAGACTAGATAGAGCAAATTTCACCAAACTTTGTTGGAGGATGATGTATGATGGGACAATTACTTGATCAGTTTTTCAGTGAAATCAGACAGAGGTCAAAGGTCAAATATCAAGGTCAAATCCTAAAATACGTGATAACTCAACACTGGATGAAGCAGCTTTCACCAAACTTGGTCCAAGGATGATGTATGATGGGACAATTAGTTGAGTAGATTTTAGTGACATTGGCAAGAGGTCAAAGGTCAAAAGGTCAAGGTCAAATGCTACAAATGTTGCAATTTCCCCCATATCTATGCTATGCCCAAAGGTATTTCCTTGAAACTTGGTGTGGACATGTACTACTGCGTACAGATTCTCCAGAGAGAGTTTCATGTCATAAGGTCAAAGGTCAAAAGGTCAAAGGTTAGGTGAAATTGTTGCAATATCACTTTTCTCGCAAATGGTTCAATGTATCTTCGTGGAACTTGGTACATACGCATGTACTGACTGGCAGAGATTATCTAGGGAATTTAGGGGTCAAGGGTCAATAGTCAGGGGTCAAAGGTCAAGGTCAATTCCTCAAAATTTTACTATTTCCCTCATATATATGCAATGCTTGCATTATTAGTTTCAAAACTTAATACATGCATTACCTAATGGAGATTCTCTGGGAAATTTCCAGCTAGAAGGTCAAAGGTCAATGGTTAAGGGTCAAAGGCCAGACAGGCTTCAATGCCCCCCCCAAAAAAAAAAAATCTATTTTGTACCGTTATTACACTCCTTCTTCATACCTCGGAAATTACTCAATGCATAAACTTATAAAAAGGTCTGTCATAATTCAAGTAAAAATTCTCAATTCCCCAAATATGTATACCTGCACTCTTAGAAAATTAAAGCAAACCCAGTTCCAGACATTTCTGACAAACCTGTCATTTCAATATTTTGCCACTTTTTAAAAAATGATATGGATCACACATTGTGAAGACATTGTACTATACGCCTATTGGGAGAATCATGCATTATGGCGGAGGCATCAGTCGCCATAGCGACATTTCTAGTTTTATTATAACAATTGACCATAATTATTCCATTTTCGTATCAATGAACATCACCCAAAACGTAAACCTTTTAAGATTGAGAGACATCTTTATCAAATTTGCTACAGCCCCCTAGAAAACATACTTGAGTCTAACATACTATGCTGCAAAGTACACGATAATATTATATTAATCATGCGTTGTTATGATTATTAATCATCTTTATCATCACCATCATAACCACCGTCATTATATCATTTGTTTCAGATTTTTTCCACGTTGACGGCCATTGTTGGTCTGGTGATACACAAATGGTACAAACCACAATACCACGTGACTTCGAATCGGGACGATGGCAACTCTCCTTCATATATCAATCAGATAGTAACGGATTATTGAGGGTAGTAAGCAGCTGTAACGGAAGTGTACCACTGACCCTTGGTACCATCGGAGATGATATCATGAGAGCACAACTGGATCTTATTTGTTCCTCCGACTTTAAGGTTTGTAATAGTGACCAGATCTAGGAGAGAGTTTAGGAGACTATTTAAATTTTGATTGCAATGAAAGCAACATGCTGTCAAGTTCAACAAACCACACACACATACGCAAACACACCCACCCACACACACACATAAACACACATGTTTACACAAAATGATATACAAAAAAAAAGTGATATCACCCCATACCCGAAGTCGTACACCCACCATGATATGAAATTTCAGCCTGCTTTATTATTGAAAGACTGGGCTAAATTCTAAAATCTGATTCATATAAGAACACGGAGTTTCTTTTTTTTTTTACATTGATATACGTAATATCTTCTGACCCGTTGTGTGACTGAGATATTCGCAGTAATAACAACATGTGTAAAAACCTTTTTCAAGACCATCATGCTATTGTTCGCAGTCATAAACAAAGAACTAGAGAGCCAATTCGAAGCCAAATAAATAGTTTAACCCATTCCACTTCTACTGAATAATTCAGTCCGGCCAGTAATTGATAGATTAGGTAACATTTCGGATGGCGTTCGGTTGATAAGTTGTGAATTTTCCTACCGAACGCTGGAAATAGAATTCGGCAATTGAAAGAGGGGATTGATAAATTACACTGTAGGCTAGGAAATTCGAAACAGATATCACACGTACCTTTTTGGTCCTTGAATCTGACCCTCTAGTTAGGCCTTGGTAGAGATCGGCAGTTTTTGCTGTACCGAAGGCTGTGTAGCCGTTAAATGTGCAAAAACTAGAATGTTCAAACGTATTACCCCGAAATGTGAAAATCTCTAAAATTGGATGAACCAAAAATATGCAAACATGACGCCGTGACATGTGCAAACATTCAATTTTTTAAGAAAAAAATGTGGAAACATATCCCATAAATGTACAAAACATTGTTTTCATCTAGAATGAATCGACTTCAAGAATATCACGAGGGTCCTATAGATGTATACTAAATTATGTGTCAAAACTACCCGTGAACAGTTCACATTAAGATGTTTTTCAGCTCCTTGAAAACCTTAAAAACCCCATAACTATTTTCCACCTAACTTGCGTGGTAGCAATCTTGCATGCAAGATTTGGGAGCATATAATTCTCAATTATATCTCCTAACTGCCATCAAACCAGATTCTCACTGATTCCCAGCATGACTTTCGTCAGGCTGTATCAGCTACCTTGCACCACACAGCTATCATCAACAATGCCAGGCTCTTCCCTCCTTCAGAAACTTAGTGAAGTGAATAACAGGTTCTTGAGCTTCCAAAATGCGCGAGATAGAGCGCGCAATCAACGCCTTGTGTCAAGCTCCAGTATTACAATGACATCACAGGTGATACACTGCACTGGAAGACGGCTTTCATCTCAGCAAGAAAACAGTACGTGGTTATTGAGTGTTCAAAGTCCTCATGGCAGGTTGTCTCTTTCCTCATTATGAGTCCACCAAGGTTCAGTCATTGGTCAGATTCTCTTTCTTAGTTCACAAATGACATCCAAGAAAACATCAAGTCCTCTCTTTGGCTATCAGTCTCGTCTACGTAGATATCTGGACTGATGATGACCCTCACACGCTGTAGCAAAATGTCCATCAGCTGTTATTTTGGTTTGCTACATGATACATATAGTTTAACGTTAAGAAATGCGCTGTCCTCTCTGCCACACCAACACGCACCGTCTTGGCACAGATAGATTAACCAGAGTCAAAGACTACAAATAGTTAGGCTAGACAATGACTACAGACCTGCAATTGAATCAACATTGTCAGAACTTCAGGAATAAGATAAGTCGTACACTTGGCCTCGTGCGCAGAATTCTGCCACCATGTTCGAATGATGCCAAAGCCAGGGCCTACACATGCGTCAGTCCATCCTCAAGTATCGGCTTCAGAGGTATGACATCCACCCAGGTTGAAATTCTAAAAGGCTATTTTATTGACCATCAAAACCAAGACGCTTGTTGGTTTCATTATAAGGGCATTAGAGTATTGGTCCGAAATAATCCATTAAGAAAATCCCTAGTTGGTCCAGTACAAATCCAGCAGAAATCTTACAGAAACCAATAGAATGTTTTACAGGTCCCATAGAATACCCATATTGTTGGACGAACGGAATACATTCTGTTCTGTCTAACAGAAATCCAGTAGCCACTGATATAGCGTTCTAATGGAATCTATTGAAACAAACAGAGATTTATTGGAAGACTAAATGAGCTTACTTGTACATACAGTAAGTTTAGCTACTCCTATCCTACATGCTGACTAAAGATTTTCTATCGGTTTATGGGTGCACATTTGAAAAGTTTGCCTCATGGAACATTTGTGCATTTCTGTAGAAAACCAGTTGACACCAACAAAACCATTTGAAACCACAAAACGATGAGAAACCATAAAGAACTTGCTATTAATTTTCCATTGCATGCACCATGTGGGTCTTTATGAAATATGTGTTGGTTCTGCTGGATATGTTGGTTACTGTGTGTCTTGTTGGATCTCTTGGCATGCCTTGGGTCTGCTATTTGTTTGTTTCTGTTGGACTTTTGATGGCTGCAATTTTCATGAAATTCTGTTGGCTTTGTCGGGAATTCTGTTTGTCCCAACTTTACCAGCAGACACCAATTGACATCAATGCAAAACAACATAAATGCTGTTTGATTGTTTTTTAAATTGGTTGTATGGGATCGTCGACCTGGACACATACTGTAACAGCTGTTACCTTACTTGGACAAGCTTACAGAGATAAGCAGCTCTGTTCTTCACTGTGACTTCAGGAGATCAACATCCTCAACTTCCCTGGTTTCAGCCCTTGGATAGGACAAATTTTTTAATTCCGTCCTCGTCGGCTCTTCTCACAATGCTAACTTTTAATGCCTTTTCCATTGATTCCGTCATCAATTGGTCTACATACCTTTTCCAAAAGTTAGAGCACATCAACATCCTGCATAGACAGTTACAATCACAAAGCCAAGTATGTTTTAATACTCAAAGCTAGAGTAGATGCATAACGGTACAAATTTGCAACCCTCCCAAGGTAAGTTAAATGATGACTATGGAATACTTTATCAGAATCTGTGGTATTCTTTATAAACCCAGTCATATTCAGAGCGGTCGCACTTCCCTTCGAGAATAGGATGCAACCTCCTGTTGGATTCTGCGTGTTGTAAAAAGAGACCAATGCATAGCACGGACTCTCTTGCTTTTATTGTACATAACAGAGACTGCATAATCTTGCTACATTGGCCCATCCATTGGAATAATGACGTGATCTCCATCCCGATGTGGCTTCTAAGGGTCTTACTGCAACAAGTAACAAGTAACAAGCATCCCTAGTGTGATGCTTGTTACACCCCCACAGCATCAAAGCCCCCCAAATGTGGGATCAGTTTTGTAAACTTATTTTCTAGAACCAGATAGTGCTATGAGGGGGGGGGGGGGGGGGGGTCATCCCCCAAGACCGAAACCCACGAGTCATACAGCCTACGAGTTCGACATTGGACAAAGGTCTATGAGTCTAAGAGCTCACGAGTCATACTGCCCATGAGTTCGACAATAGGCAGATAAAGCCCATGAGTTCGACTGATAAAACAGGGGGCTTAATCCGTCGGTCTCGTGGGCCTTGTTAGCTTAGTGTCGAACTCATGGTCTGCATGACTCGTGGGCTGTATAACCTTTCTGTATGACTTGTGAGCTCTATGACTCGTGGGCTGTATGACTCGTGGGTGTAGGTCTCATGACGTGCACCCCTATGAGGCACATTAATAACTGCAGTTAATAGTACTTGCCAAGCTTTTTGAAATCTGTCTGGGGGTTTTCAAAAGGCAAGAAGTAATGTCAAAGATTAAGGCTCATTTTTTTTCCAGACTTCCCCTGTCATCCATACGTAATATTGTTGAAGTAAATTGATTCCTGGTGAAAATAATGATTTGCAAATTTCCAGGATATGTTGGCACATTTCACGTCAAAATTTTGCACATTTATGGGTATTTGCACATTAAAGTGGGTATTTGCACATTACTTCACGGGTCTGCAGGGGCTGACTATTAAAAAAAAAAAAAAAAACTTACGAATCTTTGCTTGCTCCTCTTGCCGTCACTATGGACATACAGCGGGAGTCGGTTTGACAAACGTGGCAAAGGCTACTCCTGCTGCATTAGCCTTTCATTTTCAGTTTTTGATGCCCTGAATTTTAAAGTAGCTATCGACTATTTATTCTGTAGAGAGCATCTTATTATTTACTCTATTTTTTTTTACTCCCTCCAGATTTCATTTATTGCTGTGGCACAGACAGGGTACCCATTCATAGGAATTGACGACATAAGCGTGAGCAGACACTCTCTTACTCAATGTAAGTCTTAATCGGCCCTCTTTGTTGAAATACCATGCATGGCAAAGATATAAATTCAATATCAAGGTGTTTGATTTATTACCTTCGTTTTGCTGTAGGTTGTACGTTCGTAAGTACTCGCGAGTGTATCATATCTTTGGTTTATTTCTTTACACAGGTACAGTGATCTCACCTTCCTCTCACACAAGCGTGAGCACTAGTACCGCCCCGAAGCTCGACCTCACCCTTTCCCAATATACCAACACTTTTCCTACCTCTCAAACTTTCACGACTCCTACAACACGCAAACTTCGTGTTACTCATTCTGAGAGCAGCACAAACCGTCAGAAATCTTCAGGCGGAGTCCCATCTTCCGTTTCCATGACAACGTCAGCATTGCAATGTGGTAAATATGTTGTTTTTGTTTAAACTTTTACGTAAATCTTATCTTTTTGATTTATGCTTTCGGTATGAAAAAAAAATCAAATTAAGTTTCAATAAGCATAATAGATAGATAGATAATAAGCATAATAGATAGATAATAAGCATAGTAGATAGTACAAAGTTTTTAGGACTTTACATCGATAGTGACCTTTCCTGGAAAACTCACGTTAATTTTTTAAGCAAAATTTTGTCACGAAATACAGGAATCCTAAACAAACTGAAACATTTTTTGCCCAACCATATCTTGCAGATTGTATATTCAACCATGATTTCCCCATATCTTAATTATGGAATTCTTGCGTGGGGTAACGCGTCTAAATACTTACTGGATTCACTTTTTCTTCTTCAAAAGCGAGCGATCAGAATTATTAACCATGCTGGGTATTTATCTCACACTAACGCCTTATTTCAGAAAAATAAGATTTTAAAACTGATAGATTTGTTTGGTTATAATTTAGGTATTTTTATGTATAAATTTTCCTCAAAAGATCTTCCTGGTGTCTTTTTACAGATGTTCATAAGAAACAATTCTGTCCACCACTATCCAACTCGCCAGAGTGACGCTTATCACCTTCCACGAACTCGAACAGTTTTCGCTAAAAACACAATTATGTATACAGGTCCTAAATATTGGAATGATCTCCCAACAGAGGTTAAAAGCTGTCTGTCATTATCATCCTTTAAGCGTAAACTCAGACAGCATGTATTGAATAGCTACAACACCCAAGTGCACTAAAATTCCTTTTTATTATGCTGATGGCTGCTCTGTTATACTATACTCAGTTGTTGCCATGTGTTCAGACTCATGCATATACATTTTAGTTGCATGCTCTCTCAAATTCTTCCCATCGGTGTTTTTCCTTCCACTTCTAGTAAGACCTTGGTCGTGTCGCATAGTTTTCCCCTCCTTTCTTTCTTTCCTTTCTTTTATGTATCATTGCAGCTGGCTGGTATATCACATATAGGAATTGCAATTGATTCATGTTCTCCATTTTTTCAAATCTTTCCCCGTGTCTATGGAAGCCGGAATGTTTAAACCCTAATAGTATTTAAGTATTCACGTCATTATCACTCCCATGTCTAAATTGCTATTAGAGCAACTGCTATAGTGTGCAGCATGTGGTTACTTGTTTTCATAAATGCATATGAGAAGAATCTTCTGAGCCCCGAGTAAGAGTCATTCTCTTTTGTTTATCCTTACTTTGGTCTTAATTGTACCCGTGCTCCTCATCCTGTTCCCCTCACTAGGCTTTTGTTGGGACCTACACTCAACAAGCTTTGCTTTTTAGTAGGTTCCATCGTATTTCTCTTCGCATCCTTTACTTTGATTGAAAATGACACATCGACCGTTATGTATTACTTTTGTATTCCTATTTCTTCATGTATATATCCAAGCTGGACATTCTGTATTATATTTCGTTATATACCATGTATTTTCCATCGAGAAATACGAAAATGAATTGAAAAAAAATTGAAAATAATTACTATTGTGAATATGCCATGTATCAAAATATTAACGTTTCAATTGGAATTAATGTTGAGAGACATAGAGGCAAGTTAAGTTCGAACTAACGTAAAAAGAAATGAAATCACAGTTTCAATTATTGTAATCACGGATTAATTAGTAAAGAATATGAATTAGAAGCAAAGGTATATTGCCCTTACTTAATTCTTTACCAAATTTGAAATAGGAAAACCACGCAAACTCATTGACGTACAAGTACGCACATCGACATTAAATGAAAAATCCACTCCAGTGCGCAGATGATGCTAGCAACAAGAAAGAAACAGCATAACCATGAGATATATCCATTATCATACTTCTGTCGACGGAGACATCGGTTTCACTTGTAAAATCAAGCACAACTGATAATCGTACATGACTTGTAATCGCAATCGATATCCAGATGGTCCAAGCGCGGTCATCTTTGTTGTAATGGGCATCGTCGCAGTGATAGCTGTCGTTGCCATGGTTGCAGTTGTGGTCCTGTTTCACCGACGTCGAGTAGAGTGAGTGTGATCTAGGCTGCTCCAACATAAGCTGGGAAAAATTACAATCAAAATCATACCAGGGCATCACGTTTGGCGAAATAACAAAAGGGTTGTCAAGACATTTGCAAATTGCCCCGGTCTTCTTTTCTCCTAGGACTATATAGGGTTAGGGTTATGGTTAGAGTTGTGATAGGGTTTTAGGTTTATTAGTTTGATGTGAGGATCACGATTGGGGTTAGGTTTATATTTGAGGGTAAAATGAATGTTTGACTTAGCGGGCAGATATTTCATAAGGAGCAACTGACGCAGGAGCAAATGTCAGGGAACCGACAAAGGGACTGTTTCTGACAGTCACACCTGGAATAAGAAAGTTGAAGATTCAAACCAAACATGAAACTGCACATTTTTTTCTGACTTTTCTTTCGTGTGTATGCAACTGTCTTCTTTTCCCTTTGACGAACATTTTGCAATTACTTTATTCATTGTGATCACAGGCCCGTTGTGTTTCATTCGTGTTAACCGGGATTAGAGGTCTTATCGTCGTTATGACTGGGAATGCATGATAGAAGAAGGAGCAAAATACAGACAATTGAGAATGAAAATTAAATTGAATATTTAGATTTCATTTCAATTCATTTTATTTTTCATACTTCTCGTATATGAATATTACATCAGAAATAACAATACGAGTTTTTTTGCCTTGTAAACAACGTGAAAAAAACAAAAAAATATACATGGTAATAACACATCAATTGTAATGATAACTGGTCAATTTCGAAATGGGGTTGAACAAAATGAAATAATCAGTGTTTGTCAAAAAGAAAAAGAAAAAGAAAAAGATCACTTGATTACTGCAAGTTCTTAAAAAAAGCGCTTCTTATAAGTTCCGTCCTTTGTAATTCCTCTCTTTATATCTTTGTGTTACTTATTTAGGAGAAAGCCGCCGAACCCTGATACCCCCATACGGTTGGATTCTAGTGGCGATGTTCATGGTAACCCAACGTTCTCAGTTGCTGAGTTACATGAAGATAACGGACTCGCTGGCGATGTGTACGTTTCCCAAGACGTCATCCTAGGGAGGATTTCAGCTCAGGGCCTTTCATTAAACAAATCGGGTGCGTGCGGAGACGACATTGCCTACGACAATCTCGATGGCAGATGTGTGATGCCTTTACATGAAAAGACTGAGGATCACAAGGTCGTGGCAGTTCTTAATAGCGAGAATGAATACGATTTTCTGGTTCATGCACTGAACGCTAGATCCGACCAGCATGCCCAAGGAAAGGTTGGTACAATCAAGTTGAGCGATGGGCTAACGGAAACTGGTGACGACTACGAAACTGTCACACAAACCGACGAACCTGACGTCAAGACTTCTAGGGCAAAGACGCCTTGGAACAATGCGATATCGAAGACTGAAAGAAATCATGACGACGAGGATGAAATATCCACCAAACATCCTGCATACCAGAATCTGCCAGGAGAACAAGCAGTTGGAGAAAAGCCTTCGGTGGGCGATTTGCTTCATGATGACCACTATGAGGTTCCCCATAGCGATACGATAGGAAACATACACCATCAGAGCACGGCAGCGCCTCGTCACTGTGGCGAAGACGGTTCGTCGGATGCTGACGCAAGTGACTATTATTCAGTGGTGATGCCAAACATTGGTGGGTTGTGAAACAATGGTTCAAGACGGCGTGAACCAAGGAGCAGCAGTGATTTGTACAGAGAACTGCTTTGACTCTTCGACTACAACTGACGTCTGCGCTGCGTGAGATTTCAGTGGCATTCGAGAACAGAGGTGATATTAGGGTTAAACCATTCTGTGGCAAGTTTTGGGGTTAAATTGCGAAATCTTGCAGAACGTTCTAGTTGGCAACTGTCTTTTCTAGCTAGAGTCTATTTGCATAACCCGTATGAAATTTTAGGGAACTGCCTTGAAAATGGTGAGAATTTCAAATACAAACAAAGATATCTGTACGCTGTGCTTGTTTAGGGCGCGTACGGACAAAAATGTATATTTCAATCCAAGCTATGAATTTGACAACAACAAAATGCAGATGTGTGTGCTATAATCTCTGTAATGAAAGGCATGTTTTTAGTTCATAGCTCTCATGTATATACCCTGCTAGTAGATTTCAAGATTCAAGAATTTCAACGTATTGATAACGAAAAATATAGTATTCGCTAACTTTCAATTTTTGGTAGATTACTATAGCTTTGCATATGTTGAAAGTTTACATTTTCAAGGGTTTTGAGAAATCACAAATTGATATGGCATGAAGACATACGTACTGTGTGCAATGAAATTGCGAGAAGCATTGATATTTTCGTACATGTGATTTTTATCCTGAAGATATTCTACACATTTTACATCTTACTTCCATGTCATTATTACTGTGTAACATCTTCGACATAGTCTGACAAGACAAAGAAAGAGAAAGACAGAGAGAGAGAGAGAGAGAGAGAAAGAGAAAAAGATAGCTGTTTAAACTGGAAAAGGCCTTTTGGTATTAAATGGTTTACCATACAAAATAAGAACAATCTTTTCACTAAATCAATTCAAGAAGAGATAAGTTGTATTTATTAGATTTACATAACTTGCAATGATCTTGCCACGTTTAAAGCGATGTGTCCCCTCATAATGTATGTGTATGTATGTGTGTGTGTGTGTGTGTGTGTGTGTGTGTTTGTGTATTAATATGCAAGTCGGGGGTTGAATGATTTATTTTGTCATCAGGGTCCAACTTCATATAAGGCAATCAGCCTTCTTGTTGTGCCCTTACACTTTTATAATGCGTTTTCCATTGTCTTTTTTTTTGCCATCTCTGTCCTGCAGAAGGTTGTATGATTGTAAATGTCTCAATGTGTTTTTGTTGTGTATCAATTGTGATTTTTTTATGAAAGTGTTGAACGAAGAACTTGAACAAAAAAAGTCCTTGTTTTAACTCTTAATATTTTCATGCTCGCACAGTACTTTTCCTAAACCGAATATATTGCACATACCGTGTATATGAACTTGTCAACTTTTTATCACTTGCAGGTTTCATGTAGTATTTTTCAGATTTTTCTACTAATTGTTTCATCTTGGAAGGTGATATTCATAATTGAACAATCCAGATATAGTATTGATTAAAATAATTGTTGCAAATATCCTATAACAAATAAGGACGTCATTATTTCTAAAGGCCCAGAGTAATCTGCTTTCTGAAATGAAATGATGTATATAATATAATATATATATATATATATATATACGTATATATACATATATATAAATTTGTATATATATAACTTAATAGTTTTAAACATGAATAAATATGTTTTCTTTTATTATCTTAAAATTTGATAAGGAGTATTCAGAGTATATCATAATTGTCTTTTTTATGAAATTATTTTTTTATTGTTTTGTGCCATGGTTCGCTGTGTTTTATGCCGTATTTATACTCTGGCAATGAACTGTATGGAATTCATTTCTTCTCTATTTGCCAATGCATTCTAATTTTTTTAGCACTCACCTTATTTGTAATCAGCTGCAGTCTGTTTATTTGTATTACCGTATTGTATTTTCCATTGATTTTTAATGCTTAGCGTTCGAATTTAAATTTGAAGTTGATCATATGTAAAGTGCAATGTTAATCGAATGTCTTTAATATTTTATAACACCATTACTGTCTCAAATAGACATTTGTTATTCCAGGGAGATGAGACGGTTTCTACCTCATAGTGTTGGAAGTATTAGTCTTATTGAGTTGACACCCTAGTTCCTGTCACGTGATGCTTTCCTAGCAAAAGATCAGTTTCAATCACTATTGACTCATACGACGTACACCCCCTCAAATAAATAAATAAATGAAATCTTAGCAACCAAAGTCAGATCGGATTACGAAATTTTCATGCTGATCTGGAAACGTGATTTTAAGAACATAGCAAACCAGTGCTAGCCTTGAGTGATGTAGTGATGCCATGCACGTAGCACTATGCCTTCGTACGTTTGACTGTTAATATCCATTTGAATGCATGCAATGTATAACTCATAGAATAGATGTCTTGCAATTCATCACAATTTTCAGCGAGCCCATGTTTATCAGGGTTTTGCCGAAACAAAGTAATGTATACGAAAAGGGCAAATTGTTCATATGAGTATATTAAATTTGCAAATTAGATTGCGTAATTAGGTATCGTATACTGCATGAGTTTTCACTACACAAGTCACATGAACGATTTTCCTTTAACTTTTACTCGGTGCTCAAAAACGCAACGCACCCCAGTACAAGACATGATTACCGGTATATACATGTAATACCTGAAATCAAATGCGAAAAAAAAAGATAGTAAGGTTGTAGTAGTAGAAGTCGTAGTGGTAGTAGTAGTAGTATAGGAGGACATTCAAGCTCTAATATTCAATGTTTTACTATAAAATAACTCCTAATTTGGCTTTAGTTCGTCATTAAATTGTATAATGAAGGATATTGTGTGGTTATCATGCGCCAACGTTTTTCTCTGTCATGGAGTGGAATTTTACTATGTACTTGCATGTATCATTGAAAAAAAAATGTTGAAGTGAATGTTGTTGTATGGCAGATATAATCATTGATAAATGTTATTTCAATATTTGAAACCAACGCCGCCTCCAGTGGTCCATAACAAACCATTGGCAAGTATCAGATGACCTCAACTTTTATAAATGGTTCGAATAACATCAATTGATATTTAGATTTTCTTTCTTTAAATGAGGGTCTGTTTCGATTCCGTGAGGCAATGGGAAAGCCTAGCGCAACACACTCGAGTGAGGGGGGGGGGGGGAGAGAAACTAGAAAAAGAAAGAGGGAACGAACATTCAGGAAGTATGAGACCGCTTACAATGCTTCGTACTTTGTTAAGAATACATCTAAAGAATGAAAAAAATACTTATTTACTTTCCTCTTATGGGGTTTTCTTTGGCTAAACAAGTCTATCCAAGGACACATTTCACATACTGTGTTACCACAAACTCACTTTCTCATTCACATCTTTTAAACAGCACAAACTCACTTTCATATCTACAGCTCGTGGGCAGCGAGTGAGCCAGCCAGCCAGCCAGCCAATCAGCGATCTTGTCCCCACGCCTCCGCCCTGTACAGGGCTCACACCTGTAAATAAAATGGACTGTCCCAGACCCCTTCACAAATAAATGAAGAAAAAAATTAATTAAAAATCAATGATGTAGTTTGGCAAAAAAAAAAACTGAATAGCTGTAGATATTGAGTATGAATTCCTCTACAAACTGCATTTTGGTTGGAAGATGGAAGCTTTTCTGATGGAATTTGAGGGGACTATATTTCATTGGGTACGTGTACGGAAAATAGGTGATTTTTTAGTGACAAGAACTCGTAGTCTGGCTTTGCGGACCCCTGGACAGAATTAGAGCAGAACAACCCACCCTGAAAATCTGATGGATGAAAGGTAATATCTCACTTATTCAGGTTAGTGAAGATGAAACACCTCATTTCTCCCCGCTATTTTACAGAATGTTTTGAAATGTGAATTTTAACACACGTCTCTATGGGGAATTATTTACCCGTGTGAGCCCTACAGGAAAGCGAAAATGGGGACGGGAGTCCGAGTACGGGGACTGTCACAGCTGATTGCTTCCGCGTATTCTCGGCCTTCCCGTCGTGTGGCCAAAACTCTCTATTGATAGCTGAACCGGGCTCGGCGATGAAAAGAGTACGTGTATAATGACCGAACATGCGATTGTCAGTGCTTTATTCGTTGATTGATGTACTACTGACTGAAAATAGTTGTGACATAAATCGACAAGAGCAACCCGTCTCCTCTTCATGGCCGCAGGTTAAATGGATGGTACAGTATTGGTGGAGATGAGAACTGGGCTTTTAACTTTTTGCGAAATACCAAGAACACACTTATGTATTAGTACAGAGCATACCATTCTAAGAGGAATTCAAAGTTTATTTGATGAAAAAAAAAAGGTTTGGAGTGACTGAAACATCTAAAAACAAAGTAAAACAAAACGATCGTAGAAAAGTGTGGGTCCCACACTTTATTAGAATTGCTCTGTTCTGGATATCTCAGCCATTTCAAAACCAATTTACGTCAAATAAGCGTTGAATTCCTCATGGAATTACATGCTCTTTCATAAGAGGCTTCTCATTTTCTCACAAAAAAATGTTAGAAACCTGAAATAAGATCTCAACCAAAACTATATGATCCCTTTAGTCAATACTTTCATCTTTGTATTGCTGCGAGCATACAAAAGAAAGTTTGACAACACGCAGCTTGGCATTCCGCATGGCACGAACCCGGCCACGCTGTCGAGTTGCTCTGTCAATTGGGGAAAAGTAAGCCAGAACACGTCTGAATGTTCTTCTTTGTTCCTAGTTTAACATCAAATTATTTTATGAAACTGCTATTGTGGTCCCTTTCAAAGACTATAATTTCCTAAACGTACTTGAGAAATCGTAACATATCATACTACAGCTGCTTTGATTTGCCCCCGCCCCCCCCCCCCCCACCAAAAAACAAAAACAGAAACAAAAACAATCCTCCCAGTAACATCTTTCATTTGCGATTAGCATGGATAGTGTATACACATTTTAAAAGCTCGGTCGATAACAGGCCAGCGGTGCTGTTTCCTACTTATGACGTCTCTGCATATCATTATCATAAATTAGATTGAGAGCCGTTTTCCGATTTGGCGAGGAAGCGCTCTCTGGAACTGCTATAATTTCTTCATAATCACGTACATATATAGTGGAAGACAAATGTTTTCAACTTGATGTAGAGAGTTTATCTTACGAAAAATTGAAACAGCTAGTGTGAAATCTCATTTGAGCTTGCAATCCCTCTTTAACATTATATCGTAGGACCTATTTAAGTTATGAAGCGCATTATGCCCAATACAATAGCTAGAAACCAAAAGAACAATAACACATGGGGCTTTCACTCAACACAAAATAAAGAGATTCCACACATTGAATGAAAGCAGTCTGCATATTATCTAGACCCGTTTGACCGGGGGTGGGGTGGGGTAGGGAGAGACACCTCAATC
The DNA here is from genome assembly GCF_040938485.1 of Diadema antillarum. NCBI lineage: Eukaryota > Metazoa > Echinodermata > Echinoidea > Diadematoida > Diadematidae > Diadema > Diadema antillarum. Next base: position 3,429,378 of record NW_027270895.1, read on the forward strand.
AGCAATCTGCCTCTGCTCGGTCACTTCGCTCTGTATAGTAGAACTCTGGTCACAAGTTTGATTTGCAGTTCAAGAACATCAAAACGACTACTTTAACGGTGGTTAAGCGAGATGCTATTTTCAACCTACTTCCTACTTTCTATTTTGCGTAGGCTGTTACTATCAGTGTTTCTATTAAACACTTTCTACTTCTTCAGTCAACGAAGGAGGTTTGCTCAATTCCCTGAGCTAGCTGATGAAAGCCTTGCTGCAGTGAACTGCACAATTTTGGAGACAACAGTTGTCTGTATTAAAGATATCTGATCGGAGAAATGGAAGTGTGGCTTCTCATTACACTGGCCCTAACCAGAGCCACAGCAAGCGGTAAGGTTCCTGCACCTCTTACGTACACTTTTTCACAAGCAATATAGCACGTAATGTTTGCAGAATGAAATCACCGATAGCCTGATGTAGAAAAAAAAAAAGAAGCCGCTAATGCTGCTACCAGTCAACAATGGAATGTTTAGGCCACAAAACAAGGCACTTTATCAACAAATAAACTTGAAATTATTGTTGATCGAATGCTTTGAAGTGACATGGTTCCGTCTAGTGATAAATATTTATTTTCTCTTTTTCATAGGCATGCACACAATTGTTAATGATAAGAGACAATTATAAATCTTACTACTCGTGTGAGAATCACAAATTGGCCTATTGTCTAATAATGTTTACCGACTGAAAAATTGAAATTGCACGGTCTCACATGCTGCCAAAGTTTTCGATATTGTATAAATCTGAGACCATGAAACAAAAAGAAAAATGGATGAAAATTAACGCAAATGAAAATAAAATAAAAATGAGAATTAAAAAAACAACAACCGAGTGACCGAATTATTTAACTGCATGTTTCATCCATACTGCCAATAGATATTGGTGTTAAAATAAAAGATTCAGTAAACATCTTATTTGTATGGTGATACTTGTTTGTAGATCTCTTGAAAGAAAATTATCCTTCCATGAATTCTTACATGATGATCCATCTTAATCAGCAACGCTCGACAAATTGACTGACTTTACTTGATTTATATGACAATGGCTCCTATTGTCAAATTCATCACATTTTGTGAATTCATTGGAAGTGAAAATAGGTCATGTACTACTGCTTTGACTTCTTCTATACTACTATTACTACTACAACTTAATTGCCCACTATAACCAGTATTGTAGAAATATTGCGTAAAAAAGAACACGTATGTCTCTTTTTTTTTCTCTCTGGATAGAAGATTGGACCTGCGATTTTCAATCTTCTACGTGCAACATGATAGCCGACATAAACAATATTGGACAGTGGCGTCGTTCCTGGGACTATTTCTCTAACTGTATGTACCACACATCCATAATTGTATTACTTTATACAAGTAATGTACACGGTGAAAGGGCGTTAGTGGAGATGCAGCGCACTCGAGGGTATAACAATGGTGCAACATGCACAACATTGTGAATACCGGGTACAATGTACGTAGGAATATGTATGTGTTTCTTTCGTTATCTATCATATCCATTCCTGCAGCTGATGGGGAATGTACTCAAATCTTCTGCTTTTAATATTTCAGAATTTCGACTCCCTGATCGTGTTACGCTTAAAAAGATCAAAGACAAATACCAGTTCATATAGATGGGTATGATACATTACAGTTTCATTATAGTCATTGCATGCTTACTATGCCGCAATCAACTCCCAGGACTAACAGTGTTCAAACTGATATCTCTCAACGATTATTGTTATTTTTTCTTTAATATGCTAGGACGCTCTCGAAAAGCACGCTTGAGTCAAACGGACTTTTCCTTACGAAGTAGCATACTATTTTACCTATTGCATTACCATCATTATAATCACTATTGTCACCGCCATCAACACCACCATAATGACGTCATTTGTCACAGATTTCTACTTCGTAACCATCACTCATTATTGGATTGATGAACTAACGTCAAAGACCACAATACCACGTGACTTCAACCCAGGTCACTGGCGGCTCTCATTCAAATATCGTTCAGCTGGTGACGGATTCCTGAACGTGACAAGTCACTGCCACGGAAGTGTACCTTTGACCCGTCTTCCACTTACAAGAGGTTATTTTAAGGAGCAAATAATGAATTTTTCTTGTTCCTCCATCTTTAAGGTGAGTCATACACAAAAGCAAAGTAGAAGTCGGAAAACGTTAATGACATACACCATTTGTTGGACATTGTTATATATATGTCAAGTTCAGCACACAAACACAAACACACACTAGTATAGACCTCTTTGAAACTCTTACTTGGAATGATCATGTGAAATATATTTCATCTCCTATTGCTCGTAAATTTGGAATATAATGTAAACTCAGACATTGTTTATCTTTTGATATTTTGATCATGCTTTATAATTCACTCATCCTACCATACATTTCTTATTGTAATATGATATGGGCAAACTCGGTGTCTGCTAACAGTACTATATTAAAATTGCAAAAGAAAGTTATTCGTATATGTGCAAATGCTGGTTATAATGATCACACAGATCCCCTTTTCTTCTGCTTTAAGACCTTAAAGGTGAACGACATCCACATTTTACAAAATGCACTTTTGATGTTCCGCTTTAATACTGACTTATTACCCTCTTCATTTATCGATATGTTCCAGCTGAAGTCAGAAATCCACTCCTATCCTACAAGGCAAGCAATGGATGTACACTTGAGTAATCCCAAAACACTCCTAGCACACAAATCCGTAAGACATACTGGCCTAGATATTTGGAATAGCCTTCCACTTGAATTACGTAACATTAAGTCTATTCATTCATTTAAAAAAGCAGTAAAGAAAATTTTGATTTCACAATATACCGGTGATACTTTCTGTAGAAACACTTGATGACTCATTCTTTTTTCATTGTTGTATCTATTATGTTTCTTTCTCTCTGAGTCTCTGCACGTGCGGATGCACCTGCAGTACACTGTGCTCCTCTGATCCACTGGGATTCATTCCTTCTCTGTTGTTCATTATTCATGTTATGTCGGGCGAATCATGGTTCACTATAACGTCATGCCCTGAAAGGGCACGTAGAAATTTATGCTGTGTATACAGATGTCTTCTTCTTCTCCTTTTTCTCTCTTTCTCATTCAATGTAACTTTTACATGACAAAAGAAACACTTATTATGTGAATATATACATCACTGTAATTTATTAGTATAAATACAGTATGTGCATGTATGTATGTGTCTAGGTATAGAGGTATGTCGAGTTGATCTGCCGAGACTAGTATCCGGAGGTTTTTATCATCTCCTCCCCTTCCATTCTTCTCTCTCTCTCTCTCTCTCTCTCTCTCTCTCTCCCTAACCCTTATTCCACGAGTATCATGTTGGACCCTCTTGTTTTTCTTCATTGTAATGTTATTTGTTATCGGTTGCCAAACAGTCAAGCGTTGTGCTTATTATTGGCAATCGTTCTGTATGCAAATTATTAACATGTTACTCATGTAATTATATTACAGATGTATTGTTATAATTGATGAAAATGATGAAAATTGTATAAAATATACTACCGGTATTTTGTACTTTGTTAATGAAATTGCAGAAAGTTGATGTATTTGAAAAAATGGCATACAGAGAATAAATAAATCAAATCAAATCAAATCTTTGATATAATCCCACACCTGCAGCCACATACCACGCAATGCACTCTTATATACACACAACATCGTGATACTGAAATATATAAAAATTCAGCATGTATGCTGTCCTCTGTGTAAATGACATTGCTTTGGCTGTTAGGATTGTATGTTCTCAGCTCTCCCCCCCCCCCCCCCCCGGACAGTACCTGCCTTTTTGATAATGAGGCTACCCTGTGGAAATTAAATAAATGGATAAATAAAATAGATAGATACAATCTGCTTTATTGCCATAGCATAATGGGATACCATAGTTACATAGATAGTTAGATAGTTGAGAAGTCAAATCAGAATATGGATCCATTAAAGGTATACATAGTTCTGGTACGCCTGTACAACTGTCAAATTTCGCTCCAAAATGTACATGTATGCCTAAGAAATGTGTGGAATAACGCTGTAATAACAAGATATTCGTTGGTTAATGCGAAAATTCGGAAATGCGAAATATCAACCAAAAACGTTCGCATCACAGAACTTACCCGATTGGGGTCAGGCTAATTCGGACTCGGGGACCGAGTTGGCCTAGATCCTTCTGGAAAAAAAGTCGGTATAATATGTTTTCACTTTAACACAGCGATATGAAATAATAATGTAATTGTAATCTTGCAATTTAATTAATGGAATATCTATTTTTTTGGTGTGCGAAATGTCCAATCTCTCCTCATAACTTGAAAAAAAAATGAAAGCATTATCGCAATTAAAGAGATTGTATAGTGTTGGTTAAGATAAGGATTGAGCTTTTAACTTTTTTCGAGATAGAAGAAGCCACGTCTGAAATGTTACAGAGCATATGATTCTGAGAGGAATTAAAACTTCATTTGATAAAAATCGGTTTTTGAAATGACTGAGATATCCAAAAATGAAGTAAAACAAAGTGATCCTAATAAAAGGTTAGACCCACCTAATTAGGATCCCTTTGTTTGGATATCTCAGGCATTTCACACCAATTTTTCATCAAATAAATCTTGAATTCCTTGTTAAATTACATGTTGTTTAATATTTCGTGAAATATTTATCATTACCTCGCCAAAAATTGTTAGGAACCTGAAGTTAGGTCTCAACAAAAACTATAAAATCCCTTTATAAGGATAACGGCCATAATTCTACTATTTACATGGAAGTCGGCATTAATTTCCCTTGATGCGTTGCGTAGAATAATTCAAATTTAAAATCTTGTTCCATTTCACGAGTAAAGACCATACACTATTTGTTTTATACAATACCCCGGACATCAATGGATGTGATCCACACAAATTCTTGAATTGAGCACGGATATGGCAACCATTTTTGCGAAAGGCGAGTTAGTAACACCGTCACAGTCAGTCCAGTTGTGATATACGTACTACGCGAAAGCGAGTTCTCCCTGGTAGAGTGATCACATAGTCTTTCCCCTATTTGCAATCACAACATCTGCAGCGTGAGTCCCTTTGACAATGTCTCCTACTGCACGTTGCATCAGCGTTTTATAAACAGTGTTTCTAACTACAGAAAATCATGTAATTATCGATTACTTATTGATTGATTGATTACTTTATAGCGCAATCTGGAAATTCTTTGTACATTGTGGATATCACACACACACGCAAAAACAACCCAATATATATATATATACATCACAGGTACGCCACAGACATATCACAAAATGCGAATGCCATACGAAGCATTCTTTTACTTTTTCTCGTTTACTCCCCCCCCCCCCCCCCCCCAGATTTCATTCGTTGCTGTGAAGGAATACAATGCCAGATATTCTCCACGCATTGGAATTGACGACATTAGCGTGAGAAGACGTGTTTTGCCATGTAAGTCTCCGTTGGCCCTCTTTTTTGGTATATATCCTAAATACAGTGACGAGATACATTCAGTGTAATCAGTGCATTAAATTGATAGTTTGTTTTCTATCTTACTCGATGAATAAAACAGACCCAAACAAAACAAACAAAGAAATCTTCAATCGGAGTCGCATCTTCCGTTTACTTGGCTTCCGTTTCTGTTATACCGTGTAAGTCTTGGTCTGCACTCTCTGTTGGCATACTATACAATGGCGGAAAGATGTGTTTCATGTGATACGTGCGTTTACTCGTTTGCTTTCTACCTCATTTCGCGTCTGTATGCAATAAATGCTGGCTCGAGAGTGTATATCATTTGTCTTTGTTCACATAGCCACACAGCTAGCTCTCCTGCATGTCACTCAAGCACGGCTATATACCACCCGCATTCATCCCCAACCACACCCATTCCCACCACCTAATACTTTCCTCACCTCTGCAGCTACCACGACTCCTTCAATGTCGCACAAACTCCCCGTTACCCCAACCGAGAGCAATACAGACCACCTGAGATCTTCACCTGCAGTCGCAGTTTCCCTTGCCATGACAACGACCGCGTTGCAATGTGGTATATTATGTTTGCTCTCGTTTGAATCTTCATTGTTTATATTTATGATATGGAAAATATGAAAATTTGGTAGGCAAGATGACTAACCGTGATTACACGTATATCATGTGAGGTTATTAAAATGACAAAAACACACATGGGGGCAAAAAAGTCAATTTCAAGTGGTATCAACGCCAAAAGACAAAAGAACAGTTCCGAATTAAAATTCTAAGTAATGTCAAGAAACGAAATAGAAGTTTCAGTCGTAATTAGTGATAAATTAGATTAAAAAATCGAGGCAATAAAATATGGATTTTATTTAAACATGCAACATTTCATGAAAAATGTACTCCAGTACGTGGGCTAATCCTAATAGTAATAAGTATTAGGATGACAATGAGATATTGCCAGATCCTGCTTTTTTTTTCTTTGAAACTAAATTTGATGGAAACGTTAATCTTGAATGCTTTGTAAAAGCAAACAGAAACTGATGGTCACACATGTGATCCCAATCGATATCCAGATCGTTCTAGCCCGGTCATTGTCGCTGTGGTGAGCATCGTCGTAGTAGTAGTCGTCGTTACCATGGTTGCACATGTTGTCCTGTTTCACCGACGTCGAATGTGGTGAGTATCCTCGAGGCTGCGCGTAATTCGACCGGGGGAAACGACAAGTTTCGTTATCAAAGTTTCAGACCAGGGCATTGGGCTTTGCGAGAGCAACAAAATATACCATTCAACTGCACCAACGAACGTCCAACGTCCCAGTAGAATCATTAATCATTGTTTTGAAAAAAAAAAAAAAAAAAACCTCGACTAATTTTGTCTGTCAAAGTAACGATATTTGAAGAATTTCTGAAATGAATTGATGACTGTTTATGGTTCACAATGGTTTTGTTTGTTGATGTCCCTTTTATAATAGTATTATGTAACTGTGTCATGATCACCGGGATAACTGGTGCCGATAGTCCTTCTGCGATGAAGCTTTTGTTTAGGACTTTTTTCCCAAATACCAAAAGAAGCGAGCAGATAGTTCTCTCAAGAGCTAGAGCCTGTCTGTTTGGCTCGCAGCTTCACTTAATAACGTCGGCAGTGCTAAAGGGATGGTATTGTTTTGGTTGAATTAGTGATTCAGGTTTTAACTTTCTGCGAGATGATAACAGCAACCACTTACATGAAATGTTAAAGAGCATGCAATTCTAAGAGGAATTCAAAGTTGGCTGAGATATCCCAAAACCACTGAACAAAGCGGTCCCAATATAGGTGGGACCCAACATTTTTATTTATCATTATTATTATTATTATTTTTTTTTTTTGGGGGGGGGGATGTGGCAGAATGGATAAGAATCCCGACTCCCAACAGCCCAAGCGAGTTCGATTCCCGCCCAGCGCTTACGTCCTTGGACAAGATGTTTTTACCAAACACGTCCCTCTCGACCCAGGTTTATAAATGGGTACTTGGTAAACAGTACTAGGTAATGATAATAATAGGGCCCTCTTGTAGGACAGTGGCAACACTGAAGAGGCTATCCTGGATAAAGAAGAAGACATTAGAAGTTTTTCTTTGTACTAGAATATCTCTGTCATTTCAAAACCGATTTTCATCAAATGACTTCCTTTTACTATTGTTTTATTGTATAAAATTCTATTTCATTTCGCAGAAAGTTAAAATCTGAATCCCATATCACCCGGAACCATACCATTCCCTCATAGCAAGGTTATTTGCAAGTGGATGGTTGAAGGGGTATTCCCCAGTCCGGGTTAGGAGACTTTTTCAGAATTTGTGCATGAAAGTTGCATTTACAGAGCACTTCTACTCGTTCACTCTTTCAGCCCGGTGTCTCAGTCCTATCGGTAACAAACCATGTTCGAATGGAGTACAATGTCAATAGCACGTTACGATGTTGGTGGGAAAAACCCACACTCACCGTTCAGACTTCCCTAACCAAAAACTATGCTCTTGTCTGTTAATCACTTCCTTTCACATTATTTCATATCATGTGATATGACACAAACAAGTATTAAAAGTCTCAAACCTTCCATAAAAGTCTCAATACATGTCATGTATCAGGGCTCGACAACATTTTGTCAGCGGGGCTCTGAAACTTTTACACTTGGTATTTTGGTGGCCCGACATACAGAGAAATATAACAATTCGTTTTGAAACTTAATTGTCCGATCGATCCTCTAAAAGAGCCCTTTGTATACATTGCAACACGTGAAGGAAGAAGCGGTAAGTGCCTCTAGATCTCAATTAGGTCTCTTCAAGCTTTTGGTCTGTTTGATTGACCTTCATTAGGACTGCATTGTCATATAAGAGGAAATTATTCCTTCCCTCAGCTCTGCATTTAATTAGGGCTCGGTCACACTGCCCAAAAGTCGCGTAAACGCATGAATCACGCAAGAAATTTGGTTGTGCGTGCTGGTCCGTCGAGAATTTTCGCTGATTTACGCGATGAAAATCACCGATGAATTGCCCACGAACTACGGAAAGATCACGCAAAAATCACGAACAAACCACGTACGTTCAGCGCATAGGCACGCAAAGGCCCCAAACAGGGCGAATACGTCCACGGTAAACCACGCATAATCTGCGTATTATCACTAATGAACTGCATATGAATCGCGCATTATATGCGCATGAACGCAGTAGCGGCAACATTTTCACGAACGATCACTGATATTTCACGCATATTTCATATGCATTGTCCGCGTAAGAACGACGCAAACTACGCAAAAATTACGTAAAACAGCGCATTACTGCGTAAACTTTTACGCGAAGCCGAGTTTTGAGCCACTGGCCAAGGCCCGAAAGTCGCGTAGACACATGAACCACGTTAAAAAAAATTTAGCCTTACGCGATACATGCGCGCGGTTTGCGCATTTCATGAGTTTGTCTGACGTGGAACCTTCGTAGTTGTCCGCCGATGTGCGCCAGATCGGCGCTTTACGCGATTCCAAGTTTTGAGCAGCTCAAAACTCGGCTTCGCGTAAAAGTTTACGCAGTATTGCGCTTTTTTACGTAATTTTTTTGCGTAGTTTGAGTAGTTCTTCAGCAAACAATGCGCGAAATATGCTTGGAATATCAGTGATCGTTCGCGAAAATGTTGCCGCTATCGCGTTCACCGACGACTTTCCACTGACGAGTAGCAGACATATTTGGACATATGTTTCGCGCTTATAACACCTACGTACCACTGAAAATCACTGAAAAAAAATAAATAAGCGCATGTAAAACTTATGAAATACTGATGAATCACGGATGTATTACTATTAAAAAGCTCACGTATGATTGGCGCTATATCAAAACGGCCATTTTATCATATCCCGTCAGGCCAATTCCCGCTGTCGAGGGGTGCACATCAAACCCGTGATCTTTCCGTATATTTCTTGCGCAATTCATCGGTGATTTTCATCGCGTAAATCAGCGAGAATGGTCAAATTCTCGACGGACAAGCACGCAAAACCAAATTTCTTACGTGATTCATGCGTTTACGCGACTTTTGGGCAGTGTGACCGAGCCTCCATGGAATCGCTTAAAGCGCCGATCCGGCGCACATCGGCGGACAACTACGAAGGTTCCACGTCAGTTAAACTCGTGAAATGCGCAAATCGCGCATTTATCGCGTAAGGCTCGAATTTCTTACGTGATTCATGCGTTTACGCGACTTTTGGGCAGTGTGACCGGGCCCTCATGACTAACCGCTGTCAGAAAGCAGAGGAAATAATTGCTACCCTTAACACATGCCAGTATCAAGTTTGATGGAATGTGTATTTCTTATGAAAATGAATTTCTGTGTTGCTGCTTTCACTCAATTCACATTTCTCTTTGGGTTTGGGTTCCCTATAGGACAAAGATAACAAGAAGGAGAATTACAATATTTAAATGCGTTATTATAGCAATACCTTCTGGGTAAAATACGTATCATTGTTGTCCTGATTGATCTAAAACTACAATATATGCGTTCTTCAAGGTTATTCTTTTTTTTTCACTGAGCAAAGAAGGAGGAAATATAGAAGAAAGAACATTATCAAGAATCTCGCATCACCTGATCACTGTACACTTTGTAAAATCAGGAGATTCTCCATAAAAAGTTCTGACAAAGTTGTCTTATTCATTTCCCATCCTCGCATTCTTCACTTTCTCAGGAAAAGGTCACCGCAAACAATAAATCTTGCCCAACAGTTGGACCCTGGTCGCGGTATCCATGGTAACCTATCATTATCACACGAAGAAAACGGACACGGTGGGGAAGCGTTCGTTTCCCAGGACGTCAGGAATCAGGCTCAGGGAGATTCAGTTAACGATACATGTGCATCAGATGACGCTGCCTGTGGCATTATCGATAGAGGAAATGTGATGCCGTTATATGAAATGGCAGAGGACATCAAGAAGGTGGCTGCTCTTCATAGCGAGACGGAATATGATTGTCTGGTGCGTGCGGTTTCCACCAGATCACAGCGGAATCATCAAGGAAAGTTTGGTGCTAGCCAGCAGGGCATTAGGTCAATGGACACTGGTGACGAGTACCAAACTCTCGCACAAGCCGACTTGCCTGACGTCAAAACTCACAAGAAGACTCCTGGCAACGATAAGGTAGTAGAGACTGCACGAAACTACGGCAATGAGGATGGAGCTGCCAACGGACATCCTCTGTACCAGAATCTGCGAGCAGAGCAAGCGATGGGAGACAATGTTTCCGTGAACGGTTTGTTTGATGGTGATTACTCTAATGTTCTTCATAGCCGTACTACCACCGGAAACGCACACCATCGCGTGGGACAGCCGCATCACCATGGCAACGACGATTTGTCGGATGCTGTTACAAGTGACTATTATTCCGTAGTGATGTCCGACACGGAAAGGTTGCAGTATACCAGTAGTGCCCCGGCTCGGCATGAACCACTATGCAGCAGTGATGACTGTGTACGGAGAACTGGCTTGATTCTTTGATTAGCACTTTGGGACTGCGCAGTGGCTTTTCAGGTAATGCAGGGGTCCTGACGGGGTTACTGTGCAGTTATGTAGGCCTAACGCTTCCATGCTACATTGCGTTATCTTGCTGCAAGCCCTAATTCAATAAGGGTTGTCTGGTCGTTTGCTAGAGTGCATTTGCATAACCAAGAAATAGCAGTAAACCGCTTGGAAAATGGCAGGAAGCTTTGCTCCAATTTCAAAGTATATCAAATGAAAATGAGAATATCATCTCACTGTGTTTTATTTAAGTACGAAAATGGCTGCGATAATTGCATACTTTAATCGAAGTAGCGACATTCAAAATAGCAAACTGTAATTTTTTTTTTTAACTTTGTAATGGAAGACATACGTTTAGTAGAAAGCTCTGATGTATCCATACCCTGTTGTCAATTTTCATATTTAAAGAGGTCGAACTTATGGACAAAGCCAGAAAACTATAGAATAATTGACAAACTTTCGATTACAGCTATAGATTACCATACATTTGAAAATGTTGCCAGTTAGAGTTTTAAGGATTTTGATAAATCACAAATTAACATTATTTTCTTGAACACATTATGTAGTGTGTGGCATTGTTAGAAACGTCGGTTTTTCACATAAGAGTGATACACATTCCACACCATGTAAGGATAATTTCCTTTCATAATTATTCTGTGCTTGCTTCGGCAAACTCTAGCAAGACAAAGATTCTAAAGATAGACGGAGAGAAAGGGAGAGAGAGAGAGAGAGAGAGAGAGAGAGAGAGAAAGGAGTGAGAGGGGGTGATTATATATATTGTATTTCAAAAGAAAGTAGTTAATATCAATGCTAATTCACAAAATCGTGCTCACACAATGATTTTCCTGAACTCAGTACAGTGGAGTTGAAAGATCTTGTCAACTTCAATAGTTATGCTCGTACCGCTCCTAGATTTTCTCCTATTCTATTACCCTGAATAGTGATATCTGTGATTGCAATACCAGTATGGTTGTAGATATGCCAGCACAAAAACCTTCTCGATAAGGAATTGCTTATTTTTCATGAGATGTGGAGAAGCCTTCCTCCAGAAATTATTATTTTGCATGTTTTAAGCAAAAGTCCATATGAACTTTATCATCTTAACAAGCTTCTAGAATTTCAAAGGATTACATGCCATTTCAAATTGCTTTGTTGGAATTTATATTTGCTATTGTCAGTCTGCTGTTTTTATAACGTTATACCTTTTCTACGGCTAACATAATTCTAAAGAACACATTTCTTTCAATTTGACTGTGCACTTTAGTGTTTCTGTTATTCATTTGCATTCTGTATATTCGTATGTTATATGTTTTAATGTTCGTAACGGTGAATTTTGAATAAATTTGAGTAAAAATTATGATGCATACGATGTACCAAACTGTTACATGTGATTTATTTTCATTATGCAAAGCACATCACAACATGTTGTGGTATTCGTTGTCACTGGGAATATGATATATTTTCTCATAATCCTCACCCATTTCATGTGTCAAACATGTAATGCATCTTAGTACATATCATAATCATGATTACGAGAAAACGAAATACGGAGGACGTCAGGAGATTAATTCAAGTATTAATAATACCAGAATTGATAATACAACCTCTAGGATATCTTCTAGCTAAATGTACACTTTATCCAATGCCTCGAAAGTTATTCAGATGAGTGTCCGACCTTCCTCTGACTATGAAAGCACCATTACCAGATCCACGAACTATCTCTCTGAAAGATCAAAGATCGGATAGGTCGTATGCAAATTTGCCACATGTACGACAACTCGACCGTCTTTCCACCTTAGCTTCCCATTTACATAAAATACTGATGAATAAAGTATCTGGTGGAGTGAAATTACTGTTCCTTGCATCATGTCTGTGGACTTATCGACACTAAAAGAATTAGAATATGAATCGACACAGATTTTGATCAACGGTTTCCAACTTGCAACTGATTCACAAAGTGAAAATACCGATTTTTCAATGTTGAGGGGAGAGTTCGGATGCATTGTTCTTTCCTTTGTTTTTTGTTTGTTCGTTTTCTTTTTTTAGTGGATAAAAGTTATTTGCATACAAACTCGGTTAGGATTCGGACCCAACACCTGCTGATTACTGGGGTGGTTTCATATTCGCAATACTATAACGAACTCTCACCTAATAGGAAGTGAGGGGGGCGGCATATTGAAACTAATGAATCACAAGGAAGATACAGATCTTTTAATTTATGTTCTCTATTCACATACCACTGTCACAGCATTTGCAGTTTTCCAATATTCTGTAAAAGTCTACGATGAGATTTTCGTTACACCATTACAATTAACTGATTAAATATCATCCTTTTGATACAGATCAGATTTTCACATTCTCCATACTTTATGGATTCATACAATATCAGTTGAAATCGGACACTCGCGAAATTATATCATTAAGAACAAGGAAATAGGAAAGAAAATTATTGTAGGTTTGGAGAACTGAGCCGGAAGCCCAGCAAAACGATGCGGCTGTCTAAAGCATAATTATGGAGTCCTTGAAGCAGCTAATGTCTCTATGTCAGAGAGCGTTCATACTTTTATTTTTTTTTTGCGTGCATCTGCTTAAATAGAGCCAAAGATAATCGCCTGCCACTCACACAAGCAAGACTAACACCACCAAAACCCCAAGCACAGCCTCGTTATATCTCACCAACACTTTCGCTCGCCTCACACAAGATATTACGACTCTATTTACAAACTAATTGTTTCTCTATAGTTGAGAGCAGTACAGACGAGTACAGATCGTTAGGCGGAGTCCCATCTTCCGTTCCCATAACAACGTCTGCGATGATGAGTACTGCTTCGGCTGGAGCGGGGAATTCCACGATGCAAGGTGGTAAACATATATTTTTGCTTCCCCGTAAAGCTCCTTTTTTTAAGATCTGAAGGAGGCAATTGAAATCAAATACACACAATGCGATAATGTCATTTGATGTATTTAAAGGTTTGGAAGAAAACAACAGAGGTGTTAAAAAATATCATGTGAGTTGGAATTGATGTTAAAGGACGAAGATTGAAATCATGTGTAATTAATGTTACCTAGTGAGTGATATCATTGCTTCAATAAGAATCCTGTTTAGTCTGATTTTTTCTACTTCTGGATTGTAAACATGAAGGAAACAAATACATTCCCACCACTGCCAACTCTTATTTCACATAGGCCTACACCTGTACATTACCTCATCAATAATCTCTGGAATTTATGGAAATCAAAATTGTGCATAATGATGCATGGCAGCATGCGAAAAGATTGATAAAATCAAAATCCATAAAGATAAGAAAACATTACTAATAAAGATACAAAAGACACCAACTGGGAAAAATTGGACACTGGACTGAAAAAGGAGAACAGGGAGAAATATTAGACTTACACTTTGATTTTGAAGATATGTGATCTCTCTAATTAGATCAGGGGGTGCACTAACCACTTCAATGTCATCACTAGAGAAATACAGGTAAATCAGTCCATCAGTGTTTTATGTATATCGCTATGTATCGCTATATATATATATATATATATATATATATGTATATATGATATATATTTATATTATATATATATGTATATATAATATATATTTATATTATATATATATATATATATATATATATATATATATATATATATATAATGGAGAGAGATGAGACAAAAAAATACAACAAGAGAAGTAGAGGAGGGAGAACAGGGAAGGGAGACAGGTTAAGTGCAAGCCCCATCACTGCACCCATTACCATGATTAATGCTTATACAGTGTCTTTTTTAATCATTCACACATCGTGTTGAACATTATGTTTCGCCACATTACATTATGCAAATCTAAAATAAGCTATGTTTGATACATTGTTCTATAAACATTATGGTTTCAAATCTTTGGAGAGTAAGCCTATCCTTAAACCTTCAGACATCAACATTTCAACAACAACAACAACAACAACAAAAGAAAACCAACAAACTCTCCTCTGCCGGTACTAGCAAGTCCATTCAAATAGATTTCTTATATACCCACCCCTTTGAATGTGGCAATAATAATCTTTACACCCATCTCACTTTCTGAGCTTGTAGAATTGAATTAATGGATCACATATTTCCTCCTCCGCTTTCCGAATTATTATCATCAATATCATTCTCACCCCTCATTTTGATTGAATATGTATTCACTCACAGAGACTAAAACAATACTTTGATTTTGAATTTTAACGGGTAGCGATACGAGAGTTCTAAATTGAAATAATATTGATGCATTTATAAGAGGCGCTGTGGCATTGTGAATAAGACTCCCGACTCCCAAACGAACGACCCGAGTTCGATTCCCGCCCAGTGGTTACGTCTTGAACGAGATGTTTTTACCCACATTGTCTTTCTCAACCCAGGTGCATAAATGTGTACCTGTTTAGGGTAATAATAATGGCAGGACCCTCTGGTAGAACAGTGGCAACACTGAAGAGGCCTCCTGGATAAAGAAGATCTGATAAGAACATTGTTGTAATGATAAATGCAATAGGAATTAAGGTAACATAACGAAATGCTGATTTTATTTCAGTTTAGAATCGGTATAAAACTGAGAAAAACAACAACAAACAAACCCATATTAAGAAACAAAATATACACGATTCAAATTCAAAATGATAGGCGAAACGAAAGGTGCAATAAGTACTATTGATAAGTGACAAAGAACAGTTTTGATTAGAAGGAAAGTAAAGATGTGACGAGATTGTTCAGTCGGAATTAATTCTGACTAGGGAAATACTAGTTTTATTGTAATTCATGTTGAGAAACTGATAATAGCATCAATGCTACTTAATGCTACTGAAAAATAAATAACCTCAGTTCGAATGAATATTTTTGACAGAAGAAAAAACGGGGGCTACTGAAGTAAATTCTAAAAAAAAACAGCATAATAATTTCACAACTACATTGAACCATTATAAAAAGTTTAAATGATTTTTTTTTCTTTACTCGCATAAATCCAGATAGTCTGTGTTCGTACATCTGTCCTGTTGTAAGTATCGTCGCAGGGATAGACGTTTTTGTCATACTTGCAGCTGCCCTGTTTTACCGACGTCTAATCGGGTGAGTGTCATGTATGTAGGATGTACCTACTTCATAGGTGGGGTGGGGAGTGGGGGAGATTACAGGTTTCTCTATCAAAGTTTCATGGTGGAGCATCGCGTTTGGCGAAAGCGACTACAAGAAACAAGAAAAAATTATCGACCTTTACTCGAGTGTATAACGTCGTATTTTCTCAAGCAATGAAAAAGTGAAACTGAAGAGCTCATTAATGTTCTTTGCAGTTCTTTAAAGTATCGTTGCTGTCATTTCTATGACCGGAAATGTGAGGGAAAATTCTGTCCGGTTTTGATTTCTTCCTTTTGTAATGTATCACACATTAATATTTGTCATCTCACACACTGCAAAAAGTCCGGTGTTAAATAGTGAACACCGAGCTGGTGTTAAATTTTCGGTGCTCATTTATGATGTTAAATTAACACCTTCGGGTGTCATTTCCAAATTTTAAACTGTTTTTTGAAGAGTTTCTTGGTAACTGCACTTCTTGTTGATTTTTAATTTAAACAAGACGATCAAGAATTTTACATTAAAATACTAGATTTTTGAAAAAATGTGAAAATAAATTTACACCAAAGTAACACCAGCTGGTGTGGTCTCTTATTGAAGCTGGACGGGTGTTAAACCATTGATATTAACACCAACAAATATCAAATCAACACCATGTGGTGTCATTTTTTAATTAACACCAGTACAGTGTCAAAATAACACCAGGTACAGTGTCAAATTAACACCACAAAGTGTCAAGTGAACACTTTTCAACACCACCACAGTGTATTTTTAACACCTGTAGGTGTGGTCCTTTATTGAAGTTTGATCGGTGTTAGATTTAACACCCGTGATGTTAAATCTAACACCGATGTTTTTACAGTGCAAGATCATTTTCATGGAAAACATAAAGAAATGATACTAAAAACGTGTTTTCTTTCATTCTTCTCCTATTCTCACTTGCATTACTTTGGCAGGAGAAAGTCCCCGAAGTCCAATCCCGTCAAGCAGTTGGATTCTGTCGACGTAATCCATGCTAACCCGACGCTCCCAGATGATGAGCTACAGGGAGATAACGGACTCAGTGGAAACGTGCATGTTTACGAGGGCGCCATCATTCGAACAATGGGAGCCCAAGGCGATTCACTGTAGGCTTACGTATCATGCCGACCGCAACGTATAGGCAACGCAACGATAATACTTATACGAGACCGTCGATTTATAGCCGCTGCTGGAAAATGGTGCGGTTTATAATGTGTAAAAATATCAGCTCTAATCAACGTGACAATATGCGTATTGTGTGTTTTTCTTTATTGGCAATATCTCTATAACCTCACCACTTTTTCAAAACACACAAAGAAGGAATTAACATGATTGTGCTTTATCTAATGAGATATCATAAGTGATAACAATGAAATCATGTTGATTAAAGATGCAATATTTATGCAATACATTTAGTATGCATGTATAGTAATTAATGCATGGCTATGTATTATGGTTTGCAAACGGATAGAAAGAATGCAACTTACGTTATGCATTGTTGTGAAGTAGTGTACTTAATTTACTTCTGCAGTTGATACTCAAGGAAAATGCACACAATCTAAAGCGGGGATATCCAAAGAACTAGACACCCACGTATTATGCGACCCTCGAGCTAAACTTTGAAAAAAAAAGGGACCACGAGACATACACCCACTAATCATTATCACAAGAGCTACACACCAAGTAAAACAGGTCCATGAGCTATAGACACTAAGGAGAAAGTTGTTTATTGATACGATAGTGTCCAGCTCATAGAACGTATAGCTTATGGGCCTATTTGTTGGCCTTGTTCCCAAAATGTCTTGCTCCTGGCATGTATGAGCTGTATAACTCCTGGGCTGCATGACTCGTGGGCTGTATGGAGCTCTTTGGCAATATGACACGTGGCAGACTCCTGGGCAGTATGACTGTAGACGCTTTGGCTGTATTGGTGGGTGTCTAAAACGTGAAGAGCATCCCGCGGTCACTATACAAATGTTACGCAATTTATCGCACTATTTCACCAAGCCTTTTTCGGAGCTGTATAAAATAATTTTACAAAATGATGCATCACACACACACACACACACACACACACACACACACACACACACACACACACACACACACACACACCAACACCAGTACCTGTAAAACATTTTAAAAATGCGTAGACACAGAGACAAGAAAAATAATTCAGGAAAAGAACAGTACAAGGAAACAAAGAGAGGCAGAGAATGAGAAAATCAAAAGTGATACGAAAAAGGCATACATTGCCAGAGTTCAAACCCGAACCATGCCTTGAAAGCTCCGTTGGTTCTTCGAAAAAGCCGGCTAGCCACTTTCCCTGCTGACCTGTTGAAAGACAACATGATGCAAATCATAATCAAGTTGGTCACAATCACCGCCATGCCCATGCGTAAAAGGACACGACATTAGCTGGCGGGTAAGACCAATCTGCTAGCAAAGGACTATGATTTTACCATATCGGTCTACTGATGATATGGTGATGATGATATAATGATCATGATGTCGATGATAACGATATTAATGATGTTGATGATAACGATATTAATGATGACCATATATACTATGGAAAACATTTATATATATGGTATACTTTGGTACATTATTTTGTGCAACTAATAGTAATGATTATTGCTATTAACTTTTGACCTAATGGTTAGGGATTACCACTAATATTCTTATCATTATTATTGTCATCATATCTATGTGATTGTCTGATGTTTCCAGAGCATTTTGATTAAATTCTTTCAATGTTGGACTTTACGCAAATTGCCTCGTTGCTTCTTTACGTGTTTTGCTTTGTAAATGTCTTTTAAATGAAATATTTGTGTGTGTGTGTGTGTGTGTGTGTGTGTGTGTGTGTGTGTGTATAAACGCTGTCACCACAAAATACATCAATAAACTTAAACTTTTCGCAAAAAAATATTTCTATTTCATGATAACCACGTTGTGTAATTCCAAGTACTCGTTTAACTGGGAGAAATGGAGTCAATAAAATGAATGCGCCTGGAATTCAAACAGCGTAAAAGAAAATGGATTATCATTGGCATATCACAAGCAAGCATACATTTTAATGATGATAGTAAGACCAACGGCTAAAGCGCGTAGTGAAATAGAGCGCCATTCCTGGATGTGAGAATACAACAGGGGCGGATCCAGGAATTCAGTAAAGAGGGGGCGTGTTTACAAAAATAAAGGGGGGGGGGCGCACGCACCCCTCCCCCATTTTTTTCTTTTTATTTCTTTTGTTTCAACAAAAAATAAAGGGGGGGGGGGGCGTGCGCCGGTTGCTGTCCTCCCTGGATCCGCCCCTGTACAATTAGCTTCCTTTTTAAGGTTAATTGACTACTACATTTTACATGTTTAAATGCATGGTGTTCCTCCGTCCACTGGCTTAAAGAAGAAAAGAAAAAAAGAAAAAGAAAGAGGGAGAGAAAGACAGATAGATGGACATACAGACTGACAGAGACAGAGGGATTGAGAGAGAGAGGGAGAGATAGATAGATAGAGAGAGAGAGAGAGAGAGAGAGAGAGAGAAAGAAAGAGAGGGAGAGGGATGGAGTTTATTTTGTCATCGGTGCAACCAAATCGACTCTACAGAAGTATGCATAGGTGCCACAATTTTGCACACTTCTGGTAACGTGACACGAGTCCATCGGTGCATCGGTGTCAATATAAGGGCCGTTTACACCGAGCACGGTAACGGCAACGGTCCGTTTTTTCTTTGTGTGTGTGTGTGTGTGTGTGTGTGTGTGTGTGTGTGTGTGTGTGTGTGTGTGTGTGTGTGTGTGTGTTTGCTATAGTGCGCCAAAAGAAATCATGCATGGTTCTGTTTTAATATCACTTCCCCGCTCATATATCTTCCAACTGTTGATTTTGTCGCTCTTGATTTGGACATAAGAATTACATTTGGAGGAGTTTTTACATAATTACTGATTGTGAACAGAACCAGACATGGTTCATTTTGGCGCACCAAAGCTGGAGACGGGACCGTTGCCGTTATCGTGCTCGATGTAAACGCCCCGTAGTGCTCTATTTGCATCTGTGCATCATTTCATGTAAAGCCAATTGGCGGGTGAGTTTCGGCACATTTTGGTAAATTGCACATTTTGGTAAATTACCAAAATGTGCAGTTACCAAAATGTGCAGGACATTGACGGCACATGTTGGTAACTTTCTGCTCCACCACAATCATCACAAAAACAAATTATAAGTGCAGTTAGTTTTTGTCCCCACCGAATGAGTTCGGCAGCCTAAAGGCCTTCTCACACCTTTCCGGGAAAGCTACGCAGGCTTGTTGCGAGTAAGGTGTTTCCAGCACGCAGGAAAATTATCTCGCCTGTAGTTGCCCGGAGCTACGCACGCAAGTTCGATTTACCCGCTGCCAAGTTTTGAGCAGCATCTCGCTGGCAACTCCCACGCAGGTACTTCGCAGTTCCCGCAAAAAAGCGGACAGCGCGGCCAAGATAATGACATTTTGTCATTTCTGTTTATGGCCTTCTGCCATTCCTTCAGATGAATTTCCGAGTTGTCAGCCCCCACGCGCCTGGCACGCAGGTCACACAGAATACCCGCAAGAAGAACATAAGTAGCACTCATCCAGCAAGTAAGACACATGCACAACTCGCCCAAATCTTTGTCCGCCCTCAGAAATTGTCCGGTATGCTGGAAAATCCTCCCACGCAACAAGCCCGCGTAGCTTGCCCGGAAAGGTGTGACAAGGCCTTAATATGGTTACGGGTAAAATGGATTTGCGTGCACACCTCCGGGGGACTACGGGTGAGATACGTGCTAGGTACTGTTACGGACAGGTCATCTACGGGGACCTCCTGGTAGAAAAAATTGTTCTTCGCAAGTCGCACGCAAGCTACGAGGGCTTGTTGCGAGTAGGGGTTTTTCAGCACGCAGGAAAAATTTTCTGAGGGTGGACAAGAATGTTTACGAGTTTCGCACTTGTGTCTTATTTACCAGACGCGTGCTACTTACCTTCTACTTGCGTGTATTCCGTTTGACCTGCATGAGAACTTTGAAACCGATCCGTTTTCTGCTACGAGCGACATACGGGTACTGGGAAGTTGGACTCCTACCAGCGTTGGAGTTGTCTGCAAGGTGCTGCCGGTAAGGGTCTCCTACAGGTGTTCTGCGTGTACCCCCGCAACTCACTCGGAACATATTTTGAACATGCTCAAGGTCATATGGTATCTGGGGAAGTTTGACTTGCGGGGAAGCAAATTTGCTACCCCGAGTTCTCCGTAGTTAGTCCGCACCTGACAGTACCTAGCGCGTATCTCGCCTGTATTTGCCCGAAGGTGCGCACGCAAGTCCGATTTATACCCGCAGCTAAGTTTACAGCATGAAGGCCGTGTCACACCATTCCGGGCAAGCTACGCGGGCTTGTGGCGAGGAGGTAGTTTCCAGCACGTAGAAGGTTTTCAGCGGGCGAACAAGAATGTTTGCAATTTTCATTCATGCCTTGTCATACCGTACGGGGGAACTTCTGCGGCTTGACTTGCGGGGAAACAAATTTACTCCCCGGAGCTCTTCGCAGTTGGTCCGCACCTGACAGTATCTAGCGCGAAGTTGCCCGGAGGTGCTCACGCAAATCCGATTTAACCGCAGCCAAGTTTTGAGCATGACCAAAACTTTTTCTGGGTGAGTCGCGGGAATGCCCGTAGAGGTCCACGCAGCCAGTAGGAGACCCTTAGCGGCAGTACTTCCCAGGCAATTCCCACGCAGGTACTTCGCAGTCCCGTATGCAGCCAAAATAATGCAATTCTGTGAGACTTCAGCCATTCCATTAGAGGAATTCCTTCACTGAGTTGTCAGCCCCCACGCGACTGGTACAAAGGTCACATAGTATACTCGCAAGTATAACGCGTCCAGCAAGTAAGACACATGCGATGACTCGCACAAATCCTTTTCCTCAGGGATGTCCGGTATGCTAGAAAATACCTACACGTAACAAGCCCGTGCAGCTTGCCCGGAAAGGTGTGACAGGGCCTAAACATGGTTTGGGGTAAAAAAAAAAAAAAAATATGCGTGCGCACCTCCGGCCGACTACGTTTGAGATACATGCTAGGTACTGTCATGTGCGGATCATATACGGGGACCTCCGGGTAGTCAAAATTGTTCTTTGCAAGTCACACGCAAGGCTGGTGTGAAACGGCCTTGACCAAAACTTTTTCCGGATGAGTCGTGGGAATTGCCCGCAGAGGTACACGCAGAACGCCAGTAGGAGGCCCTTAGCGGCAGCACATCACAGGCAACTCCCACGCATGTATTTCGCATTTCCCGTATGCGGCCAAATTAATGACATTCTGTGGTACTTAATTCTGCCATTCTTTCAGAGGAATTCCTTCACTGAGTTGTCAGCCCCACGCACCTGACACGCAGGTCACACAGCATACCCGCACGAAAAGCAATCGCAATAGCTTACTCGAGCCTTCAGCTCGGGTGAGCTAAATAAGTGTCTTGCCTGTCTTTACTGCAGGACCATATCCCCTTAACTCCTTGACCGTATTGTAAATCTCAAGCCCATCCATGGGTTTTTAGTTCAGTTACCAAAATGTGCAGATTGTCCATAATGTGCCGGCAAATCCACTTTTAACTGCACTTTTTGGTAACAGTTGATCCTGTCAGGTATAGGTGCACTATCGGCACATTTTGGTAAATTACCAAAATGTGCAGTTACCAAAATGTGCCGTGACATAGTGACGGCACATTAGGGTAACTTGCACATATTGGTAATTTACCAAAATGTGCCGTAACATGGTGCTCGGCGATTGACGTTGCAGTGGTTAAAGCGAACCGAAACCGACGACGTAATAACGCGACCCGGCCATAATTTCGAATCTACTATAGATATTCTACCCACGTACGGGAACACGCTCGGACTTCTCGACTTCTATAATCGTTATACTGTGTGCCAGCTCATACCGGTGTTTTCGTGTAGGAACGATGTCGACGGTAAGGACATCTGTTGTGTCATTCATTTATTTATCAATGTTTTGTTCTTGGTTACTTGCGTTGTTTTTGGGCTGCTAATCACAGTCAATTTTTGATAGTTGAAAGCTAGTACTATTACAATGTACTTTATAGACATATGACCTACCTTAAATACTGTGGTCTCGTGCTACCGTTTGTGTGTGTGTGTGTGTGTGTGTGTGTGTGTGTGTGTGTGTGTGTGTGTCTGTTTACGCTCTAATGTACTTCCATATCCTCTTCTAGATATTAAAAATCCACAATACCAAATGGTTAATTGCCATCACTTTTGTTGATATGAACCACTGCGATTACCGTGAAGCGTTGATATGTACGTCGACTTTTCCATGCCGTCACTCAAAACAGCTCGCTCTTTGCGAGCTGCGTTCACATCTAAAATTAAAGTCAGCCAATTTTAGTGGTACGTGTACAACCGTAAATCCCTGACACAGAGACACGCATGCGCAAATGTAATTAGCATTAGCGTGAGAAGACATCCCCCTTCCCCATGTAAGTCTTAGTTGATAAACCATACAATGACCACGAGATACATTCAATGTCATGGGAGCGTTTGGTTGTTTGATTTCTGTTTTGCTGCGTGGAGGTCCTTCGCTCCCGAATGCATCATATCTTTAGTGCATTTGTTTACATAAGCGCGATTAATACCATCCATTCCCATCACACCAAGGTAATTCCCAACTCTCAAGCTATCACGACTCCTAATTCATCATCAAGAAAACTCCTCGTTACCCAAGGCGAAATGAGTACAGACCACCAGAGATCTTTAGGTGGAGACTCATATTCCGTTTCTATGACAGGCCAGCGTGACTAGGATTGTTATGGGAGGGTTCAGAATCAGAAAAAGTGGACTTTTTTAGTTGAAGTTCATGTTTTCAGTTCCGTTATTTTACACATTGGAGGCGCAAAAAAAAAAAAATCTGGTGCCACTTCCGGGTTTACTATATTGGGTAATGGCTTTTTGAATCGCGTTTGAAGTTTATATATATATTCTTTTTATCATGTTTACTACACCTTTATGTCTGGCATTTGAAATTATTTTTGTAATACGTAAGAGTTTAATTCTTACTCTAACGTGTGATGTGTTCGTCGTTTTGTATTGTTTGGAAATATGCGAGAAATCGCAGGAGATCTATCTTTTTTACGGTTTGCAAAGACCGTTGTCATTTGCCATGTATACGACAGTTTTGTTGACTGCGCGCACTCTTTGCGGACATCTGAACCGTCGTGTAGAGGACGGCGTATCGCTGTGTTTTAACACGCGCACCTAAGGAAAATGAATGAAATGAAATGGCAATGACGGTATGAAAATGATAATAACACACAAATTATGTCAAGTTAGAAACTGAAAATTTTACAAAATGTAAACGGAATGTCCATTATCGAAAAGACTAAAATCGAAAAGACTAAAATGTCAAAATCTAAAATTTTACCGAAAATTGGCATTTAGGACGGTTCGGATGACCGCTGACGATTACATTCGTTACGGTAAAAAGAAAAAAAATGAAGATTTGATAGGCATGACTATCGTCATTAAGTCGTATCTTGTACTATATACTCCACAAGAAAGGAACAAACAAACAAACAATCAAACTAAATAACTAACTGACTAATTATCTAGCAAGACGAGCAGCAAATAGTAATAATTATGATAATAATAATAATAATAATAATAATAATAATAATAATAATAATAACGAGGTAGTTCGAGTTCGAATGGATGTCATAAAGATTTCAATTGTATTCCCATTTAGTCTTTTTTGTTTCAGTTGACACAGGATCAATGATCGGGAGTTATCTTTTGTTTTGTTAGAGTTATGAGATTGTGATAAGGACACGAAGAGAAGAGTTAGTTAATAGTCCCGTGATTTAACTACTCACTTTCACTTGCATTATCTTTATTCAAATACCGGGGTGCGGCCCTTATTGATAACGAAATGAATCACAACAAAATTCGCGGGAAACCCAGCCAAGCATTTCTTACCATGCTGCGAGCAGGGCGCTGTTTGCAAACCCTCGATTCCGCCAGCTGTTGGCCTGAAATTCTTTCTACCTAGACAATAGCTCACAGTAAACAAGGGGGTAGGAGAGAAATAAAGACAGAAAAAAAAAAACTTTCCGTGCCGTTTACGTCTGACAGAAAGCATATCAATCACTTATTGAAATCACATCAAATGGACAACCAAAAGTAATGTACCCGTGAGTCATCGACGTACGCCATATCTTGACCAATCTCAAAGATCTCTGTTGGCATCAGGGCAAGTCTATAAAATTCTATAAACGTCTATAAATTATGGAAGTATATTTGAAAGAAAGTTAATGTTATACCCGTAACTAATGATGGATTTATTATTTTGAGTCTAGGAAGTGTTGGCTTCAAAGGAGGTTTCTTTTTTATCAAAAAGATGAAACAGTAGAAAAGGAAGCAATTACACATAATAAGTTATGCTAAAATCATGTTGAATCCAAACAACTTATCTCTCCCTTTATTATGAATACCAAAAGAAAATGAAATCAACATTCTAGATTTTTTAGTCAGATTTTAAACATTATTAAATATCTCCTTTATGGCCTCATACGTCTTTTAGATTATCATTATTTTCAAAAATTGTAAGAAACGTTTGGCTATGTAGCATTTTTACTTCGAAATTTGATGTAAACGTAATAACATGCAACTTCTTCACAAGCATCTTTGCGTAGAATTGATGCAATTTGCTGACTTTTGCTAGTCACAGGGGGTGGATCACGTTATAGGGTCGGCATCTTTCGCTCAATCTTTCCTTTCTTTTTTTTCGGGGGGGGGGGGGGGGGAGTGGGGTTGGATCACTTAAACGGGTCTTCCCAATTATTCTCTGCGTAGAAGTGAAGTGGGATCTTTCATGTCGTCACTTCCTCAAACACGGGTCCTCCATTAATGTCCTGTCCGAGGAATAAAGCGCGTATACCTTTTTCTAAAACGGCCGACTTAAGAACAACCATTGACAACATAGATTCAGTGGTTCCCGAGCCTGGATATACTAACTGCAAGCAACCTCATTCGCATAATCAGTATAGGTCAATGAATATATATTGACATATAATGAGCTGGAATTGCTAACTACTTAATATAATATGGCAAATACAGATATGTTATCATGGCTGTTGTTATCTCAACTAAATACCTGTTAACATAGCTGATATAAGACATTGTGAAGGATACAAGAGAATAAATTATGACCTGTATATTACGTGCAGTATTATCAAGACATAAAACGTTAACAGTACAGGAATTGTGAAAGTGTTATTTGCTTTAAATTAATCTTTTTTTCTCCAAACTTCTTTATGTAACTTACGACGTTTTCTCAAAGAAAGTCAAATCATTTATTAATGTATAAAAGACCTCTGAACTATCAAGCTAAGAGGGTTAGAATTATGTAAATAGACTTCCCTAACCATTCGAAATGAAGGCAAGAGTGTATATCCTTGCGAAGAGCATGCTTACTGAGAAAGCGGGCTTTGAAGAGTAGAGTCAATTTAGGTGTTTGATCTCATCCACCAATGTTCTGTGCAATGAATGGAACAAAAGCAGGATATTTAATTGCTTAGCAACCACTAGGATTGATTACCAAACAAAACTGAAAGTTTGTTAACCCGTTAACTCATTCTTTTCAGGACTGATACTACGGCCAAGTACAATGGTGTCATCCTGGCAAAGTTATTAGAGTAGAAAGTGAAAATCCTTTAATGATTCAAAGGGTTTCTCTTGCTCTGCTCCGAATCCGTAAAACTATTAAAGAAAGTCTACGTCAGGACTCCCGAGAAAGATGTTCCATAGCATAACTGCAGGAAAAAAAACAAAACTTTATTTACCGTTTCGTTTTATGATCCCAAACCTCGACATTTACAAATAGAAGGAGGGTTGCTCTTTCAGAAAATATGAAAAACTAAAAATTTACTTGGTTGATCGAATATTCCTCATTTGAGTCCTTACAGATATCCGGGTGGTACAACATTTGTTGTTTGTGCAATGCACGATCTCGCTTAATCTATACTGACTCCAAAGATTTGGAGGGAGTCGATTGAACATAACACTGTCTGATGTCTTTGTTGACAGATATATCCAAAGGAATGTTTACCAATGAAGTGCTATCTTAAGTTTTGCATACTATTTATTCGTGAATACTAATTATTCGTGAACATAATAACAAAGATGTTTAAGCATACAGTTTAACACAATTTGCAGTACCAAATACAAGCCCATTCAGCATATATATTGCATTAAATTTTCCTTTGAGTGGTTCACATTCTACAAGCTTGCTTTCTAGTGGACCTCTCAATTCTTTTTTTTTCTCAACTGAAACATGACCTATCATTTTTTGCAAATGTGCTTGCATATATTTGATTTGATTTTATTTTATTTTATTTCATTGGTTCCTGCATTATATCATTGCTCAGGCAGATACATACACACATAATATATACATTGATGGTACCACACATATAAATGGACATACATAAACATTAGTTGCTAACAAAGTAAGTTTCTTCATTACCTTTAGAATAATTATGCAGCAATACAGTTTCTTCATTGCCTTTACAATGTACAAAAGAACATATCAGTGATGCAATGAATAACGCAGAAGGGCTACAGCTTAAGCAATACTTGATTTGCATGCTGCCCTCGTACATAATACATAACATATAGGAAAATAGGTGAGGGATGACTTGCATAGAGATAGGATAGGAGAAAGGAGAAAGGAGAGGGGAGAGGTCTGTCTGCTTTCGCTAATACACAAAGTTAGATCACCTGGATTACTGAATAGTAAAGTATTTTCTCACCGAGGTACAGGTGAACAGTTACAGGTCATGGACGGTTACATAACATTACGCAATAAATTCAGAACGGCGATAATTCCACGAGGGAATTTCATGTACAATACAATTGCAATAACATTATAAGATCACTGACTCGCCGTGCGTGGTTTTAGTCCGTACGTTCTTGGCGGAGGCCACGGCATTCATGTGTTTTTTTGTTTTTTTTTTCTAAAAACGTGGGGAGGAAGTGACTAGCGCAGGGAGGAAGTACGTCAACGCACGACACTCGCACGGTTGCGCAGGGCACATGCAGGGTGTAAGTACGTGGCCCGCACGCCACGCCTGGCCTAGTCCACTGCCTGGACTGTTTTGCGTGATCATTTACCGCGCGCACACGCCGCTACAGCATGCGTATGCCCCACCGTACGCTCGTGTATTAATTTGCCGCGCACACACGCATCTCGACCTCCAAAACAGTCCAGTCTGGTTTGCCAAGTCTCCCCGAAATATTTCGGAAAAAATTGACCCCACCCCCACCCTCTCATTCATTTCGAACATCCTGATTGGTCGATGAGATCGCGTCCAGCAGACAATTTGCGGGATCGAAAAAAGTCGATCGATCTCTAATCTTGTAGTCTTATTGCAAACAGGTATATTGCATTTAGCAATATAAGATACGTATTTTACGCCAATATTTGCATTAATCTCCACATATATTAATGGAATTTCAAAATAATTTTTCTTTTTATTGAAAATTGCTCAAATAATATATCTTAGAGATCATAAGAGGAGAATGAAATTAGAACGTACATAAACCGTGCGAAAGATTAAGACTAACTTCTACTCGTTCCCATAACTGTTATAAATTAAATTATAAATATCACAATTATCAACATTTTAAATCTATTTTTCGACAAAAAAAATAATAATTTAGAAATTACAAATGAAAAATTGATAAATACGTGTAGAAAAGATATTCGCCCATTTAAAGCATCATGACCTATCGTACGTGTTAATTTCGAGGTGGCTTTTACTTCTCGATCGGGGATCCCCCGGATCGCTTGTACAGCATACAGCTTGCGCAACAATGTGCTTTTCGTATTGATTCCGAGTCTTGCGTTTTCCGACCAAAATCTGTGCAGCATTTCAAGTATTTCCTCCAAACCTTGTTTACATGATCAACGGATGTCAACATCAGCGTCTCCGCGTCGCTTTTCTGACAGTGATAATGAGAAGAGCATTCAATGCAATGTGCTACTGAGAAGCTTGGATTCGTTGACGGTTTCGGGGAGCAGCTCAGCAGAACCAGAACTTAGAAGCCTCTACTACACGTACTCGTTTCTCCGTGCGTGGTTATGATTTGTTATCTCCCTGCCGACTGGTTTCGGCAATAGTGTGGTGTTCCAACTTCCAAGCTGCACCGTTATGCGTTGATATTCTTCGCAAACTAGATCTACATGATGGACCAGACTCTCCGAAAGCTGTGGCTCTTGTTGTCATGCCTAGCCCTTTGCAGTCTTTAAGTAATTTCGGACCAGATGATCAGGGCTATGGATCTTGCTTGGCCTGCGTGACAAAGTCGAAGACTCAAGCGGCCTAGCGGTAAGCTAATCATTTAACGTTAGATCTATCCAGTTTCTAAAAATGATTCGTCAAGGCATCTTTCATTACGTGTCTCTTGTCTTGAATTACAAACTGTAACTGTAGGCCCCTACTTGAACAACAAAAAGATGATTGTAAAACTAAATGTAGTTAAATGTCTGGCCTCTGGGCCGGGTAGGGTAAACACATGTCAGGCTTCTACTACAGTGGTACTACTACTACTCTTGT
This sequence comes from Diadema antillarum, assembly GCF_040938485.1. Classification (NCBI taxonomy): domain Eukaryota; kingdom Metazoa; phylum Echinodermata; class Echinoidea; order Diadematoida; family Diadematidae; genus Diadema; species Diadema antillarum. The sequence continues at coordinate 3,459,164 of NW_027270895.1, forward strand.
GAGTGTTCCTAGGTGTACTGAGTTAAATCCTGTGTAATTGTGATAAATTGTTAACACTGTAACTGCGCTGGTTTAATTGTTTTGTACAGTACAGTAACTACTGTAACTTTCTCGCATACAAATGCAATTACACACGGGCCTACTGCCTTAATTAGCTTTAGTCTGTGAGCCACAGCCTGTGTCTCGTCGGCTTTGCTCCTCTACACAGAGGAGCAATCGAGACACACGCTGTGGCCCACAGAATAATTCTTCATGTGCATGTACATTGAGAAAAAAACTCAAATAGGAACATGCTTCAGTATGCAAATGTACTCATACTTGTTCATCTACAGATTAAAATTATGCAGTCTTATGGCTATGTGATATGCATTGTAGAGACTGCAGGCATTATTAAAATCACATGTGCAATGTAGAAAATGTTTTTTTTATCTTATTGTTTTTTTGTTGTTTTTTTTTTCAAATAGGGGGACTCATAGGCGTAGCCAGGATTTTTTAGAGGGGGGTGTTTAAGATTAGATCTATTCTTTATTTTAACTGAAAATAATTGATTGACAGGAGAAGCGGGAACACTTTGGAAGTATGGTGGAGAGAGGGGGTGGGAAGCGGGAAGAAGCTCAAAGGAGTTTTGCCGATAAACATGAAAAATGGTAATAATAACGATAATAGTAATGACAATAACAATTATGATAATAATGTGAATTCAATCAATTCATCGTTTATTGTCCATATGGGAATTTGTTCTCTTTACATGTAACTCAATGGAAATTACATATTCAGAAGATACAGAGACATGTGGACATAAAAATAAAACATGCAAATATATGAAAGTGACATTAACAGCAAACAAGGAAAAGGAAATGTCAGATTTAATTATTTCATATCTATCTTAACTATTTCTGTCATTCTGTTTAGTATTATTATTATCATTATTATTATTATCATTATTATTATCATCATAATCATCTTTATTATAATTATTATTATTATCATCAATCATTATCGTTATTATTATTGTATTGTATTGTGTTCGTAGTGATCTCATCTGAAATTTCATTAACTTTACTTCTCTTTTTTCACGGTATAGAAGTGTGATTTCGTCACCAAAATTCACTATAAGCCTATAAGATAATTCCATCACCTAAGCTATCAGCCGCAAGCTATCAGCCGAATATGACTGTTTGGGCACTTCGCTTGCCGTCCGTAACCATCCTGCGAGCGAGCGATCGACAAGAAACTTTATTTTCTTTAAAACGTAGATTCGTCATCAAAATACAATAATTGATTTTTATTAAATACATCTTCATGCCGCATTCGTATAGTTACCCAAGTATTATGATATTCAGGCATGGCAGATCACGCTACTGGAAACCATCTTGTTCCTAGATTTTACGAGCGATAAAAAAATGGAATTTTATATACTGAGAACAGGGGGGCATTTCATGAAGGAACTTGTCCGATAAAATATCTGACAAGTCAATTATATCCGACAAGTTTTGAGAAATTCTTAAGTCTGATTGGCTGATTTCTCTGAACTTGTCGGATATAATTGACTTGTCGGACATTTTATCCGACAAGTTCCTTCATGAAACGCCCCCCCCCCCCCAAGTTCTACTGTATTGTTTCTCCATTCTCATTGTGGTGTATATTTTATCGGCATCTTCCGTTCTCATAGTGGGTATGATAGGAATAGGCTATTGGTCACAGGCCATTATCCACTGATTTTCATCTATTTTAGGTCAACCTCCGCCCGATTCCTTGCAGTTATATTATATACTAAAATTCTTTATAAGTAAAAGAATAATATGACATTAAATAGAGACACAAGATACAAACCAATTCCCTTTTATAAGAATAGTCACTATCAATATAACCTGCATTGCTTAAGATACTTAAAATGCGAGTGAGCGAAGGTAGCAAACGCTTCCGGGTATTTCTCTTCCACTTTCTTTTTGTTTGCTCTTCTGTCCTTTCTCTTTCCTTTTCTTTTCCTTCCTTTTCCTTTCCTACTTTCGTAAATGTTTTGTTGGGTTTTTTGACCAGCCAATTTGAGGGGACCTGTGCCCCCCATGCCCCTTCCCGTAGTTATGCCAATGCGACTCATGGGCAATATGAACTAGAAGGGCCGTCGAAGGCGGCAAACCCACGCCTCTACGGTGCCAGAGCCCTGTTGTTAGGAAGGAAATTTATCTTGATTCTTTTTCTTACGAGTTACATTGAATTTTGCTTTAACTTATAGATGTAATGTAGTATCCCAGGAAGTCACTGGGTTAATCATGGTTGGAGTGGTTGAATGCAACTGATTGACAAATCGCCCTTCTCAACATGTATAAACACCGATTACTCAGTGTGTTTTGAGTGTAAAGCCATGATATATAAAAAAAAAAACATCATGGGCTTTACATACTCGGATGGGAATCGAACAAACGACCTCCTGATTACTAGACAGGCGTCATATCCACTAGACTACCAAGCTTTCGCCCGATAGCCAGTGTTGGTCCGAATCCCTTAATAGCAGCGAGTACTGCATATTTTTATTCAAATTAATAACTCGACGCAAGGATCATTAGTTTAAAAAGAGCCAAATTAATTCAGGCATAGCAGAATAATACAATAAGGCAACAGCTTGCCCAGGTAACCCACAATGCGTGTTTTTTTGCCCGTACCTTTCTTGCGGAGGCCACGTCCGCCACGTTTTTTCTGAAAACGGAGGGAGTGGCAACCGCCGGAAGGGAGTACGTCAACGCACGTCGGCCGTACGGTTGCGCAAGGTGTAAGTACGTGGCCCGCACGCTGTTTACGTGCAAAAACGTGGGCAACATTTGAGATCCGTACATGGGGAGTACCGATTCCGTACGGATTTTGGAACACGCAGACACGTCTTGGCACTTTAAGTGCATGAGGATCTTTCGCTTCGATTGATCGAGCTGCGTAAGGCGAGTGCTCTCTACGGTCACCTCACTGACACCGGGCGTCTTTTATATTTTTTCGTAAAAGACGCACAGTGTCAATTCGTTGTGCGCTCGTTGGCTGTAGAGAGCACGCGCATCATCCATACGGGGAGTGAATCCGTGGCCCAAACACAGCCCGGACGCAGCAGAAGTCTCTCATGCAGTAGCCTAAAATTGCTACGTCGTGTCTGTGGGCTCCCCAAATCCGTATAATGGGCAATTCCGCGGTTAGTAACGTTACATTTGAACAAATTTAGATATTTGTTTTTACTACTAAATTACCATTTATTCATTTAAAGCCAAAATTATGTCAAAAACATGTTCATCATTCCCAGGTTTATGATACAGAAAAGAATGATTACAATCCAAGAAATAAGAGCATTGCTATGGCAACTGAAAGGGCTGGTTAGTAACGTTACGAAAAAAGGACATGACAAAAAAATCAATGTCTTGTAACAAAAAGTGTGCAAAAATTCAAGTTACTTCAAACAAAGTGTTGCATTAATTTCAATTATTGCATCATGACAAATGTTCACACAATGTTTTTTAGCAGTTCGACCAATAATTTCTTAGCTAGACCCCAAAAAGCATGGTTAGTAACGTTACGGTTAGTAATGTTACATTTGTCCGGAGTAATTCCGCAGGTCATTTCACCCTTTTGTAATTGACAAAATGTCACATGACTTCTGGAGTATTTAAATGTATTTATCTTTTACCCTTTAGCAAAACTTTGAGGAAAAAATTTCAAAGGAACCCACTGTAATTTGCATTTAAGTGAATTTCAGCATCCCCAGTCCCACATGTACATTTTAAATGATGGTTTTAGATCTCGCGAAATCAATAAATACGAAAGATAAAATCTACTGAATTTAAAAGACCTTAATGATTGGTGAACATCCATGGCATTAGTTGATACCTAGATTAAAGAGTAAGATAAAGAGGCACATTTCTTTTATCCATGTCATGTCCACCTAACTGCGGAATTGCCCGTATGCTTTTGCCAACGGACGTTGAACAAGTGTATGTGTGTGTGTGTGTGTGTCAACGGCGTATGAAAAATCCGCGCTAAGGAGTGGGGGGGGGGGGATGATCGGCGATAGTCACCATCACCACGATTACAAGCCCATAACCGGACGGGTGCAGCCAGTGACGTACCGTGGCGGGTTGGTCAAGACAGGGGGGGGGGGGGGGGGGCACCTCGTGGAAAAGTAATTTTGAGGGTGTGTATGCATGCTTGTGTGTGCGTGCGTGTGTATGTGCGCGTATGTGCTTGTGCTGTCAGTCTGGAAACTGTAATGGGGACTGCAATACATAACGGAATGTGATACATTCCACTGCGCAGTCATTTTTTTTTTCCTTATGGATTATGGAATGACGGTGTGAAACGACAAATTACTGCCAGCAACATCAGGGGAATTGCATAACAATTAAAATGAATGCGAGCGAGCGGAGCGAGCGAGCTTGAAAATTTTGACATTTTACAGTCCCCAAACTGCCGTTTGTAGCTATATTTTTTTGCTTTGGAAATCAAGTGGGCGCACCGGACGCAACTGCTGACAATTACTGGCAACGACATCAGGAGAATGACATAACGATTATATGCGAGCGAGCGAAGCGAGCGAGCTTGAAAATTTTGACATTTTACAGTCCCCAAACTGCCGGTTGTAGCGATATTTTTTCGCTTTGGAAATTACGGGGGCGCGCCGGGCGCAACTGCTGGCAATTACTGGCAGCGACATCAGGAGAATGACATAACGATTATTATGCGAGCGAGCGAAGCGAGCGAGCTTGAAAATGTTGACATTTTACAGTCCCAAAACTGCCGGTTGTAGCTATATTTTTTCGCTTTGGAAATCAAGGGGGGGGGGCACCGGGTGCAACTGCTGGCAATTACTGGCAGCAACATTAGGAGAATATCATAAAGATTATAATATGCGAGCGAGCGCAGCGAGTGAGCCTGCAAATTTTGACATTTTACAGTCCCAAAACTGCCGTTTGTGTAGCTGTATTTTTTCACTTAGGAAATTAAGGGGAGGGGGGGGGGCGATTAAATGCGAGTGAGCTTGAAAATTTTGATATTTTACAGTCCCAAAACTGCCGTTTGTAGCTATACTTTTTTGGCTTAAATTAAGGTGGGTGCAACGGGCGCAACTGCTGTCAATAACTGGCAGTGACATCAGGAGAATAGCATAACAACTAAATGTGAGCGAGCGGAGCGAGTGAGCTTGAAAATTTTGACATTTTTCAGTCTCAAAACTGCCGTTTGTAGCTATACTTTATAATAAGGGGGGGGGGGCGCGCCGGGCGCAACTGCTGGCAATTACTGGCAGCAACATCAGGAGAATGGCATAGCGATTAAATGCGATCGAGCGGACCGAGTGAGCTTGAAAATTTTGACATTTTGCAGTCCAAAAACTGCCTTTTGTAGCTATATTTTTACGCTTTGGAAATTGAGAGGGGGGCGGATCCGCCACTGGTAGTCAATGGTGTCGGTTTATGTTCATGATTTGGGGAGGTATGACCAGCGAGGGGACGTTGAAGTGACCAAATGGGGAAGGATATCCAAAATCTGCCTTTAGAACGGCCTTTGTTTTTATATTAGTGTTAATAGTCTGGATCCCCCCCCCCCACACACACACACACAAATTAGCTTAAATTAACTTCAATTATTAAGAACAAAAAAAAATCAAAATTTGAGGCACTGGATTGTGTAGCGTTTTTTCTCACTTTATTTTGGGAAAATAAGGAAGTTGATAATCTGGCAAAAAGCCGAAAGGTTCAGCTCCCCTCCCCTCCGCCGGCGAAATTGTGCTCGTATAACCAATGAACCAATGTTACTACTAGTAATAAATGTATGAAGCATCAGTATAGTTAAGACTTAAGACCCCAATTTACAACAGATTATGGAGAGGGGAAGACCGGATAGATCGCCGTTTTTGGTGTAACACCTGCCATGCATATATGGAAAAGGGCGCAAAACAGCATTGGGTTTAGTAACCGACGCATTTTGTGTATAAACAAATGGGAGAACCTGACCCAGACCACACCCGTGTAGCCAGGGGGACGATGGGTGTGGTTACCCCCAAAACGCAAAAAAAAAAAAAGGAAAAGAAAAAACATGAAGAAAAAAAGGAGTAAAAAAGACAAAAAGTTGAGGAAAAGAAAGAAGAGAAGAAGTAGAAACGTCGATGCTTCGATAATACACAAAGCGCGTCACAGAATCTGTATAGCATGCATTGCACACACATAATATTATGCATCATACACAATTTACGGTACCGCGTACGGTATAATACCGGTAAACGGTGAACATTATGCGCAATGTATCTTCTCGATTCGGCCAGAAAGCAAAGCAGGGAAGAGAGCGAGAGAGAGAAAGAAAATGAACACAAAAGAAAGGAAAGGCAGAATTCAAAACGGAAATAAAAGCGGTAAAGACAGCTTTTGTTTCATTTTTTAGCATCTAAACATTGTTGAAGAGGGGTGTTCAACAGCTCAAACACCTCCCTTTTGCCCAAGGGAGGTGTTTGAACACCTCAAACACCGCCATTTTGGCAAAGGGGGGTGTTTGAACACCCAAAACACCCCCCTCGCTACGCCCTTGATTCAAACATATTTTTCTTTCTTTTTTTAACTGAGCACAGAGTTTCAGAATTTGTAGTGATTTGGTTGAGGAATTAGAATGTTTTCAAAGTTCATTTCATATTACAATGAACAAGAATGATGTCATAGCATGCCTTGGGATTTTCAGAGTATTGCTGTGCTCTCGGACAACAATGAATTCCACAAAGCAATACATGGCACTATCTATTTATGTACCACTTGATGTGAAGTTTTACAAATTGCCTAGAATATCCCTTTAAATATAATAAATTACATAAACTTGCTGCGCATACCATTGGAATAAACTCCTGTACGATTCCAACATCCACGTCCCCCGTCGTCCGTCATGCCACACGGGGATGAATCAAAATCGCATGCCCAATCTCCTATCAATGGAGGAAAGAGAAATAAAGCTTTTTTTTTCTTTTTTGCCTTTACCAACATTTCTTCAGAGAACAAAAAATGACGATAAAGTTTATATTTGTAGAAGACGTTGAGGTAGTACAGTATAGTTGTAAAGTGTAATAGTCACAATGGTAGTAGTAGTAGTAGTAGTGATAGCAGTAGAGAGTAGGGGAAAAGTAAAATCGAAAATAGTTTGGATTAATTGCTAAGTCCGTATTATGCCAAGCAATATGAAAATAGCTAAAGTTGTCCAGATATTTCAAAAAGGATGATTAATTCGGTGTACGTAATTTTCGACCTATATCCTTGCTCTCATGCTTTTCTTATATCTAGGAAAATACATATATAGAAAAGATAGTTTATACCGAAATTGCCGATTTCCTCAATAACTACAATTTATTTGTTTGTCTGTTTCTTTATTGGATTATCAGTTTGGATCCCGAAAGAAGCATAGCACAGCACATGCCGTAATAACATTCATACATAAATTAACTACAGCAATATTAATAGCCCTTGCCACACTCTTGGCATTTTCCTTGACGTCTCCAAGGCTTGTGGCATTACTGATCATGATAATATACTCTTACAAGAGCTGTCTCCCTAGGGTGTTAGAGGAAGGGCGTTGGAGTTGTTCAGAAACTATCTTACAGACACAAACAGTATGTTTACCTGAATGATAACACCTCTTCAATGTTTATTACTTTATATGAATTTACTATCCCTTGCAAGAATCCTTGGCCCAATATGGTTCGAGATTTACATTAGTGACAATATTCTTCACGACAGCTTCCCTTTGTTTTGTCGCCAACGATTCTTAAATATTTTATCTCATTCGGACCCTCATCATCAGTGATCAATTACATCACAAAATGTATGATGAATTACAAAATGTTCCAATTTGGTTGGAAAAAAGTAATTTATCTTTGAATGTGCTAATAACTAAATACATGTAGGCCTAATTTAGGGTTAACTTCTGATTGATAATATTTATTTATTACACACACACACACGCACACACACACATAAACACACAAAAAACTTTTATTCAAGCACCAATCGTTTGTTTAAAAAAAAAAATCACAATTTATTATTTACAAGATTTTCATTTGGGACAGTTCATGCATACACTGAAAATGACTTTCCACTTATATTATCGGAAATGTTTATCGGAAATATTTTGTTGACAATTACCCAACAAGATTACCCAACAAGACAATTACCCCAGTCAAATTGATTGCATTTACCTTTGGATAAAGCGTTATCTAATAAACATTTTTACATACACCCGGCCTAAACTCTGGAATTCATTGGACAAAAGTTCCACTTTGGTTCTTATGACTACTACATATTTACTATTTGTTGCCAAAAGAAATATATCATACAAATATACGTATCGATTATTTTTGTATGCCACAAAACAAATTTATTCTTGTTATTGTCATTGTTACTGTTTATGGTATTGTTTAGTAAATTACCGCTCACTTATGTCTGCTTTTTTTAGACAATGTGAAAAGAAATTCAAATCAATTGATAAATCAATCAATGTGCGACGATTTTTACATTAAATAAACAGCGATAACACACGCTAGAACAGTACTGCACCAGTGAAAAAATCTATACAAGAAGAGTTAAGAGAACCTTACCGCTGGCTACGGCTGCGGCTTGGTGCAAGAGGGCCATTGTAATAAGAAGGCATACGTCCATATTTCAACCCAGATATTCAAAATAATGCAAACAACTCTTTACCGTGCACAAGAGTGTATTTTAATAGCAGCTAGGGTTTCATCCACTTTGAGAGTTGGCCAAACCTCCCTAATCCAGACTAGTGAAGAAGTAGAAAATGTTTAGTGGGAATCATAATGCTGAAAGTAGCAGCCCACGCAAGGCAGAAAGAAGGAAGTAGGTGGATGGAAAAAACAAATATCAGTTCGCCTGATCATTGTTCCCATAGTCAGTTGTTGTTCTTGGCCTACACTATTGGGACCATAAGGAGAGTTTCACTAAAGATGGGAAGGAGCAGACATTACATGGGCGGGACGGACGTAATCGAGCAGGGGCAGGTTGCTGAATCGTTTGTCTGCATTTTCCACAAAGTATAGACAACATCACCAACAATACTCCAATACTTATCATATTACATCAAACACAAAATGGATATATCCCATACATAATCATATTCAATGTACCAATAATAAAAAATTGTATACATTGGTATTTTTTTTTATATTATTACGCAAAAACAATTAGGAAATTATTAATTATTCGATTGAATTTATTACAAACAAATTGCAGGAGACCGTCATTTCAAGCTGAAGTTTGAATTTGACGACGACCTCTGAAATTGCGTATGGCTTATATTTTCATTGCAAATCATTTAATACATACTAATACGTACGAATCTAATTGAAGAGACTTCCTCTTTAACTGTATCATCCAGGAAAGTATTTTTCTGTAGATTTTTCAGAGAGCAGAAAGATCATGCATGGGGAGTATCTTAATTGACAATTTGTAAGTTTGTACCCGTTGAAGTAATTCTATCAATTCAGTACCTAAAGTATCGGAGATACAGAAAGAAACACATGGAAATCATCAGCGAATAAGAAGAAAACGAGTACTTGATGAATGTTGCATATCATTCATATAAAGAACAAATAAATTAGTCCAAGCAAATTTCCGTGTGACACACAATTGGCAATAATACAGGTGGTAGATGTAATGACCAGTAACAAAAGCACATTGTTTTTGAACAGTAAATTAACCCGTTCCATACGGGAACCTAGTGGCGTATGTATTTAGTCTACAGAGATTTCAGAATTTAGTAAAGAACGGGGTAAATCCTGTAAATAACAAGCTACAACGAACACATTTTATGATATGTGAAACCTGATGTTTAAAACCTAGTGGTTTATGTATTTAGTCTACAGAGATTTCAGTATAGAACGGGGTAACTACTGTAAACAACAAGCTATAACGAACACATTTTGTGATATCGTTGAAACCAGCAAGCCCCGCGAAAATTAGTGATTTCCGTAAATGGATATCAAAATTTTAGGTTATACAACTCAAAAGAGTAATACAATATGCATTTGCAATCATACAATTCTCTCTCTCTCTCGCTCTCCCTCTCTCTCTCGCTCTCTCTCTCTCTCTCTCTCTCTCTCTCGCTTTTCCTGTCTGTCTGTCTGTAGCAAGTAGCTGGAAGTATACCCTGCGTTCAAAGAATTGTTATCACATTGTGTTAGTAATCCGACCTAGACAAGGGAGGTGAGCTCTAGCATCTGTAGATGGCGCTCTAGTTCTCTACAAGCTCTACACATTGATCTTATGATCATCATTTATACATTATCGTAATATTAATACGTGTAAACATGTATAACACACACACACACACATACACACGCGATTTTTTTTTCTATTTTGACGTTAAGATAGTTTCATATTGCTTGGAAAAGGTTTGATTTTAGCTTCAGACGAAACAATCGCGCACTTTTCTTCTTCTTTTTTTAATCAAAGGACTACTTTAACTTGCTACCATAGTAGTCAGTAGTAGGTCCTACTTTTTTCACATTAATCCGGAACAGGATACTTTAGACTGTTAGAAGCGATAATGTTTTCTATTTGATGTGTTTTACGGGGACAGTGTTTACACAGCAATGACGTACAACGTATATGCATAATTCTTATAGGTTATAACAAAAGAAACACTCCTAAAGAAACACACACACACACACGCACACACACACACACACAAAAGATGCTTATAACTTGAATATTCTCCCTATTTTGATTGCAAATTACAATTCAAATTCTGTTGGAAACATAACGAAATGAAATGAAAGTAATCTCGACTACGATAGGAATGCAAGTACTGATTGTCAATAAAATGATGATAATCATTGTTATTAGCATCATAACTATCATTATTCTTATCAGCAGTAGTAGTAGTAGTAGCAATAGTACCGTCATTAATATCACCATCATCATCACTACACTGTAACATCAGCATGGTGAATGATAAGTTGTTCCTAGTCCTTTACAAAGCAGATCCTTCTTTCCAGCCAGGTAGTGGCTGATATGCCCTTGGGCGTGGCGGTGATGGTGACCCACATGGTTATGGTTTGTATCATGATGTCTTCGAACAAGTCAACTCGGGAAGTTCCTCGCTGGATTTTTTTTTTTTTTTTTTTGAAGAGCAAAGGAAGTTTTCGTTCGGGCCTGAAATCTGAGTACGTTAATAAAAAAAAAAAAAAACAACAACAACAACCTGTGGAATTATTCCGAAGTTTGAGTTTATAATCCGAAAATAAAATTAGGTTCATTATTCCGACCTTGGTTAATCTAAAATCATGAAAATAGAAAGAAGGTTTTTTGTTCTATAAATGAAAAAGAAAAAGGCTTGCTAACTGCTAACGAACATTTAAAATGAAGAATCTTGTTTTATTTTCGGATTAACGAACATTCGGAATAGTCTATTCACTACAGAACTACGCCCCTCTGTGAATAATATTATTTTGTAGTCACCTCTGCCCATAGTTTTAACCAGAAACTCCAGAGGCAAAGTAAATTTGCATACTCGTTCAGTAACACATGTAATACCTTATAATAACGTTTATAAGGTTTATAACCTTATATAACGTTTGTTTGTTTGTTTGTTTGTTTGTTTTTTATATAATTTTATTTACGTAGGGGGTTTTGTTCCGGGAAACCTGGGGGAATCCGGTTCAGTAGCCGCAATATGACCTTAGAGTACGTGATGAATGTATGTGTATTAATTTTTATTTGTTTTGATGAGAGTTTCTTCTTTGGAATTTGTAAGTGTTTGTCTCCTAGCTTCAGGACTTCTTTTTATTCAGATAGAATTTATGCTCATGTGCACTTCTCTGTTTACACGGTATCAAAGGTAACCTTTTTCCCCCCGAGGGTCCACTGCACCTCTCAAGGGTGATGTACATTTTTGTGGGTGTATTCGTATATATGTCAAAGCTTATAGAACTTCCTTTGTTCACTCTCCTGTGCTCTCTCCTCGGCGCCTGGGGGGTGGGAAGTTAAACAGACCCCTCCAAGTTGAGAAGTTTACTGTGCGCGTCCCGAGCGTAAATCCATTTCTGTCCAGTTGGTACGAATTGTGCGTTGCTTTCCTTTTGGACGTCGTTGGCGCATCAGTAAACAATTGTTCTGTCCTGCATTATCACCTCAAAGATTTGCTGCGTCGAATACCCCCCCCCCCCCCCCCCCCCCATGCCGGGAGAAAGGACAGGAGACTTCGCATCTGCAGCCCAGGCCTGGGTGTATAATAATGTTATCGTACAAAGGAAGTTACGGAGAGTGCATAAATGAGCTAGGTGAATAGTACCTTTGTTTTGTTTTTTGTTTGTTTTTTTGTTTTTTTTAAGATTGTAGTGTGTGTTCTTACGCCTTTGGTTTTGTTTTGTCTGGTCTTTGGTAATATTTGGTGTTTCCATTGAAGCCTATTTTTTTCCACTCGTTTTCTGTGTATACGATTCTAGAACTATTGGTGTTAACGTGTAGTAGAGACTATAGTCCAAAAAAGGATCAGACGCCTGGTAGTTTTACTATCATTGAATGCTATCAGACTTTTGTTTTGTGATTTCAAAAATGTATTTGTCATATACCCTGTGAAAAAGCACGATGTTCTTCGATCTGATCAATAAAATCCAGAAATACAAAAAAAAAATACCTTATAATGCGCAATTATGTCATCCGGAGGTTTCTGTGTATAGTGCAGGAAGTATGTTCTATACCTAAGTGTATATGATAGATCCTACATAAAATCTGAACTTTTCTTGTGTATTGTTTGGTGTGTTTTGTGGTGACGTTAAAGGAGACCTCCGGATGATTTTCAGATTTTTACATTTGAACAACTATAAATAATTAGTTATACTGAGGACAGAGTTTCAGAATTTGTGATAATTGGTATGAAGAATAAGAATATTTTCAAAATTTAGAACAAATTGCAATGAACAAGGGTGATGACACGGCAGAGTCACCACTGGAATGCATGAGTTGGGGCTCAAGGAAGCAGAACAAAAGAAGGCATGCATAGAATAATTATACACAAGTGAACTCGCAAGCAAGCGGTATCGTAATGGAATTACACTGCTAATGTCTGAAATATGTGAACCTCCTATGTCATCATCCTTGTTCAGTGTAATTTGTTTAAGGTTTTTCAAAGTATTGTTTCTCTGCTCAAGAACCACAATAGATTCCACAATTCAATACATGGAGTTGTCGATTTATGTACGACAAGATGTGAAATTATGAAAATCGTAAAATCGTCTGGAATGTCCCTTTAACGAGGAAGAAGGGGTTGCGATAACACCATGTGTACGATAGTCCTTGAAAGACTATTGTTTAGCGAAAGAAGAGCCTATAGAGGTCGGGAAAGCGAAGAAGTATTTGTTTCACTCTTCATTCTTTTGATGTACTCTCAAAAGGCAAAACAGCAACTATGTAATGGTTTTTACTTCCTGAAAGTTCTCTGTTTCTTTCTTTCTTGTTTTATCTCTCTCTCTCTCTCTTTCTCTTCCTCATTTGAGTATATGAATTATATTGCTTTGTTAGGCTGTCATGATGTCGTCAAGGGATGAAAGCTCAACTTCATTGGATGAAAGAAAATCAAAACATCAATTGATTGGTCCATATCAAACAACCTCAAATTCTATAGATTAGTCATCATTAGCCCATATCAAACAATCTCAAATCTTATAGATTAATAATTAAAGAATTGTTATCGGGCTCTGGTGGTGGTGTTGGTTTCAAATATTAAGAGAACATCTATAATGCACCAACCTTCACTTCAAAAGTTTTCTCCACAATACATAACAGGAAAAATAGGTTAGCGCATAATAAGCACACCAAAGACCCTATCCACCATTATACAATTTAAAGACGAACTGCAAACAAATTAGGAGTATAATAGCAATATACAGCAAACATTAGAGATTGAATATTCTTGAACTTAGGCCAAACAGGCTGCGATCTATAGCGGGAAGTCCGGATATTTATGTGAATAATTTGAAAGGCAATGAAATATAAATACGCAGAGTTGCAAAATGCCATGACATAGGCTGTCGGACTACTACTACTACTACTACTAGTACTACTACAGCTTCAGCTTCAACAATAACTACAATTACACTGTACAACTACTACTACTACCTCTAATACAACCGCTTCTCCTATAACTACTATCACTGTTAAGTATTAAGTTACAAAACATAATTATGTTCACTTATGGTCAACAGTCAGTGTACAAAGTTATATCACTCCATTAAACCACTACCATCACTTAGCCGTAGCCCTGATTCGATGTGTTCGTAAATTTATGTTTGCCAAGCTTCATGACGATTCGGATATATTTTCCGTTTAATGTGAGTTTTGGTTTAGTTTGATTTGGTTTTGTTTTGCTTTGCTTTGTTTTGTTGTTTTTCTTTTGTGCAAATCATTTGGGTTAGTGGCGATTTGCTTGCACTCTCTAGTATTCAAGACTGACACCAATCTTCGGAAGGAAAACATCATGTTGTGAAAGGAAACAGGGCATGAATGAACATAGAAGCTGATGGTTCAAATATTTGACTGTGAGTCTGCTTTGATAGTGTCAGATATCAAGAACATTTACATTCTGTATAGTTCGTAATTTAAGGCAAAGAAATGTACAATTCAGGCTGCTTAATATATCTCCAGTGAAGGATTCCAGTGTTTCATCATGTATTCGTACACCGGGTTCCCCTGAAAAGCAGTTGAGAAACTGAGGGGACTTCCCTGTTTAAATATGGCGGAATAAATAAAGTAATAACATATTCAGCTTCCGATTCCGATTCCCTGAACATTGATTGCTGAAAGATTGAAATATAATAAGATATGCAAAGGGAATGTACGTAATTAGAAGAAAATTATAGTATGTGGACAAACAGTAAAAGAAATCAATTTCTTGTTATACTAAGTTCCCCCTAGACTAAGTACAGCATTAAAAAAAGGAAACTGTGCAGCAAGAACAAGAGCAAATCGTGTATACATACATAGAAACTAAATATATGACGTGTGTATGAAATAACCTTAGAATTCTTCTATGCAAATGAAGACAATAAAACTGTACATGCCTGGGTATGTTATGAAGAATCTAAAAACAGCCAACTCCATTCTTGTTAAAGGGATCGTATAGGTTTAGTTGAGAACCTAATTTCCGGTTTCTAACTTTAGTTGAGATAATGAGAAACCTCTTATGAAATATGAAAGAGCATGTAATTTCATGAGGATTTCAACGTTTATTTGATGAATATTGGTTTTGAAATGGCTGAGATATCCAGAAGAGAGCGATTCTAATAAAGTGTGGGACCTACATTTCATTACGATCGCTTTGTTTTACTTTGTTTTTGGATGTTTCAGTCATTCCAAACCCGATTTTCATCAAATAAACTTTGATTACCTTTTAAAATGGTATGCTCTCTACTATTTCATAAGTGTTTTTGGTATCTCTCAAAAAGTTAAAAGCCCAATTCCCATCTCCACCAATACTGTTCCATCTCTTTAAATTAAAGTATCTGCGATTACAGCTGTAAGAACAAAAATATTATACAAGATGTTTTACCATAACTTCAACTATATTCCTCATTAATATATGTTGCAAGTATAAGGTACCACTAAAAAGGTTTTATTTAGCTCTATCCGATTATGACCTTATTTGACAAGTTTAAAACTTGCACTTAGAATATTTTCCGATGAAACTCTCCATATTTTCAAATATCCAGTGCCCTGCAAAATTTGATTTCAGGAAGTAGGTAATTAAGCTATTCTATAACTCAGAACCTTTCCAAAAAAAAAAAAAAGAAAGGATGAAATCCTAATCGGCGAGGTTCTTCTGTTAGGATGTAAATCACTAGCAGTGTTTCCGGTATCTTGGTTACGGATATCAATATTCAGAATTGAAAAAAAGTGGTGAAAACATGGAAACTGCTAGTCGAAATTTAAGAACAAAGTTGGCAAGATCATCATTATATCCACTTCATGAAAAATACTGTATGAGTGCATGGTTACATGAATGAGTGGTGATGCGATCTACTTCCTTTTGAAGTTTAAACAATACCTCTCCCCCTCTCCCCTCTCTCTCTCTCTCTCTCTCACTATCACTATATCTATTATTTGCCGAGCAAACACATAACAATTATCTTCATATAAAATTGAAGTTTTTAAAACGTACAATGTCAAAGTTGGGACTTAAAATTTATCGCAGAAAACATCAATGGACATTACAAAACGTTTTTATTATGTCTGCTACGTCTTCGTTACTTTTAAAAAAGTCCGCAGGACGTTTTTTTATTACGTCTGCCACGTCAACTTTGTCTTTTAATGAACGTTAAAAAGAAAACGTTTTTATTTGGTCGGCTTCGTCTTCGTCATTGGTTTCTTTATCATGAATATTCATGCATAAGAAATTATTTATGGATATTCAAATAAGAAAAGTTGAAATATCAAAAGTAGTAGAAATACAAAAGACATTGGAATCTAAAGTATTTATGCTGGACTCAAATTGTCAGTGTTGTAAATTGTACCTACGTTATTGTTCAGTTTTAATATTCGCAATTTCAAACTTGATTGTGCTATGAAGCGGTATTTGCATATGTTAATAGGCCTAATTAAGGTATGTTATTTATTTTTTAATAATTATTTAATTATGTAATTATGTCTTCATGCATAACATTTTTTGTCGATATACAAAAGAATATGATGCAAATACATCAACTGGGAATAGGACGTAGTAGGTATAGGTGGTAGGACATTAGGAACAGGATAGGATAGGATTATTTATCATAGGTTGAAGATTACGGTACATTAATGCGAGGTTGTGCCTGTATAATCTCATAACTGTACTTTTTCAATGCCCAATGAAAATAGTATTAGACGTTCTTAAAAGGTTTTCTGGACGTTCTAGATGGATACGAAAAGTTCTCTAGACGTTCTGGAAAAGGTCATAAGATTTTTTTTTTAATCGTTGTAAAGACATGTTTTTAAAGTTCTGGGAGTTTTTCAAAGGCTTTCTGGACGTCCGCAGAAAGTCCACAAAATGTTCTTGGGTATTCTTAAAAGGTTTTCTTACGTCTATAACATCCAAAAGTTTGTTTTGCAGGACCTTAAAAATTCTGCAAGGCTTTTATTGTTTGCTTTTTTTTTAATTAAAAAATCTTTTTTATAACGTCCATTTGAAACCTTTTAAATACGTCGAAAACCTTCCACAAAAAAGACGTTCTGGGAACATTTTGATCCAAAAAATTAACGAACTGGTACGTTTCAAGAACGTTCAGAAAACGTCCAAATGTTAGGTGGGTGAGCCGCCTTTCTCTCCAGGATGACGTCTTGGGAAACATACACATCGTTATCGGGTCCGTTATCTTCATGTAGCTCTGCGATTGAGAATGTTGGGTTACCATGGATACCGACACTAGAATTTGCCTGTTGGGCGGGATCTGAGTCCTGTGACTTTTTCCTGCAAAAGTGGCGCACATAAGGGTGAGAGATGAATCAGATAACTGTATTAGAATGTATATTGAGAGTTAAATGATTTCACAAAGTGTAAAGTGATCAAGCGGTCCAAACTTTGAAATAGTTGGCTTTCTCAGTTGTCTACCTTTTGTTCTTTTCTGTACTTTTCCTCCTTCTTTGCTCGAGAAAAATAAAATCAAACATGAAAAAGGCACAAATTGAATGATCGATCAGCAAAATACTGATAAGTATTTTGCTCATAAAGTGATGTTAACCTAGTGCATAATAATTATTGCTAGTGAGATTTCTTTCCATTAATCATTGTCTTAACTAGAGAGCTCCTTTTTAAAATAAGGATTTATTCTCATGTGTCAATGCAGCCCTGATGAAGGTCAATCTAACGGACTGAAACTTGAGGGACAATAAGAGACCTTAAACGGAAATCTAGTGCCCATATATTGCTTCTTCCTTCT
Source organism: Diadema antillarum (assembly GCF_040938485.1). Lineage (NCBI taxonomy): Eukaryota > Metazoa > Echinodermata > Echinoidea > Diadematoida > Diadematidae > Diadema > Diadema antillarum. The sequence goes on from NW_027270895.1 coordinate 3,477,090, forward strand.
CCTCATACATCATAAGTATATATGATACACAGGATTCGACATATGTGATGGCGTGGTGGCCATGTAATAGTAAATGATAATAATAATGATAATAATAATAATAATAATAATGACAATAATAATTACAATAAGAATAATAATAAAAGTAATAGAAATAATAATAATTGTTATTATCATCAATATAATAATTATAATTATCATTATTTTTCGTTAATTTTAGGAAAGGTTTTTACCAAAAAATCTTAGAATTTTTCAGAAACTCTTGCAATTACGACTGACCAAATTAGTACAGACTTTTTTTTTTAGCGGATATCCGACAGTCATTTTCACTCGGAGATGTTCATAGGAGAGTTGTTCTCATATCATAACATACGGGCTTATGCCGAAACGAAAACCTGTAGAATAATTGTGACCCGCTACAACAAAAAGGTCCTAAAGTCGCGCACTGTCGAAGCCGTGAAAATCGAGTTTAAAGTCAGAGCATTAAAATTGGTCAAAACTTACGATTTTCTGATTTTGATATATTAATGGAGTAATCTGTCGAAATTTTGAAGCAAAATGATCAAAGGAAAGATTAAAAAAATAGCGGTTTTCTGAGCCAGGTTTTTGGCGTTTCAACGAAGCAGAAACTCGTTCGAAAATTTGGATTGAGCGCCACAGATAGGTTCCGCCCGTGACAACGACCAGAGTGATCACATTGGTCAGTTTGCTGCTTGCTGCTAACCGAAGCGTGAAGCTCGCACACTGCCCAGTCGACTTGTGCACGTGCGGGCGGCGCACACTGCCCAGTCGACTTGTGCACGTGCGGGCGGGGGTGCGCTATGCTCAGCCGCTTGCGCATTTTTTATTTACACGCATGCCTGTGGCTTTTGGCAATTAAATTCAATGAAACCGCTCCTGATGCGTCAATGCTTACTCCGCGGTAAGCGCTATTTGGGCACCCGTCCCGCTTCATCATGAATATTCATCATCTACAGGTAGACGTAATACCGTGGAAATACATGATTTTTTAGTTTCTCGGCAAAACTGAACATTTTTCCATCTCCCGGCGAGACGTTTTTACATTCCTCGTTGATGCAATTTTCGAGAATTTTACATTTTCCGGCAATACGTTTTTACATTCATATAGCACATATCCAGCGTTCTGCCATTTACTAGTACAGTATCTTACTGCCTGATGAATATTCATGATGAAGCGGGACGGGTGCCCAAATAGTGCTTACCGCTCGGGTTGTGTGTTGCGATGAGTTCTGTGAGTATTTCTGTGGTACTGTACATAAGAGTTCTGTGGGTACTGTACCCTCCGCTCGCGACGATTCCGATTCGTACACGTGCATCAGTGAGTGTGTGCACGCGCTGTGAAAGTTTTGCTCGCCGTGGTAGACCCTCATCCAATTATATACTATACATGTAGTAGTACATGTGTATAAAAACGGGTGAGAGTGCGAAAAACAAGACAATACAAAGCAAAACAAAAAATCTGACAAGAAGGAGAGGGGGAGAGAGAGAATCATAAGGAAAGAGATTAAAAAGCAATGAATATTCTGTGATATCTCATCAATCATGCACAACAGTGATCAATATTATTGCGGGTTACATGGAAGACCATAACTTTATTGGTGTATGATGGGGATGTGTAGGCCCCTAATGGGCTACAGTGACCAAAGATTATATAGTTAACGCTTATTATTCTACAGCTTTTCGTTCCTGCAAATGGGGTTATTCTTGCTCTCGCCAAATGCGATGCCCTGGTATGAAACTTTGACAACGAAACTTGATATTTTCCCCCTGAAGTGCACCCAGTCTTGATGATACTCACCCCACTCGACGTCGGTGAAACAAGACAACTGCAACCATGGCAACGACAGCTATCACGACGACCATGCTCGCTAAAGAGACGATAACTGGACTAGGGCCACCTAGATATCGATTGTGATTACATGTATGGCTATTAGCTGCTGCTTGATTTAAACAGGGTAGTGTAAAGTACAGACTGTAGACGTTTCACGTCAACTAGCATCAGTTCAAGAAGCGCAGGATATGACAATATTTCAGTGTCCTGCTGCTTTTTGTAATTGCTGTCAGCATTAGCCATGATGGAGAAGATATTTAGTGGAATGTTGAAGTGGGTACGTGCACAACTAAAAGAGTTTTCATGGTTTTCCTTTATCAAGTTTGATAAACAATCGAGTTAAATTGATATGTTACTAGGCAGAACTCAAACTTTTTTTTTCATTTGTCACCGATCCCTGATTAGTATTTAATTTTTCAACATCATTCCAAATTTAAACGGTAACTTTGCCTCTCAACAGTAACTCTTGTCATCACGACCATACCACGTATCTACATCCATTCAACCGGACTTACTTGTGAAAATCATGGAGAGAATATCTTCGTGACATGTCTGATATGTCTGAGTCACTTGTTCAGCTTTGTCTGGCTGGCAAGCATTCAACTGGTATCGGTAAGTAGACAATAATACTGAATGTAGTTTAGACGTCGAGAAATTTACATGATGATCGACTTGCATGTTGGTAAATGGCTGCGTCGGAATTTACCTCCTCTGTTTAGGGAAGGATCTTGCGTGTTTACATCTTCACGGACTTTCTTTCAAGCCATGGTTCCTTGTATTAGGATGGCATCTTCTTTGTTTTCAAAAGTAATGCTGTCCCATTTTTGTTTTTGTTTTGTTTTTTCAGGTACGTGAACACGGCGGATTTATTTCCCACTGACGGGGATCTGTGTAGAGGTTATATGGTCTCACAAAAATCAATTATCTTTACAGCTCTTCGCTTGACACTGAATTGTGTGAACTACCCTGTTCCATTTGAACGTGAAAATTGAACATTCTGTTTGGGGGGTCTACTAGTGTCTCTTGAAGAATGTTCACAGCTCAAAGTAGATAGTAATCTGATATGACTTAAAATAATCCGTTGGATTTATTTTTCTCTGACAGTGCTTGGCAGCATTGAAAAGAGACTCCTTTGCCCCGTGATTGGGATGCAATGTTGGACGCCCTGTCTTCGACATCCGTCTGTAGGATGGAGGGCACTCTGTTCGTACCAATTTCTGTCAGGTGCTGATTTTGCTTTTCCTTTGTCTCTTAAGATGAAGGGAGGGAGGATGCTCCTTGGACAGCGTTCCTACCCTTCCAAGTTTGCGGATAAGTGGGTGGTGTCAATGTAGCCAGTACAGGTCAACGTGAGTGTGTGTGTGTGTGTGTGTGTGTGTGTGTGCGTGAAGGGGGGGGGGAGGTTGCGATACACTGATGATCGCAAAATGCCGTCCTCCTTGGCCATGATCAAACAATCCACGATTGTTGTCCCTGATGTTTTTAAAGTGAAGTTCATGAACGGGTAACAGCTGAAAGAAGCTGTCCAATTCAGCAGACTTTATATTATTGACCCATGTATCTTCTTCGTATGTGTGAGCCCGCTGCTTCAATAAATGAGCCTGGAGCTGTTATAATACTTCAAACTATTCAAACTGCCCCTGAGTATCTAGGACTGAAAATATGAATGGTTCCATCGCACAATCATTGTTCTGTTTGAAGAATGCACTGTGGTGCACAAAGTAACTTGTTGACAGCACAGCTTTAACATTTGTTAATTTGACCAGGGTTCAGTTTGGTCTTTCGATGATGCACTGGTACACCCAAAAGACAGAATTCAAAAACACAAACGAAACAGTGTAATATGCAGGATTCGGGGTGTCAAGGGAAACGCTGTAAGGACAATTGCACTGTTAAGACCAAACAGCCTCTCCACAAACTTCTTTACCATCACAGCAGATCCCGGTCAACGGGGAACGAATCTTTCGTATTCGTTCACCCTGAACAGCATGGTAAACCGTTCTGAGGACAAAGAAGCTGCCATCCTTGACATCCTTGAGTCCGTGAAGATGTGTGTTTTCCTTGCGAACACTTAACATCCTTAAAGAGGAAGAGAATTCTGACAGAACCGTTCACCTTTCACCAACATACAATTTCGTGATCGGGATAATTCCCCGAAGTGAAAAGTCGTGAAACTGTTATCTCCTTGATGTTCACAAGTAAGTCCATGCAGTCGAACAAATTACGGGAAAAATACATGTTTTTAAGATTCTACCGGCATGAATCGAAATCTACATCGATGTTATTATCAGTTCTGAAGTAAAAATTATTTTGTCTCTCGGCGTTAATTCTAATTGAACTAAGACTTCCAACAAGTCGTCTTGTTTGTAAGGTTTTGATTTTGTTTTTGTTTTTGTTTTTTTGTTTTTTTTTTGCTCGTCACATTAGTCGTCATGCTTATTATTGAAGCTCAATTTTTCATTATTTTCGCAATGAAAATGATAAGATAAGATAAGATTTAAGGCAAAGTCTAAATGAAGGCAACACAATATTATCTAGGACCTTGCAATGCGGAATCCTCTGCAATCGGCGTCCCAGTTATCAATAACGATAACGATAACGTTGTCGTGGAAACAGAAGATGATACTCCGTCCGAAACAGAAGATGATACTCCGCCATCAACAGAAGATGAGACTCCGCCAGAAACAGAAGATGACACTTCGCCTAAAGATCTATGATGGTCTGTATTGCAATCACCTGGAGTAACAGGCCGTGTGTTTGATGAAATAGGAGCCGTAGCTTGAGAAGTCGAAAGAATGTCGGTGTAATGGGAGTGGTCGGGGTCGAAGGCGGTATGCATCGGGCTTGTGTGAGATGCAGGCGACATAGCTGTTGCTATAAAAACAACACATAAAAAAGATATGATACAATCACGAGCTTTTACACACACAAACATCATACATCTAGACAGATAAACGAACTCAGCTATATACTCATTTGTAACATAATATTGATCTGAATGTACCTCCATATCATTTGCATATGGGGTGCCAACGAAATGGGGGCCAACCAGGACTTACGTGGTGTCACAGAATGTCTGCTCACGCTAAGGTTGTCAATTCCAATGCTTGGGTCCCACTTCTTTTTGACAGCAATGAATGATATCTGGAGGCATGGAGTTAACCAAAAAAGGGAGATGGTCTAAACAGCCTGAATATAAACCATTAATGATAGCGATTTCAATGGTAGTAAACATTCGTAATAAAAGGTGATTGGATGATGATCTGGCAGTAGCCTTTGTCAAAGGAACTCCCGCTGTATGTGTGTGATTGCAAAAAGAGAAAGACCTTGTCATTGTTTGTGGTCAGGTGAATAGAGAGCCACAAGAGTCCACAGATCTCTACCGAGACTTATCAAATTGAAAAGATTGAAAGAAAAAAAAAACATAAAGAATAAACAAACAGCCAAATAGCGTTTGATAGTAAAAAATCATACCAGTCTTTTGAGCACCGTCGCCGTCCGAAATGCAATAAGTTATTAAGAGACTGAATTATTCAGTAGTGGTGGTGTGTCGGTTAAGCTTTCTCCGAGTCATTTAATAAAAGACGCGCTGACGCTCATGACAATTATTTCAGTCTAATGCATACTTTGTTGTGTTTCTTCGGTCTAATTTAATTGTTTGTCTTATATACCATTCATGACTGAGTATGCTATACTATTGTACAAGGTGCTTGACGCGTACATGAATAAATGTATTAAAATACGAAATAGGAAAAAGAATCTTCGTAGACGTGATGGCGATAAGACCATTATAGGCATTACACAAAAATGACCAGTAGCAAAATACTTAGCGGGAATTGGACGAAGTGAGGATAAGACCAAATCAAATGGGTCTAGCCTCATTGGCATTAAATTAGATCAAATGGTATTAGACCAAAGGACTACAGCACATGTCATGTAAACTTAACTATGATTACATTATTGCATATCTATTTTTACTTCTATTCTAGGTTACGAGGAAATATGGGAAAATCACGCTACGTACATAGAAATTCCAGCAAGAAACTTCTACTGCATCCTTTTTAATGACGGAAGAAATGTCTTCATAATTGTTCTGATTTAAGTCAAATCATATATCCTTTTTCGTATCTCAATGTGTCATTGTCATTTTTTTTCTATATTTTCGTTTAGTAAATATGACTAACCTTAAAGTCGGAGAAACAAGACAGATCCACTTCTCGTTCCGTAAAATAACCTTTGTTAGCATCAAGTCGTACAGGTGCCCTTCCGTCACAGTCACTTACGACTTCCAGGAATCCATCTCCTTCTGAGAAATATCTGAAGGATATCTGCCATCGTCCTGGGCCGAAATCACGTGGTATCGTGGTTTTGACTGTTTTAGTTCTACCATTCTGGCAATGGAAATTTGCCCGGAAATAATCTGCGATAAATGAAATTATTGTTTTAACTTATGAATGAACTATTGAATTGAATTGAATCGAATCGAATGAAAACAATTTGTAACATTTCAATTCAGTATAAAAGAAAAAAGATAAAAATCTATTTCCACTGCAGCAGTTTCAATGTAGGTACGTAACACTCTGTGCCTGTATAACGTATGTGCACATAATGCCCAAGTTTAGTAATGGCTATTTACTTCTCCCCACCTTATCATTCTCTATGAATGACTCTGCGCAATTTCAGAATGACTGCTAATACTTTATATCTATTGCTATTAATATCTTTCTATAAAGGCAATTGTGATTTGTATCATGATTTCTCTCGAGCGGCCTTCTTTACAGATTTAGCAGCATGATTATCGCCATCATTTGCAATCTTAATGCTATTTCTGTTTAAAATGAGATTTGATGATTTCTCTGCTTGACGCTATATGGGTTAATCTGAATTCGCAGTATATAAGTCTTATACATGTATATACGTACTGTTGCCAACATTCCGAGTATGCCTCCAACATATGTCTCCCTTGTCGTCGATCATGCCACATGTGGAATACTCAAAATTGCATATCCATTCTCCTATCCAAAGTGGAAAAGAGAAATAAGAATATGTGATACCTTTAGCAAATTTTCTACAAAACTGAACAATATGTAATGGTAACATGGTGCTATTGGTGGTTTCATAAGCAGCAGTAGTATTTTGTGCACTGACAAATCCAATCACTATACATGGCATGGATTTTGAAACATGGATTGGTAAAAGAAAGCATTACAGTTTGCTATTGCCAAAGCTCATTACTCCAAATATGAAAGAAGCTTCGTTATTCCTAAGGTTCGATAATCCGAAAATAATGTAATAAGGTTTTGTTATTCTGAAGAAAGAAAAATAAGGTTCGCTTTTCCAAAAATATATTATTCCGAAAAAGAAGTCAGGTTTGCAATTTGAAGGTTAGTTAGTACTCATGCACCTGTTTTTGTTTTGACATTTTCGGATTAATCAACCTTATTTCAGTATAATGATGTCGTCTCTTGAAAGAAGTAGGTATACCAAAATTCGTTTCTGTTAGTTAATTCCTTCTCTTTTGTTGGTCTTAGATCATTTTCATAATGAGTAGTTGCAGCAGTGGTTTTTATATACCTATTACAGATACAGTGACTTGCGCGTGTACAGTAAACATAATATGTGAAGAAGTACTAAGCAATAGGTTTACTGGAGCCTTACCGCTGGCTGTGGATTGGTGTAAGAGGGCCAGAGTAATGAGAAGCCACACGTTCATATTTCCTTCCTGATATTTTAGGCAGCTGCTGTCTATAAAATGGTGTTTTTCACTGCACCTGGGTGTTCATCCCTCCGGGAGTTGGGAAAACCTATAACGATCCACTGAAGAAGTGAGAAATGTAATGCTAGGTAACAGCCTGCTCAAGAGAAGGAAGTACATACGTGGTCATGATTATGTTCTTGAACTCCCGATATCACTCCCGTGACCAGCACTTAATTGGAGGGATGGGGGGGGGGGGGCACAGACATTTATGAGATCAAACCTACTGCCAGGAGGGGAATCAACGTGGGGAGGTTTGAAGTGCCTCTATTCTAATATGAAGATGCTGGCTGAATGAGAGAAGTCTGCATATCCAGACAAGATTGAGCTTTGATAAGCATGATGAGGGTGACGGAGGGTGGGGCTGGGTAGGAGGAAGGGGAAGGGGATGAGTTACTATTAAAAAGCAAGTCTCCTCCCCCGCCCCTTACAGGCACAGGTGACAGGCATGACACTGCAGAATTGTATATATTTTTAATAAAAATATATAATCATTTTGCGTATAATTAGGTGATACGCTATCAGCGTATCACCTATTGTGATTGTCAAAATCTCTCTTTATTAGGTGATACGCTATCAGCGTATCACCTATTGTGATTGTCAAAATCTCTCTTTATTTCTTTTTATTCTTCTTTCTTTCTGGACAATTTTGTGTCATCAATATCTCAAGAATGACATTACGGAATAACATGACATTTTCAGGGAACATGTCTCATGACAAAATCTAGCCACAATAAGGTTTTCATGACAGTAACATATCTATGACGTCATCTAGGCGCCATTTTGTGATTTTCGGACCATGTTACATGATCGATCATAACTTCATATCTAAAGGTCATGTCTGTATCATTTTCGGCGGACATTAAGTTCAGGTCACGCTCTATCATACATTTTAATGCTAATTACCTAAGACATTATTACGCGCGCGTACGCGCGCGTCAAACTTTTAAAAGGCTCAAAACAACTTACCAATGGGAAATCTCGAAGTTTCAGACAATTTTAAGCGTTTCGCGCGTTCGCGTCCGTCCGCACATTTTCGCGCGTAGTGCGCGTAAGCAAACTGAAAATGCACATTTTTTGACAGATTTGGATTCCTGATACATTAAGTAACAATATCCATTGATTTCCGATCAATTTTGACCTATAACAAAGGAATGCGTTGGCGTCAAAGTTGAAATTTCGTGTGCGCGTCTTTGTGCAAATATAGCGAAAAACATGTCTTTGTTTATTTCGCCATAGCTCTTTAAAACGTCTGGTTACCCTATGTTTTTATTGCATATTACAAAAACATATGAATTGGAAATAACGTTTCAAGTATTAATATTTCCATAATTACATTATGACGTCATCATATCATCATCTGAAATCAAAAAAGTGGAATTAATTTTTTTGAGGTACTGTTTCTGACATTCATTTGCTCGTATCTCTGTTGTTTAAGCTCAATATTATCCCAAATTCAGATATGTTGTACTTTGAACATTTGCCTTTTAAGTCCATGTCATGGTTTTGAAATTTAATGACGTCATCATACTTTAAATTGTGATTAAAGGTAAAGACGCAAAATCGGACAAGTTTACGTGTTATGTCTATGGGAGGGGATCTTTTTTAAAACCATGCATTGACTTGACAACGTTTAAGCACCTTTATCTCAGCTGATTCTGCTTCATTTCCTCTGAAACTTAAGTATGTTGTAGCTGAGACAATAAGCTGCAATAATCATGCATTTTCTTCTTCGAAATCTCCTCATCAGGTTGACAATTTTGCAGTTTAAAACTGAAAATGAGAATGGAATGTGGACAAAACGATTTCCGATTCAGCTTTCACATACATAAGTTTACGTTCCTCATATTTTCTCGCCGAGACGTATGGCCGAGTGGTTAAAGGCGACGTCTCAGAGACGTGAGGTTGCGGGTTCGAACCCCACAAGATCACGAAACAAAATACTTAGCTATTTTACTTTTTTTCTTCAATTTTGTATTACATATTCGTCCATTTAGAAATCACGTTCGTATATAAACGCACCTATACACACACACAGACACACAGACACACACCATATCCCTCTTTTTTGTGTTGGAGACCACATTGCTTCGACTGCTGCAAAATTTTGCAGGCTCACTTTGTCTAACCGATCGTAGTATGTAATGACGACGACGGAGGTGTTGTACTTTGAACATTTGTCTTTCAAGACCATGTCATTGTTTTGTACTTTGATGACGTCATCACACTGGAAATTGTGATTAAAGGCAAGGTATCAAAACCAGCCGATTATAGGCTTTATGTCTACGGCGCGTATTTTTCCCAAGTTGCCAGAAATGGCATAGCGACATCAGTCGTTACAAGGCCGCATTTCCGTCTAGCAATGCAATACATGTTCACGCGGCCACGATTGTTGAGTGGGCATTGACTTTTTCCCCCTGTAATATCCATACATTTCTTTTTTGCCTTACGATTTCCGGGGATGTCCCGTGGCCGAGTGGTTAGAGAAACGGTTTTGCATGTACGCTCAATATAACATCAAGGTGCCTATATCACATTCTTTTCTTTGTCGATCACAGATGACCGACACCTGATCACCCCAAGCGTATCACCTAACTCGTCAGCGTGACGAGTTTCATATCTCGTTTCTTTTTATTAGGTGATACGCTATCAGCGTATCACCTATTGTGATTGTCAAAATCTCTCTTTATTAGGTGATCCGAGAATCCTCTCGGATCACCTTCTGTATCTGTACTGATTATTTGTTCTTCTTCTTCTTCTTCTTCTTCTTCTTTATTTCTCCGCAAAAGTTGTGTAGAGATAAGCTCAGAAAGTGCATTGCCTATGAATGTCAAACTTATACCATATGTGTATCATGTCCCAAAGACGACATGTCAAGTAAAATCGTAGTGATCAGTCGACCGTGACGTCACTATGACGTCATTATATGAAAACACATTTTCAATCATATCTCATTAATGGAGTGGAATTTCTCAATGAAATTTACGTCACATAAATTTCAATTCAAGGGAATTCTACCCATATTTTCAGAATTCCTCGCATCGTAAAGACGTGCGCGTACGCGCGCGTTGAAATATTTGTATGCTCCAATCAAGCTCAAATTTTTTTTGCATACGTTTCAGACCATTTGGAGCATTTTTTGAAAAATTGAAAAAATTGGACGGACGCGTACGCGCGCGCACATATACGCACGTACAGCTCATATGCAACAGAAATTTCCCGATTTTTTACATTTATCGGATGTCTGAAAAGTCAAGGAATATTTCTAGCAAGTTTCAAGTCAATCCGACTCAATATGACGTCATACGGGACTGTCAAAGTTGAAATTCCGCGCGCGCGTCAATGGCGATATACAGTACAACAATGCCCCAAAACCGCCAATTTTAAATCCGATTTTACTCGTCAGGATGGACGGTGACCCCCCATTTTCTTTACATATTCTGAAAGCTGATGAGTTGTACATGTCAGTTTATGGGTTGGCGATACTGAAAAAGTCATTCAAAGATATCAAATTTCTTAATAAAGTTAAAAAAGTAAATTTTCAAAATGACGTCATCAAATTTCAAGTTCATTCAAGCATATCTCACTTTTTCTTTAATTGATTTACGTCCAAATTTCAATATGTTGTAGCTTATTAAATGGTCTTTCAGATATATAATAACAACAATTTGATTGGATGACGGCATCACCTCGTAAAAATGGATTTAAAGTAATCTTGTCAAATTTGACCAGTTTACGTGTTATCTCTATGGGAGTGCAGTTTTTCTGGAAATGAAAACTGACATGACTATCTTTATCGAGCACTAGCTCACTTATGCTTCGGTGAATTTCTCCCATATTTTAGTATGTTGTAGCTGAGACTTTGGGCTATCGTTAATGTGCCCTTCGTTTTTTCATACGGAGTCGGCATCATGCCCAAAAACTTGGTTGAAATTAAAGCTTATCTTCCATGTATTTTCATATTCCTTTCTTTCTGCAACTTTCTTTGCAATAACTCAAGAAAAACAAGCTCTATCAGCCCAATATTTTGCACATGTTTAGTTTATGTCACGTACATTATTTCATAAAATAACAACTACTTGATCGGGCACCTTCTTGGGTATGTAAATTAGGGTCAAAGGTCAAAAATGTTTCATCCTGTATCTTGGTTAATACATGTCTTATCTTTCCCATATTTTGCATACGTAAAGACCATGTTACAAGAATCATTTCACAAAATAACCACTTTTTGCTCAGACGCCATCTTGTCTGTGCAAAGTAGGGTCAAAGGTCATATGTACTTCTTTCTTTATCTTTATTATGACGTGTTATCTCTATGGGAGGGAATTTTTCTAGATGTGAAAATTGACATGATTGTCTTTATCGACGACTAGCTCAATTACCCTTCGGTGAATTTCTTCCAGATGTTAGTATGTTGTAGCCAATGTAATACTCTTTAAGTTTTGTTAATCAAAGTTTTAATCGGATGATGTCTTCACCACGTGAAAATGGATATAATGTAACCTTGTCAAATTTAACCAGTTTACGTGTTATCTCTATGGGAGGGAATTTTTCTGGAAATGAAAATTGACATGACTTTCTTTATCGAGCACTACCTCACTTACTCTTCTGTAAATTTCTCCCAGATTTTAATATGATGTAGCTGAGACTTTGGGCTATCATCAGTGATTCTTCATTTTTTCATACGATGCCGAGATCACGTAAAAACTTGGTTGACATCAAACTTATATTCGATGTATTGAGATATTTCTTTCTCTCTGCAACTTTCTTTGCAATAACTCAAGAAAAACAGCCCCTATCATCCCCATATTTGGCACATGTTTAGTTTATGTCACGTACATTATTTCATAAAATAACAACTACTTGATCAGACACCATCTTGGGTATGTAAATTAGGGTCAAAGGTCATAAATGTTTTAACCTGTATCTTGGTGAATACATGTCCTATCTTTCCCATATTTTACACACGCAAAGGCCATGTTACAAGAATCATTTCACAAAATAACCACTTTTTGGTCAGATGCCATCTTGGCTGTGCAAAGTTGGGTCAATGGTCAAATATACTTCATTCTGTATCTTCTTTATAGTGTATACCGAATTTGGTAACAGAGATAGCAGACCTAACTCTCTTTTCTAAATGAGAATCCAAATATCACACGTCCAATGTCTCTAAACACAGATGAAACCTATATGGTCATGCCTATTGCGATCAGGACTCGAATCATTGATTAAAAAAAATCGGATCACCTAATTTGTCAGTCTTGACAAATTCCAAGTCTAGTTTCTTTTTATTCTTCTTTCTTTCTGGACAATTTTGTGTCATCAATATCTCAAGAATGACATTACGGAATAACATGACATTTTCAGGGAACATGTCTCATGACAATATCTAGCCACAATAAGGTTTTCATGACAGTAACATATCTATGACGTCGTCTAGGCGCCATTTTGTGATTTTTGGACCATGTTACATGATCGATCATAACTTCATAACTAAAGGTCATTTCTGTATCATTTTTTGTGGACATAAAGTTCAGGTCACGTTCTATCTTACTTCTTTTGATGCTAATTACCTAGGACATCATTAAGTGCGCGTAAGCGCGCGTCAAAATTTTAAAAGGCTCAAAACAACTTTCCAATGGGAAATCTCGAAGTTTCAGACAATTTTATGCGTTTCAAACAATTTTGCGCGTGCGCGTCCGTCCGCGCATTTTCGCGCGCACAGCGCGTCAGCAACATGAAAATACACTTTTTTTGACAGATTTGGATTCCTGATACTTTGAGCAACAATATCCATTGATTTCTAATCGATTCCTACAAATAACAAAGCAATGCACTTGCGTCAAAGTTCAAATTTCGCCTGCGCGTCTATGTGCAAATATAGTGAAAAAACATGTCTTTGTTTATTTCGCCATAGCTCTTTAAAACGTCAGGTGACCCTATGTTTTTATTGCATATTACAAAAGCATATAAATTGGACTTGACGTTTCAAGTATCATTATTTCCATAATTACATTATGACGTCATCATATCGTCATCTGAAATCAAAAAAGTGGAATTAATTTTTTTGAGGTACTGTTTCTGACATTCATTTGCTCGTATCTCTGTTGTTTAAGCTCAATATTATCCCAAATTCAGATATGTTGTACTTTGAACATTTGCCTTTCAAGTCCATGTCATGGTTTTGAAATTTGATGACGTCATCATGCTTTAAATTGTGTTTAAAGGTAAAGACGCAAAATCGGACAAGTTTACGTGTATTGTCTATGGGAGGTGATTTTTTTAGAAACCATGCATTGACTTGACAACGTTTAAGCACCTTTATCTCAGCTGATTTTGCTTCATTTCCTCTGAAACTTATTTATGTTGTAGCTGTGACAATAAGCTGCTGCAGTAATCATGCATTTTATTCTTTGAAATCTCCTCATGAGGTTGACAATTTTGCAATTTAAAACTGAAAATGAGAATGGAATGCGGACCAAACGATTCCTGATTCATCTTTCACGTACATAAGCTTACGTTCCTCTAATTTTCTCGTCGAGACGTATGGCCGAGTGGTTAGAGGCGTCGTCTTAGAAACGTGAGGTTGCACACGTACGGGTTCGATCCTCACAAGAGCACGAAAGAAAATAATATTTTTTTTTTTTACTTTTTTTCTTCAATGGAGTACTACACCTTCGTCCATGTAGAAATCACGTTTGCATGTAAACACACCTATACGCACACACTCACACAGTATACCTTTGTTTTGCGTTGGAGACTGCATTACTTCGACTGCTGCAAAATTATAGTTTTGCAGGTTGGGCTTTTCAAACTGATATAGTATACTGTAACAAAATGAAATTTGTTCATATCAATTCAGTAACACAATGTAGTCGTGGTTACTTTGTGCTGATTTATACATGTAACAAGCTATACATTGTAAAAAAGGTATTCAGTCTTCTGTATTGATGATTATTTGTCAATTAGTGGTTTTTGTGGAGTTTCAGATAGTGATAAAAAGTATGGATGATAAGTGCAGCGATAATTCCTATAGTTAGTTCAAAGCTGTGTTACAGATGTTTGATACATACATTTAGCATTGTGTGTGTGTATATACGTGTGTATACAGGTTGGCCATATGACACATTCTAGACAATTACTCTTAATTGATTAGCAAACGTGATCAGCTATGGAACTGGATATGGTACTAATGTATGATGTTAATGATTCTGATTAAACTGTGACGAGTTTAAAGGGATAGCGTAACTGTGTGTAAAAATAAGGCAATTATAAGGATATTTTAGGGCAATTTGATAACCATGCCTATAATAATTTCATACAGGTACTAATGCCTGCCTCATATTCATGTGATAGATCGTCATGTCAATAGCAAACTGACAACGTACGATGAATGTGTTATATATTGAACAACTGTCTTTCAAGTCCATAACGTTCCCCATATTTTCCCGTCGAGACGTGTCGCCGAGTGGTTAAAGGCGACGTCTCAGAGACGTGAGGTTGCGGGTTTGAACCCCACAAGATCACGAAACAAAATAATTAGCTACTTTACTGTTTTTTTTCTTCAATTTTGTATTACATATTCGTCCATGTAGAAATCACGTTCGTATATAAACGCACCTATACACACACACAGACACACACACACGCCATATCCCTCTTTTTTGTGTGTTGGAGACCACATTGCTTCGACTGCAGCAACATTTTGCAGGTTGACTTTGTCAAACCGATCATAGTATGTAATGACGACGACTGAGGTGTTGTACTTTGAACAATTTTCTTTCAAGACGATGTCATTGTTTTGTAATTTGATGACGTCATTACACTGAAAATTGTGATTAAAGGCAAGGTATCAAAACCAGCCGATTATAGGTTTTATGTCTGCGGGACGTATTTTTCCCAAGTTGCCAGAAATGGCATAGCGACCTCAGTCGTTACAAGGCCGCTTTTCCGTCTAGCAATGCAATAGATGTTCACACGGCCACGTTAGTTGAGTGGGCATTGACTTTCCCCCCGTTATATCTATACATTGTTGTTGTTTTTTTGTCTTACCATTTCCGTGGATGACCCGTGGCCGAGTGGTTACAGAAACGGTTTCGCATGCACGCTCAATATAACTTCAAGGTGCCTATATCACATTCTTTTCTTTGTCGATCACAGATGACTGTCATCTGATGACCACAAGCGTATCACCTAACTCGTCCTCAATGTGACGAGTTTTCATGTCTCGTACTATTTTATCTTTGCTCCCGTATGATTATCAAATTAGTAGTGAGCGTTCCGCCTATACAGGATATGAGCAGCTCCTCACATCTGCTTCCATATTTTGTTCTAAAATAACCTCAAACAAGATAGTGTGCTTCATTTACTGACATTTTATCAACATTTCAACCTTAAAGTGCTGCGAATCCAATGTAAATCATCAACAATGGCAAGAGACAGAAAAAAAAACCCACCAAAACAACACCTGAAACAAACGGGAATGGTGAGCGATGTCACATTCCCTCTTTCATGTAAAGAAACATACGCCACTCTTGCTCCGTATAAAACTTCCACATAGAAATTTGAATTTTCTGAAAAAAAAAGATTAATCGAGTTAAAGCGATCTCGTTTTCTGCGTAATAGTTTTTCCTACTTTAAAACGTCTGACAATACCTCTATCTGTTTGTGTACATTTTGATTATAATAAATCAGAATATGTTAAACATAGTTGCTGGTGAGCCAGGCAACTACACGTATCTAAAGAAGATACCGTTAAATCTTTGCATTGAAGGCACAAACAAGCAAACACACATGCACACACACACGCACACACGCACTTTGATAGATTAGGTCTCTAATGCCATATTATGTCAACGTCTAGACTCAAGTCTAATACACTTTGGGGTTACATGTTTAGTGAGGAGGGATTTTTTTCTTCTCTTGCTTTTTTTTTGGGGGGGTAGTTCTGTATGACACTATTACTAAAAGATGTATTATCGTTTAGAGAAGAAACTTAAACAGGCAAGATTTGTTTTACCACAAAGCGGGGAAAAAAGAAGACGATGCATTTGAACTAGTATGATAGAACACACACACACACACACACACACACAGATGCAACAATCACACAATTTTCTTTGAGTCAAACGAATCCTTCAATTCGTTTTTATATTGATATTCTTTTTGTACAACAATCATGAAATCTTGTTTTTTTATTTGGTGGATGATAAGGTGAAAGTTTTTATACACAGCAGTAAGGCATATGAAGGCACAACTAAAAGAAGCACACGTAAAGAAACAAGAAATGAGATAATAACTTGAACTTGTACTTGAACTTCGCCGGTTTTAGATTATCAAATGACCAAACAAATTCCACGAATACATAATGATATCACATAAAGCAATCATAGGTTTCATATAAATAAAGGTATAAATCATCATTAAAATATCAGCAGTTATCACTGATATTATCTTTTCCAATATTATGATTTGTTTTCTTATCTTATTTGTATTCTTAGATAATGATCATCATTATGATCATCATTTATCTGAGTAACAATTATTTTTTCCTACTTTGAAAAAGTCGCATTCTTAATTACATACATGATATTGCTAATTAAGAATCACAGATAGAACACATCATCATGTTGAGCAAAGCTTTTTTTGTTACATAATTGCACCAGTTTTCCGTTATCGACAGTCTCGTAGACGTCGTAGACTGCGGCATATAATGATTCGTACAGTACAACGCCTTGAGGTGTCCTTGGTGAAATGTTGGCGTCCTCGCACACGTCGTCGGTGATCATCCTAACCTTGGTTATATCCCGATTTTAAGTCAAATTTTCGATTTTAAGATTTTCAGTCATTTCGATAATGGACATTCCGTTATACATACTGTGACATTTTCAGGTTTTTTTAAAATTTGGACTTATTTCTGTTCAATTGTTACTTTAATGGAGTCTTGTCATTAGGATCTCATGATGACTTTATATAAACAGAATACAAACATTAATTGTTATCAATTATGTGTATTATATTTAATACTCAGTGATCAATTAAGCTAATGAAATTGACTGCAGAGATATATTAAAGTGCTCTTTGAATGCGAGTTTTATTCGATGAATTCGAAAGGTAACTTCCTGACCAGAACGAAGAAACCTCTGTCGCCTCCACCCCTCCCCCCTTTCTTTTTTTCGTCGAAAGCCCCCCTATCAGTGCTGCGATCTCAGTCGACGTCCCTGGTGAGACGAAGCCGAATGCAGCTGCAGTATCGAGACTTGTGTCTCACTGGTGACATGGTTACACGGTGACACGGTATGATCACTTGGCTTGCTATGAGGATCATTCATCAGAACGTTTTATGATGACATATTTTGTAGTTTTGAGTCTTAGTCTCTTAGAGGGGAATTCTACAAATCTTTATTCAAATGTCATAGCAAGAAAGGTTGTACATATGAATATCGTACTTCTAAGAAAGTCAGAATGTAAATGGGTCGATTCAAAGATCTACTGTGATGAATTTAAAGTGTAACCTTAATTTCAATTTAAACCTCCCAAATTGAGCATCTGGTATACTGTTTATATGCAATCAAAACCAATCCCATTGTTTGCTACACAGTATACCATTTAATTAAGGAAAATTAATTAGTTTTCTCACTTATGACTGACTATGTCACCTTTGACAGAGAACATAAACTGTGTATGAGCACCTATTATAAAGTGATTATAGTCCAATCGCATAAAGTGTAAAAGAAATGTGCAATGTTTCGTTTGGCTTTGTCTACTTTGCGGCTGTATGTATTCCGGATGTTATATTTTACTGTTAGCAAGATAATACTCTACATTTAACTTTAGATTTGATATAACCTAGATAATTGTATTACTATAAATTATCAAGCTATTGGTCTTTTCAGAATTTGAATTATCCCCGCAAATACTCATACCTCTACCCATTTATGTTTGTTAGCGTGCTCATTATCATATACAACACAATAATATAAAACTTACAGATGATAGCTTGCTGGGGATTTGAATATCATATCAGGGCTTTAAACCTGTCATGGGATGACAGCAGCTGCAAAGCACTTCCAATTGATGAATGATTATCAAATGGGTAATTGAGAAAGATGAAAGCTGCATCTCATAAAATCAAGTGGAAAGTTGTGATACTCATAGGTGGGCAGAAGTTTTGAAAGGAAGTAGAGTAGTTTTAGGTGTTTTTTTTTCTTGGAACAGCATACACTTGTAAGATGAAACTTTCGCTCATGCGTGCGTTGCAAGGACTTGTGTTAGATGTTGAAAACTACATCTATCAACTGTCTATTGTTAATATATATTCAATGTGTTATGACATAATAGTTACACTTTTATGAACCTTCTTTGAGTAAAATTGTTTGTGATGTCTTTTCAGGGTTTCCATAATTACTGCAAAGGTAGAGCCTTTTTTTTCCTCTCTTTTTTTTTTGAAAAAAACTCTTGGCACAGTTCACACTCCGGGAGGGAAGAGGGGCGTTTCAAGAAGCGTTTTGTCAGATATAATTATAATCATATATATATATATATATATATATATATATATATATATATATGATAGTGATACATTGTGTTTCTAAGAGTGTGAATGAAGGAGATTTCATCCAGCTTGCAAAACCGTGTTTTATTAAAATGGTTTAATGCCATTTTAGGTTTTAATCTCATATATGATAGTGATACATTGTGTTTCTAAGAGTGTGAATGAAGGAGATTTCATCCAGCTTGCAAAACCGTGTTTTATTGTGAGCTTTCGGCCTTTAGCCCTGTTCACGACTGTACATGACAAGCAATCATGATACTGAATATTCAATTCAAAAGTTTATCTATTTCCATCGAAAAAAAAATGCATGATTGAAGACGGCATATGTGTCAGTTTGACATTAATCCAGCTGGAAAGGACAATTCATAGAACACTTAATATAAAATGTATGCACGAATGGTATTATAGGAAAAAAGGAATAATACAAACTTTGACATAGTAACAAAAAAGAGGTAATCAAAATGATGGAAAACAGTGTTTCACTATTACTAATAAATACAAAATAATGGGTGTATACTACGTACAGGCATATCATACAATAAATATATCAAACAAAACTACACCACATAATATCATAACTAAACTTAATTATGTAGTTACATGCTAAGCAGAGGTGTGTTCGTTTGTGGTTGTTTGTAAACTGTAAACAAGCTTTAGGAGTTAAAGAATTGCAATGACCACGAGTATGCTCATTGTATCGTATTTTTAAACAATCCTCCGCCATGTCCGCTGACACACTTGCATGAACGCTGAACCCAATTTTTTATACCATCGGACCCTATATGCCCTACTCTTGCCTGACATGCACCATTGCACACACCTTCCCTCCCAATATATCACATGATCACTCTCATCCCGCCACAGACAGCCACAAGACAACCCAAGAAACGCACACACCTCTGCTTAGCAGGTAACTACATTATCGAATTTAGTTATATGGTGTAGTTTTGTTTAATGTTTTTTTATTGTATCATATGCCTGTATGTAATATTTACCCATTATTATATATCTCTTTACAGTAATACATTATGATTATAGATGATGACTTGCGGGGGAGGGAACATACCGAATGTTCCACCCTAAGGGTTTGAAGTCCCGAGACGAAATCGAGGGATTTGTAGCCTCCCGAAATAGCATTTCAAACCCTGAGGGTGGAACATTTGGTACATGTTCCCGACAACAAAAGTCATCATCTGCTATATTATATTGGGTTAGTCAAATACGTCAGATCAAATACTTGAATGTCAACCACCAGCAAAACGCACTCGATCGCTCGCTCGCGCAGAGCCAAATATACTGTGCGCGCGCGGTCCTAGGCATTCTGTCATTTGTTACGTAAATATTTTTTTCCCCATGGGAGAACATTACAAGAATTATGTTCGCCCATGGGCGAACATAACGAATGTGCCTCCATCACGTGACTGTGTTTAGCCAATCACTAACCGGTATTTGACTAACCCATTTAATATTGTTGAATGTTTTGCAATTGCTGAATATGTTACCAAGTATGCTCTGAAGCTCTGAACTCATGCCGAAATACAGAACCCAAAGCATTATGTTCAATACTCCATTATAATCTGCTATGCTCAAAACATCCATTTCATTTCATATAAACAGACAATATAAAACTGAAGAAGAGACCTAAGGTTGTAAGCTTCCACTAGCCGGCATCCTGCGAAATCTTCTGTCCTCATTATTGTCTCGATTATATATACGTGTATATATATATTCTTTATATACGTATATATATATATATATATATTCTTTATATACGTATATATATATATATATATATATATATATATATATATATATATGTGTGTGTGTGTGTATACAAAGCCCTCTGAGCCTTCTTTCAAGTTCTCTGTTTATTTCACATTTCACTTCAACTTTAATCGATGGCATAATGTCAGATTGTAAGAAAGAGTTGATTACAGTAAGTGTATTGTATGCATTGTATTTGTATTTTCATTTGAAATGGAAATAAATAAACGAAACTGAACTGAACTGATATATGTATAGTGATACTAGTATATATATATATATATATATATATATATATATACATATAATATGTATATAATATTATAGTGAAAGCAATGGACTAACTCAGAACATGGTGGGGCGGTGCAAGGTCACATAAAACTATACTTGCACGAGAGACGTGGCTGCGTTGTTGAGTTGCAACTCCTTTATTGAGCTTTGGGCTGATTGCCCTTCTTCAGAACATAATATTACTACATACAATTACAGAGCGGAACTTACGCTGTTGCTGCCAAGTACGGTTGTCTGTAGAAGGATTATAACCGGCTGTACATGTGTGTGTGTGTGTGGGGGTTGTTCTGTGATAAGGAAGTAGAGTAGTTTTAGGGTGTTTTTTTTTTTTTCTTGGAACAGCATACACTTGTAAGATGAAACCTTCGCTCATGCGTGCGTTGCAAGGACTTGTGTTAGATGCTGAACTATCTATCAACTGTCTATTGTTAATATATATCCAATGTATCATGGGATAATAGTGACACTTTTATGAACCTTCTTTGAGTAAAATTGTTTGTGATGTCTCTTCAGGGTTTCTATAATTACTGAAAAGGTAGAGCCTTTTTGATGGAACCTCTTGACACAGCTCACACTCCGGAGGGGAAGAGGGGCATTTCGTGAAGCGTTTTGTCACATATGTAATTATATATATATATATATATATATATATATATATATATATATATTTTTTTTTTTTTTTGGGGGGGGGGGGAGACGTGGACAAACTGTTACAAGCTACTGGAATCCTTGCATATGCAAAGAGTAAATCGTCGGCTTCATGCCAGAAGGGCCCTAACAGTGTACAAAGTCTATGGTGTTAAGGCCCTTTTGGCATGAGGCCGACGAAATTTGTACGACAAATTCGACAAATTTGTCGGAAAAAAAAACCGCTTCAACAAATGCCCCCCCCCCCATGTACTGATCATGTTTTTAAGTAAAAATCCGATGATTCCTTGCGCTTTGCACAGTTGTTTGTGCCCCTCTCTGCTTCGTTGCCAACATGCTGACGCCAGTCTGGTGATTTTGATTGTCAACTTTATATCATGATAGCGTATTCTAAAGGAAATAAATAAATGTTTGCATATATGTTCACACATATGCAGGCAAAACATACATTGTGTTTCTAAGTGTATGAGTGAAGGAGATTCCATCCAGCTTGCTAACCGTGTTTTATTCTGAGCTTTCGGCCTTTAGCCCTGTTCACGACTGTACATGACAAGCAATCATGATACTGAATTCAATTCAAAATTTTATTTATTTCCATCAAAATAAAATGCATGATTGAAGACGACATATGTGCAGTTTGACATTAATCCAGCTGGAAAGGACAATTCACAGAACACAATATAAAATGTATGCACGAATGGTATTATAGAAAAAAAAAGGAATAATAAAAACTTTGACATAGTAACAAAAAAGAGGTAATCAAAATGATGGAAAACAGTGTTCCATTATCACTAATAAATACAAAATAATGGGTGTATATTACATACATGCATATCATACAATAAATATATCAAACAAAACTACACCACATAATATCATAACTAAACTTAATTATGTAGTTACATGCTAAGCAGAGGTGTGTTCGTTTGTGGTTGTTTGTAAACTGTAAACAAGCTTTAGGAGTTAAAGAATTGCTGCAATGACCATGAGTATGCTCATTGTATCGTATTTTTAAACAATCCTCCGCCATGTCCGCTGACACACTTGCATGAACGCTGAACCCAATTTTTTATACCATCGGACCCTGTATGCCCTACTCTTGCCTGACATGCACCATTGCACACACCTTCCCTCCCAATATATCACATGATCACTCTCATCCCGCCACAGACAGCCACAAGACAACCCAAGAAACGCACACACCTCTGCTTAGCAGGTAACTACATTATCGAGTTTAGTTATGTGGTGTAGTTTTGTTTAATGTTTTTATTGTATCATATGCCTGTATGTAATATTTACCCATTATTATATATCTCTTTACAGTAATACATTATGATTATAGATGATGACTTCCGGGGGAGGGAACATACCGAATGTTCCACCCTAAGGGTTTGAAGTCCCGATTTGTAGTCTCCCGAAATAGCATTTCAAACCCTGAGGGTGGAACATTTGGTACAAGTTCCCGACAACAAAAGTCATCATCTGCGATATGATATTGGGTTAGTCAAATACGTCAGATCAAATATTCAACGTCAACCACCAGCAAAACGCACTCGATCACTCGCTCGCTCAGAGCCAAATTCACTGTGCGCGCGCGGTCCTAGGCCTTCTGTCATTTGTTGCGTAAATATGTTTTCCCATGGGAGAATATTACAATAATTATGTTCGCCCATGGGCGAACATAACGAATGTGCCTCCATCACGTGACTGTGTTTAGCCAATCACTAACCGGTATTTGACTAACCCATTTAATATAATTGAATGTTTTGCAATTGCTGAATATGTTACCAAGTATGCTCTGAAGCTCTGAACTCATGCCGAAATACAGAACCCAAAGCATTATGTTCAATACTCCATTATAATCTGCTATGCTCAAAACACCCATTTCATTTCATATAAACAGACAATATAAAGCTGAAGAAGAGACCTAAGGTTGTAAGCTTCCACCAGCCGGCATCCTGCGAAATCTTCTGACCTCGTTATTGTCTCGATTATATATACGTGTATATATATATTTTTTTCTTTATATAGGTATACATATATATATATACATATATATATATATATATATATATATATATATATATATATATATATCTGTGTGTGTGTGTGTGTGTATACAAAGCCCTCTGAGCCTTCTTTCAAGTTCTCTGTTTATTTCACATTTCACTTCAACTTTAATCGATGGCATAATGTCAGATTGTAAGAAAGAGTTGATTACAGTAAGTGTATTGTATGCATTGTATTTTCATTTTTATTTGAAATGGAAATAAATAAACGAAACTGAACTGAACTGATATATGTACATATACATATATATACTAGTATATATATATATATATATATATATATATATACGTATAATATGTATATAATATTATAGTGAAAGCAATGGACTAACTCAGAACATGGTGGGGCGGTGCAAGGTCACATAAAACTATACTTGCACGAGAGACGTAGCTGCGTTGTTGAGTTGCAACTCCTTTATTGAGCTTTGGGCTGATTGCCCTTCTTCAGAGCATAATACATGTATTACTACATACAATTACAGAGCGGAACTTACGCTGTTGCTGCCAAGTACGGTTGTCTGTAGAAGGATTATAACCGGCTGTACATGTGTGTGTGTGTGGGGGGGGGGTGTTCTGTGATAAGGCTCGTTCCCATTTAATCTATTATAAACTACAAATACTCATTTCCTTAAACATCAGACAACATAAAGCTTCCAACATTTTGTTTATAATTTCTACAAATTTCCTGTTTTACATTATCGCAGCCATACATCACATTTCAAACTCTCTCAAACCATTTTATCTCAATAATTCTGTACGTTACACGCAAGAAACAATAATCTAATACCTTAAAGTGAAATCTATGTCAAAAATATTGGTTAGAAAATAATTAGCAAACTTTATTCATCAATATGTATCTTTATGGAAAACTTTACATACAGACATCGACGAAAAGTAGGAGTTGTCGTGCATGCGGCATTATAGTCGTGATAGTTAATTATTTCATCTTCGTTCTTTCAGATATCAGGATATATTTTGCAATCTGTTATAATCTTGTTTTCAGAGGCACGAGCTCCATGGTCAGAGGAAACCCAAACGCTTATTATGTGAATAAGTTTCCAGGCAAATTAATCGAGACGCATATTGCCACACATGATGTTGTGCTACTACTTCTCTGTCTTTCTTGGCAAAGGGTTTTTTTTTTCCCCTGCAATCATACTTAATGTATTGGGATGCGTTGCGTGTTTGAGTGAAGTATACAAGGATAATATCTCACGTGGCCAGTGACATCCAATACCAATGCATATTCCTGGAATCTACGTTTCATAATGAAGATAAACAACACGTCACAATTTGTTACGGCAAAATCCTGTTATGTAACTGCTACTGTTATATGGGTTAGCTAAAAACCTGTGATAAGTTACAAGACGGGCTAATCTATGACTTTCTTTTAATACGTTGTGCGCTTTTGTATGAATACCAACGGCCAAACTAACGGACAATGCCATAGCACTGCATTACAACACCACATCCTTCCGGGCTACCAGTATTTTGCAGTGTTGGTAGATTCATGTTTGCCAATCTTCATGACTATTTGGAAACTTGGAAACACGATCTTAAATTGAATGATATGGGGACCGGAGTTGTGTTTAACACGGTACGCTGTCCAGGAGTAAAATTACTTTCGCTTGACTTTAGACTGCAAGAGTGAAACCGATCGGGGGAAAAAGCATTCTGCTGTGAAAGAAACTAGTCTACGCTTTATGACCAACTTCACATTCAAACTTATTCAACACATTGACCAACAGCAAAACATACACCATCATAACAAATAAACAGGATACAGGTGATCAGGAGAAAAAAAAGATATGGTGCACGGGCAAACAGGGAAAAAAGATTTCCTTGTAATAAATTCACCCATAGACAAATTTTAGTATAAAAACAAAGCAAAATGTGAGGCAAGAACAATAGCAAATATATATATATATATATATATATATATATATATATATATATACATACAAAACACTGGCAGCACCACTCTGCATCGGGTTAAAGCGTTCTCTCGCAGTCCGTCTCATTTCATTGTAACCCACCAGTGTCAGACATCGCTACCGAATAATAGCTACTACAATAGCATCATGACCAAACGAAAATTTTACGAATCGTCGTCACCATGGTGCCCCGGTTTTGCCATAATTATTATGATCATGTGAGTTTCTGATGATAGTACCGCTATACAGAACGTGACAGTAACCGTCATCGAAGAAGTCGTCCAACGAAAGTTTGTCTCCAATCGCCTGCATATTCTGGGATGGGTACGTTCGGTATGGCTGATGCATCCTCGTTGCCATGGTGTCGTGTAGTCTTTGATATCCCATCGTTCTCAGGCGTCTCCGCATAAGTCTTGACGTTAGGCTTGTCGGTTTGAGCGGGAGTTTTGTACTCGTCACCAATGTCCGTTGGTCCATTTCCCTATCGCATTGTATCTACCATCCTTTATTGACCCTAAATGCTTGGATCTAGCTTTCACGCATCAGAGTATCATATTTCTCCTCACTGTGAAGGCCTGCCGCTACCTTGTCTTCAATCATTTCATATAACGGCATCACATTTCCGTTATTGATAGTGCAACAGGCAACATCGTCTGTGGCGTCGTGTGCGCATGCATGGTTTAGTGAATTGCCCTGAGCCGCCTTCCTATCTAGAGTGACGTTTTGATAAACGGGCATATCGCCACTGGGTCTGTTATCTTCATGAAGCTCGGGGATTGGGAACGATGGAGTACCATGGGTACCTCCGCTAGAATCCAACTGTTGCTCGGGATATGGGTTCTGGGACTCTCTCCTACCAAATCAAAGAGCAGGATGAGATGAGCAAGAGAATTATAATGACCTTTGTCATCGAAATCGAAGTTAAAATGTAGCTCTCCCACAGCTTCTTCCTTTTTCCAATGTTAATACATTCAGCAAAAAACAAAGTAAAAACTTTGTTGAGTTCATAATTTTCATAAAAGATTTTGATGAAAATAAATGTTATATACCATATTAAAAATAGTAATTGGCTATCAACATAGTAGGTCAATATAAAGGGATCTTTAGGCATGAGTGAACACCTTCGTTTTCAGTTCTCCAAAGCACAAAAGTAACAATTGCAAAAACTGTCATACATTTTCTTTCATTTGCAAATGCCCTTGAAGACAACAATGATAACAAAAGACCAGTTTAACACAATGAGAGAAATGACTGAAATAGCAAAAATAGGTTTTCGTTAACTCCATCTCTTTATAACCTTAAAAAGTGGAACCTCAAGGGCGTAAAATGAGAATTTTCTGTTAACTCAAACTTCAAATGATATAGGGATTAATGGCACAAAGATAATTGAATAAACAGAATATATCTATTTCATTTATTCAATTCAGCTATTTAAGAATTCGCGAGACAAATTCAAGAACCAAAATTTAATATGATTTACAATATTACAATATTTGAGAAATCCATTCAAAATCCTACCATTTTTGTTAATATTGCTTCTTCTATCATTTCATTTGAACTTGGATTTGACAGAAAATTCTTAAATTTCCTCCATTATTGTTAGACTTTATTGATCTTTTGAGCTTCAAATATATTATAGAGATCATAGGTATATTTTTGCCATTGAATACCTGTTTGTATTGTGTTAAATTCGTCTTTTCTTCTTATTGGTATGTGGAAAAGCATTTACCCATGGATGACAACTTGTTTACTTTTACAATTTATACTTTTGTGCCTTGGAAGAAAAAAACCAAAGGTGTTAATTCATGCATAAACTTTCACTTTTTATCTACTTACCAAGTTGATAGCATGGCAGCTATTTTGAATTTTACTGTATGATCTCCATGTTACAGTACTGAAATATCTATCTCGAGTTTGTCAATTAGGCTACTTGATTGAGCGTGCATTTAGTGCGCGCTGTTGTATGTACACTGTGATGTCAGTGACATTGCATTGTGTTTTATTTTTGCTACACCTTTTTTTTTTTCATGCCCTTGAATTTCAGTCGTGATGTTTGTCTTGGCAGCCATATTGCAATTGAAAAGGGCGGGCATAGCGTTTGTCAGGTACATCACATTATTCAATAATCAACCCAGCATGTTGAAATATCTGTTTGCACCGAATTTCGAGGCGGTTATATTTTGGAGTTCAAAATGGCGGCCGACCCACAGGTCAGACCATTTGGATCCGGCATTTTTCTAAATAAGCGCCCTAAATTACCCCCATACGCAAAAAGAGATATGAACAACAACACCGACACAAAATAGATTAATCAGGGAAAATGTAGTTCAATACAAATCCGCTAGCTGAATTTGCCTACACAAGATGGTAAACGTGAGTATAGATCACTTTGTAGTTCTGCATCTTTATATATTTGTAGCAACATGTCATTAAACCCCTCCTCATCCCCCCCCCCCCCCCACCCCCCGGGTGATCAGGTGTAGCCTATAGATGACACTCACCCCTTTCGACGTCGGTGAAACAGGACAGCGACAACCACGGCAACGAGAACTATCACTGCGACGATTCCAACCAGAGCGAAGATCACCGGGATAGGACCATCTGGATTTTGATTGCAATTACACATATTGCGAACAGTTTTTGCTTGATTCAAAATCGACGTTTCCTTCAACATGGAGCATTTCAAGAGAAACAGGCTGTGGCAGCAACTCCTGGGCCCTGTTGCATAAAACCCTTACAGCTGGACTTACCGCTCCTTTCTAGCGGTAAGTCTTCAAATTAGCGGTAAATTTTATAATCCTTGATGCTGATTGGCTGTGACGCCTAATTTTGACGGTAGTTACCAATGAAATTCAACGGTAAGTTCTATGCAATGGGCCACAAATGTTTCTGCTTCTGTTGTATTACCACTGCTATAAACATCTTGGGTATCTATTTCCTATAACATTAACAATGTCGAGGTGCGTACTCCTACAACTTCTCATGCTTTTCCTTTTTTTCCGTCTAAGTAATGAATCGATTTATAGAGATGTGTTTTTGCTCTTCAATTTGAACCAGTTTAAGGTCATTGCCGATATGAACTGAAGCTATTAAAATTTTTTCTCCCTAAAAATTACTTTAAATGGAAGCTTTCACTTCGTGTTTTTGATATTGATTTCAACATAATTCTTGTCTCTCAGCTCAGCATTCATTTCTAATTGAAACTCTTCTTGAATCACTCAGCATTGATCCCTTTTGAGAGTATTATATTGTTTCTCGTCGTTAAATCTACTTCAAACTATTTTTCTATCTTTTCATTGTCTTGGCTTTGCTTTGCAGTCAATCACATGATATTCGTCACAACATTCATCATATGAATTAAACCTGTCTTCAGTTTTCTGTAATGAAAAGCAAAGCAAAACAAGATTTATCGTAAAATTTAAACATAGGCAACATATCTACCACCTTCCATCGCGGAGTTCTCCACCCTGGGTAACCAAGTGCTAATCAACCCTGAGGTTGTCATGAAAACCGAAGTTAAGAATTTGCCTGGAGGTGTTTGGTCGTCAGTATTTCCTTTGGCTAGACTGTCAATGAGTCTATCTGATGTACATGGAGTCGTGAAAGCTTGAGAGGTGGAGGGAAGTGTTGGTGTGATGGGAAAGGTTGCGCTTATGCGAATGTCGTCAATTGCTACAACTGGCTGTCCTGTCCGTCTCACAGCAACGAATGAAATCTAGGTGAGGTTACAAAAAATACAAGGCTGCTTTAAACGGAAGAAATAATCAATAATGATAGCACCTTAAATGCGACAGACACTTGCAATGAAAAAAAAATGCCACAGCAGTAGCCTTTGTCAAAAGAACTACTGAGTGCAAAAGTAGAAAAACTTTCTAGTCGAGACGTAAGTGAGAGTCAAGACCACCACTCTCTACCTAGACCGAGTGAATAGATATGAATAGATATGACCAAAAATAAAAGCACACACTCACACACACACACACACACACACACACACACACACGCAAATAGGCCTTCATGCACACAACTAATGTTAGTGCGTACTCATGAGATCTGTTCGAATTTCTTGAAATATACCCTCATTGAAATACGGAATTTTATTGCGAGGGTGTTCTTTTTTTTATATATTTACGATAATCAGACACACGAATGTTAAAACCATATAGCAGATTCAATTTTAGTAATTTGTGTTGTCTGTAAACCAGTTCATGGTGTGGTATGGCTGCAAGTGCCGGGTGATACGTCACTCAGTACCATAGTGCATGTATGCGTGTGCATATGTGTTAAACCTGACGTCATGTTGCTCTCATTGCAATAAAGATATGTCATGAATATTCCCTTGATTTCTTCTTAATTCAATTCAGAGTAAAATTAACTTTTATTTTTAGACAAAAAATATAGATCTTACTTTCTTATGTGATAGAGATATAATTTGTATAACGATACATTGCAATAAGTTCTGAATCAATCAACGTGAAGTAGACAAATATTGTTTATTGCACACTGTACAAAAGATGGAGGGATCCACTAAAAAGATAATGCTCGTAGAATGTGGGCCCCTGTTGGGAAAAAAAAAATCAATAAGATAGGTTGAAATCGTGGCCAGGTAACCCATACTAACCTTAAAACTAGAAGGACAAACTAGATCCATGTTTCGTTCCATGAAATAACCTCTGGGACTGTAAATGGTCGCAGGTATACTTCCGTTACAGTCAGTTGTGACGTTCAAGAATCCATTAAGATTTAGATAATGTCTAAAAGACAGCTTCCATCGTCCTGGCTCGAAGTCAAGTGGTATTGTGGTTTGTGCCGTTTGTGCGTTTCTATCTCCGCCACAAGTAAAATCTGCGTAGTAATAATCTGTGACAAATGACATTATTACTGCGGTGATGGTGGAGACGATAATGATAATAATGATAACAATGTAACAGGTAAAATAATATTGTTACTTCGTAAGATGATATGTTTGCCTCAAACATGTATTCTCCAGAGGGCCCTATCAAATTTGATATAGAAAAGTGATAGATCCTATTGAACATTTCTTACTGGAAAGAACACAGTCTCCCTCAGTGTGTTCACAGTATGGTCACATATTTCACTACGTGAAAACGCGGAAATTTAACAGTGTGGGGATGATTTCACACTGTCTGACTGTGGTTTGGTTTTCACAGAGCGTCCACATGGTAATGATCTTAGTCACACTGTGAATTGATAATTCACAATGTGTTCACACTGCTAAAACGCTCGAATCCAACAGTGAGAAGAGATTTCACACTGTGTTCACAATGTGTTTACACTGTGTTCTTTCCAGCAAGGTTAAACGCATGTCGGTTTCGTAGGGGTGCCAAACATTATACATGTCGTGCCCTACTTCAATCGGCTCTGCGCAAATTCATAATGGCCACAGATAATCTTTACATTAATCCCTCTGAACATGTCAATTCAATTTATATTATGTTTTTTTCCCCTAAAAGTGACAGTCTTTACATATTTGACAGTAGGAACTTTCATGTCATCATCATTATCTTTGTCATGTATTGTTATTTGTCTAATGATGCATTGTTTAGGCCCTATCTATCTTCTCTGCAAACGCCTTAAGATTATCTGAATTCTGCTGCTCATACCATTGAAAGAAATCGAATTAGTGTTCCTACGTCTCCAACATCCACCTTCTTCGTCGTTTTTCATATCACATCTGGAAGAATCAAAACTGCAGTTCCAATATCCTATACCTGTGGAGGAAAGAAAATGCAAATAATAATTATGTGCTATCTTAGCAACATTGCTATACCTGTAGACGATAGCAAAGTTGTTGGTGTAGTAGAAGTAGAAGTAGAAGTAGCAGTAGTAGTAGTAGTAGTAGTAGAAATAGTAAAAGGATAGTGAAATCAGTAATAAATTCCATTTTTGCCCAACCATTTAATTATATAATTTAAGTTATATTGACTTGAGATTGGACGCTTGAATTTGCCATAAGAGCTATCATCGTACAGCACAGAAGGTTGGCATCGATTTAATTCTAACATAACGAATTATTATTATGGATATAGATACTCCATACATGTGCAAGAGCTATTTTTGTAGCACATTGACAGATAATTCTAGAAACTATATAAAGATAATCATTTAGAGGAATTTCGTATGATCTCGTGGAAAGAAAATTCCTGAACAGCGTATGATAATGATGTTCAAATGCATGAAAAAAAAAAAACAACTCCAGCATACATGGCATACGAAAGTTTTGAAAATTGTGCTGTCATATTTTAAGAGATAACATACAAATAATGTCAAGTTAGTAAACTCTTTACTGAATGATTTATGCTAACGTTTTTTAAATTGTCTATAATATGAAGTATTGGGTATAGAAAATCAAATCATTCACTCACCAAAGTTTGACTTTGTGCTTTCCAGGATTACGAAAATGGTCCGTATAATATTAGCTTGATATAATTATCGTCATAACTTATTATCGTTAACCGTCACGTCTAATATTGAATTTACAGTATATCACTGCTGCCCCGCTCATGACTACACATGCATTATGAGTCTTTTCTTTTGTTGGACAGCGCTGAACCATTCCCTTACACTAAGTGGTCGGAGTTGTGGTTTTTACACAAGTATTATATATCCTAGCGATTTCTGCTGTCTGCGTTTACAGCGATGTTACACACTAAACACGGCACACGGGAAGAAGTACTTTGTAAGAAGTACGGGAAGCTTACCGCTGGCTGTAGTTAGATGCCAGAGGGATAGTGTAATGAGGAGCAATACGTCCATATTTCAACCAAGATATTCTAATGCAAAGAAGTGTTGTCTATAAACAAGTGTGCAGTTCACTTCAGCTTGGCGTTCATCCCCTCTGAAACTTGGCCAAACCTCGTTGATCCGGTGAAGAAGCAGGAAATGATAAGTGTATAGAAATCATAATGCAGAAAGTGATAACAGCCTACGCATGACATAAAGAAGGAAGTTGTAGGTGGATTAAAAAAAAAGTAGCGGTTGGCCTGACCATTGTTCGCGTATAATTATAGTCATTTGTTGATCATGAGCTGTAAATATTACTCCCATACATAATGAGAGTTTTACAAAAGGGGGAGGAGCAAACTTTACTTTACTTTAGAGTATCGGTCGAAGTGAACATGCATGCAGGGGCTGGTACTATCTGATATTGATCAAGGGTTAGTGCCCTCACCCCAATCCTACAAGAAGAAGCTTCCATAGTCCTGGATTTTGATTTGTTTGTTTTCTTTCTATTTTTTATTTTCCCTTTGTGTATGTTTTCTTCCTGAAGAGCCAAAAAAAGTATGAGTGTGTGTTTGGCGGGAAGGGGGAGCAGGTCCACGCCCCCTTCCTTTCATTGCCCCAACCCTCTAACAGGACTCCATATGCAGACTCCTTTGTGTGTGTGTGTGTGTGTGTGTGTGTGTGTGGAAACTCTTTGTCTTAAATACATTGAATTTGTTTATCTCACTTTTGCTTTCATTTTGAATATGCAATAAGGATATGACCTCGTCCTTCATAACTTAAAGGGAAGGTAAACCCAAAAAGCAATGTGGATTGAGTGAAAGCAGCAACATTAGTAGAACACATCAGTGAAAGTTTGAGGAAAATCAGACAATCGATGCAAAAGTTATGAATATTTAAAGTTTTGGTGTTGGAACCGCTGGATGAGGAGACTACTAGAGGATATGACGTATGAGTGGACAACAATACAAAGAAAATTTAAAGGAAATTCAACAAAAATTCACTTTTCTAGAATTATGAAAGAGCAATGGAACAACCTCTTTCAGAAAGCAGGGGGAATAATTGCTACCCTTAACATATGTCAATATCAAGCTGATGGAATTTGTAATTTTCATGAAAAATTGATTTTTGTAGAATTTTCTTTATATTTTCTTGGTATTGTTGTCCACTCATACGTCATAACCTCTAGTAGTCTCCTCGTCCAGCGGTTCCAACACCAAAACTTTAAAAATTCATAACTTTTGCATCGATTGTCCGATTTTCTTCAAACTTTCACTGATGTGTTCTACCAATGTTGCTGCTTTCACTCAATCCACATTGCTCTTGGGGTTTATCTTCCCTTTAAGAGAAGATAGCGTTTAAACTTATAATATACTGACAACGCTACTCCAGACAGCTGCAAAGCACAAGTGAATTATCAACAAAAACAGTTAAGACTTCATGGAACTACCTCTTGCAACTAAGATGAGGTTAAAACAGGAGAAAGAGGAAAAGATTTAATCGTAAAAAAAGTCGCCAGCATTCTGTTTTCAGCATTCAGCAGGCCTATATGTCCGTGTATACTTCTGCCATATGCGACCACAGTACAACCGAATAGCACCGTAAGCAAGACATTGAATGTGCAATAAAGTACACAATATCAGTCCACTATTATATATCAAGGAATCAGTTACCCCACATGTTCCCACTCGTAGTCGTAGATCAGTTACTTCTCATTCTTCTTTTAGTTAATACAAAGTTTTATGGTGACAGGTCATTTTCGGTTGCTGCCCCATTTTACTGAAGGCTTCCGTGGAGATAGAACGTTGAGTGGTAGAAAACTTAAAGGGATCGTATGATTTTGGTTGAGACCTTGCCTCAGATTTCTGATATTTTGGTGAAATCAGTAAGAAACCTCTTATGAAATATGAAGGAGCATGTATTGGAATTTCAAGAGGGATTGAACATTTATTTTATGAAAATTGGTTTTGAAATGGCTGAGATATCCAAAAGAGAGCAATCCTAATAGAAGATGGGACCCACCTTTTATTGGGATCTCTTTGTTTTGCTTTTTTTATCTAATAAACTTTAAATTCCTCTTGGAATGGTATGCTCTGTATCATTTCATAAGTAGTTTCTTGGTATCTCGCAAAAAGTGAAATCCCAATCCTCATCTCCACCAATACTATACCATCCCTTAAAGTGCACCAGATATTTTTCTAGGGTATTCACATCATGTGGGCGTGAAAAAGGGCCTCCCCAATCCCGACGTTTCGGTATGTTCTTGCCGAGAATTTTGAGAGTGAGTAGTCAGAAGTATAGGAGTGTCACAAGTTTTTAGAATGTGAACTGTATTATCATGCCCAGAAGAGGCCTGATGCAAGCTGTCTCACCAGGAGATGGCGTTCTACTTCTATACTCGCTTTCCATAATAAGCCAATTTACGGTTCACTTTGCGCATGAGCAGAAAAAGGTCATTTGTACAATCAGGCATGTTGGTATTTTGATTCACTGAGATAAGCATCCCTGATGTAATGACTATTCAGGTAACCCTTATATGGTGCTTACTAACTCATCCACCTGACAGCAAGCCTGGTATTTAGCAATGTAAAGTTATAAATTAAGATTGTATTGCTTACGTGTTTATTTATCCAAACCAGCGTTGATATCATTATGATACTTGTTTTCATGTTCTGTTGAAAATTACGTGATTGAAAGTTCCTCTTGATGTTATGTACTCATGTAAGCGTTATGTATATTACTATGTGTTACTTTATATGGAAATAAAATCATTTGAATTGAATGGAATGTTGGTATAGAAAATGCATTCGACACAAAACATTAAAATGAATGCCTGCTGAAGTGTCAATTGACAGACCATTCTGGTCACCTGTTCTGCAAAAGTTCATTTTTTGTTTGAACGTGAATTCCATAAATTGTGGAGATGCTTATTGTACATCATGCTGCTTTAAAAACGAGTGAAGTACCTAACCAATTGAGAAAAAAGAAAGTTCATTTGTACCAATGTGCACATGCGCTAACTGTGAACTGGCCTATATTGATTTCAAGGTCTTCATTCATATGATTATACAATAAAATATGTGTCAATATGCATATATTAATATATATATATATATATATATATATATATATATGTGTGTGTGTGTGTGTGTGTGTGTGTGTGTGTGTGTGTGTGTGCGCGCGCGATTTATACAAGTAGCTGATCGCATAGAGTTAACACCATTCTCGTTCCGAAGTCGAGATATACCTGCTACCAGCACCCCCATTCCCCCCCCCCCCAAAAAAAAAAAAAAAACCTCAGAAAATATGGGATGTTCTCAATCATATTTAACTTTAAGAATACACCTTACTATGTTACAAGTGAGGCATCACTAGAAATGTTTTACTGTGCTTTGTCTGCTTTATTGTACACAACGGCGGTTAACCCATTTCGCAATTTTCCATATACATATATATATATATATATATATATATATATATATATATGATATTACTTTTCATTATTCCGAAACAAAACAAGAAGTGCTTAAATTCGAGACGCAGCTATCACACATGTTCTCTATTAAAAACGAGTAATCAAACGTAGTAGCACAATAATGAAACATATAATTACATTAAAAATGATTATTTTTTTTAAAACATGATTTTATTTCAATTTCACAAACAGTGTCTCGTTTGGAAGATGCTTCATAAACAAACTCGTAATGAAGCAAGGCAAATTACAAAATAACTTGAATATAGCACAATTTCAATTATAAAAATGAGCAAGCAAAGTTGTCTGGAAACAATGTCAAACGACACACAAGAATCATTATATAATACCCTAATAGAAATACTAATAACAAAACGTAAAAATACTAGTAATCAGTAATAATAGTAAATCGTAGTAGTAGCGCCAGTCCTGGTAGTAGTAGTAGTAGTAGCAGTGGCAGTAGTAGTTATAGTAGTAGTAGTAGTAGTAGTAGTAGTAGTATCAGTAGTAGTAGTAGTAGTAGTAGTAGGACTAGAGTCATCATTAATATCATTGCCATCATTAGCACAAATATAAGTAGTTACAATAAATAACAAGTGTTCTTATTCCTCTGAAAAATAGGTTGTTTTTTCCAATCTGTTACTGTCTGATATGTCCTGGCATTCAGTGAATCGCTCTGATCCGCCTTCTTCTCTGACCAGTATAAGACGGCCTAGAAATCACACACATACACCGAATCCGTTATCTTTATGAAGCTCGGGGAGTGGTGAGAATTAGTATGTAATATGGGTTACCGCGGAGAGCTGCACAAGCTGCCATCAAAAGATGGCGCTCTACTAGTCTTTTTCATGTGGTTTACACTTTGATCTCATCGTACACGATAATCAAGAATCGTACAATATTCTGTATAATTATACGATAAAATAAAGAGTTGAACTCAGAGACGAATTAACTCAATTCTGTTGAGATATTTGCGATTAAACCTGCTAAAAAAAGAAAATAATAACAAATAAGGACTATTATATTCCTTGCATTTCATTTCATTTCTTTCATATCCAGTAAAGCATTATTGTACAGCATAAACTTTGCATACATAGTTTATACTACTAGTAAATACATAATTCTCATTTCTAATGATAATAGAAATTATGCTATTACGAAATACAATCTAATTGAAATTGGTACTGATATATTGTATGAAAGAAAAGTTGTTTGTAAGGAAAGGGACTGCTGAGAAACAGAATAATAATTTTAACAATTTGTTAACTTACAGGTGAGGAATCTCCAGAAATCATTTACTTTGCTCTAACGGCAGATAGACATACTCTACAGTAATTAATAAAAATGGCGTAGCCCATTTGTTGATTTTTCGTAATAATATAATTTGCGATCATCACCACAAATTTGCTTCATGAGATGTACATGAATAAAAACATACGCTTCTCTTCTTTCATTCCATGCTTGACTCAAAGTTCATAATACATGCATCACTTGATGTGAGTTAGAACAATAAACAGGAGTATTACCATATTTTCATTTGCCCCAAATTTTCTCTTGCATGCGCAAGTAGAGACTTTAGGTGAGCTTTTTAGGCCTTTTTGACAATCTTTTGGAGGAGAAAAA
The DNA here is from genome assembly GCF_040938485.1 of Diadema antillarum. NCBI lineage: Eukaryota > Metazoa > Echinodermata > Echinoidea > Diadematoida > Diadematidae > Diadema > Diadema antillarum. The sequence goes on from NW_027270895.1 coordinate 3,514,796, forward strand.
AATCATTGCCTTAATATTCATCATTTTTCCTTTCATGTGGTTAATATTGGTTTCATAAATGTCTGTAAATACCCCTCCCCCCCCCCAAAAAAAAAAAAAAAACAACAACAACAACAGCAACAACAACAACAACAACATTCACTGTATTAAATAGCACTAACTTTGTTTTGTGTGAGTTCTATCCCGCATACTTATCATGAGCCAATTGAATCGTGCTAAGTCGGGAACGCTGAACGCTTGTTTTCCGACTATCCGTAGAATTGGTAGAATTGAAGACGCAACTATCACGCAAATTTCTCTAGTCAAGCGCGTAATTCAAATTGAGTAGTACTTTCTTCACATGAGCGGAACATATCATTGCAATGCAAATAAGGTTTTATATGATGCATTTTTAGGTGAAAGCGTTTACACAGACAGCATCTCATTTGGAAGATATGTCAAAAGAAACACTCTTAAAAAAGCTAGGCAATATAAACTACCTTGAATATTTGCACAACTTAAGTAATCAAAAAAGCAGTGAACATCCTCCGGAAACAATATGAAAAAGCTAAAGAATTATAGTATAATGCATTTAAGCAAAAGCTCAAGCGCAATTTACTGAGCTTGGAAAAACGTAATCAACTGCTAGCAACAACAACAACAAAGATTCGTTTTATGCATACGGCTTTAAGCATATGCTTGGTCTCTAGGCAACTGCTCGCGGGCAGCAGGCAGTAATTGCTTGTGCTTGTTAGCAAAAGTTTTTGCTCGAATGCAACTGCTTGTTTGTTTGTTTGTTTTTTATGCATACGGATTCGAGCAAAAGGCTAGCACAAGCAATATTGCTACGTATCATACTTGCGACTCATGTTCATCGACTCGCCCTAAGCCGCCTTCCTCTGGCGGTTTAGAAATCGAACGCAAAACCATCTCCACCGCTGCATCCGCTATCTCCATGAAACTCGGGGATTGAGAACGTTGGGATATCACAGGAAACACTAGAATCCAACTGAGCCGCCATTATCCCAGTCATAATGGCGTCCTCTAAAACTTGCACGTTTCCAGCGAGTCCGTTGTCTTCATGAAGCTCAGCAACTGAGTACGTTGGGTTACCATGGATACCGCCCCTAGAATTTGACTGTTGGCCGCGATTTGGGTTTGGTGACTTTCTCCTGAAAGAAAAAAGAAAAGTAAGTCACCAGAGGATGAGAGATGAATAACAAAACTTTAACGGAACTTGTCCAAGGAGTGCAATGATTTCACAAAGTGCACAGTGATTTTATAGGTTTAAAGAGATGGTTATTCGTATTTGACTTCTTCTGTGCTCGGAAAAGGAAAAGAAGTATAGATATGTAATCTATCGATCATCAGCACCATAAGTATTCACATTAAAAAAAAGAAAAAGAAAATATATATATATGTATTGTTGTTTTAGCTTGTATAAGTTTAGTAACATGATGTAGACTGAACAAATTGAATGTACATGACAAATTTCCTCCAAGTTGACCTTACCCGAACAAACGTAGCTCGCATTACTGATATCTATGTACAATACATAGAGATAAGAAAGTTCCGGCAGGCGCATCCTAACAATGATTGGTGGACATTCAACACTCATTTCACTCGGTCGCGTTCGTGTAGTGGGAGAGTGTGTTTACATTTATTTCACACGTTTTCGCTGCTAACCTTGTCGGTAATATATTGAATTGTTTTCTGCAAGACGTTTCACCCAGGCCCTCGGTAAAAATCCATTGTGTTAGCCACTGGAAAACCGGAAATCACGGAAAGAGTTAAAGACTTACGCTTATGCAATGTATTAAATGTGAGTGTCAAATGTCGTAGGGTGCCGATTTTCAGGTAGTGTCCCGTTTTTATAGTTCCGCTTACATATGAACGGAAGCCAACATTATACCATACAGACTTGGCTAATCCTGGCCACCTTCGCATTTCACAAAATAAGCTTATATCTCCCTTTCTGCATTGTGTTACTGGGAATAAAATCATTTAAAATGAATTGAATTGAATTGAATTGAACGGTTACCAACATCCCGCTCGCCATTCACTTCTGATCTTTCACTTTTGGTGTGTATTCTAGGTAATTTGAAAAAAAAAACAACAACAACAAAGGAACAGTTAACAGACAAACCCGAGCAGATCCGCTTCATGTTATACCTTCACTTTGTTCGGAATTCCCGACTCTACCGGATGAAACCTCTTTAATATACCGGAAACAGTCAACAAACACATCGGGCCTTCCCCAAATTGATGTATTAATGATGAGGAGATGATTATAAACCAACATGACTATACCAGGGCTAGGGCAATTACCCCGGACCCTTACCCTGGCCCTAATCCTAATCCTAATCCTAATCCTGAACCTAACTTAAACTCCTAACCCTAAACCTAACCCTAATCTTTACTCTAATCTTTACCCCTATCCAGTATTTAGCCAGGGGGTAATTGCCCTCTGGGGGTAATTGCCCGGATATACCGTATGTAAAATTTCTCATTCTTGTAGATTCATAAACTTTCTGCTTTTAACATTTGTGCACTCTGATAAAAGCAGAGTGTGATCAGAATGACTAAAACAAATTGCACACTTTATTGATAGAGAGACAAACAATAATTCAAGTGGACACAACAGAGACTAAAAATTACAAATAATTGCGTAGTTTCATAGTTATCTACTTACTAAACTTTCCTGTATTAGATGTGGCCTGAGTATATTTTATTTATACTTTGTTATTTTTATTTTGTTTGCCCTGTAACATTTAACGTATAACTTGGTTAAACACTATACATGTATATAGTATAGCAAGTTGTCTTTCCCTTCCCCTTACCCCTACCCCTCGAAAAAGCATGGAGGTAGCTCACGCTATGCGTTGGAGAAACAGGATAAAGATTGTAACCAAGGTGCCAACAGCTATCACTACGACGAAGGTCACCGTAGTGACGATGACCGGGCTAGGTCCATTATTTGATGGAGACCGATCACGAGGTCGATTGCGATTGAAACACGTATAACAATCAGTCGCTGTTGCTTGTGTAGCCCCTGTTTGGTATGCAACATTGAATAAGAAATGAAAATGATGTATGCTGCACAGCAAAACAAGAATAGAATCCAAATCTCAAATCATGACCATGATGACTAGGATGTCACAATAATATGAAAGTGGTCAAGAAGCCCACAGTGTATTAAGTCCTTTGGTCACTTACTAGTCAGTTATAGGCCATTTCATGCATATACACACATACATTTTTTCAGTATTTTTAATGTCTAATTCCATATGACATTAATGACAATTGAATGTGTTAACTGGTAATTGAATCAAACATTATTGTTTTTATATACATGGTGATATACGAATGAACTCATTACTATGAAAAAAAAAGAACTGGAAATTTATCACAAAACTTTGATAATTATATTATCGTGACCAAATGATGTAGTATTCAAACAAAGTAAATACATGACTTATCAGAATTCTTAATGTTTAAAAACAAACCGTGATATTTGTGGCAATATAAACAAATACACACACACACACACATACACACACACCCACACAATACATATATATATATATATATATATATATATATATATATATATATAATTTTATAAACAAGAGAGGGAAAACTGACCAGAAACAAATAATAAATGGCGAAAACTTTGAGCAAAGAAAATGGGTTTTCATCGGGATTCGAACCCGAGACCTCCGGATTACTAGACCGGTGCTCTACCGACTGAGCTATTGAAAGCCCTAGATCGGTGTTCGTCCCAAACCCTTAATTCTCTTTGCTCGTGTGGTCAGAAGCTATAGTGTGTGTATGTGTGCCACACACACACACGTTAACCTGGCATAGACCCAAAGGACGTAAATCAACTTTGGAATAAATGCGAGGGATCACCGAAGCGATGCAGCTTTTTATTTTTTATTTTTATTCTTTTATTTATTTATTTTTTTTCGGGACGGACACCGATCTAGGGCTTTCAATAGCTCAGTCGGTAGAGCACCGGTCTGGTAATCCGGAGGTCTCGGGTTCGAATCCAGATGAAAACCCATTTTCTTTGCTCAAAGTTTTCGCTATAAACATATATATAATACATTCGCGAGAGAGCATTCTAATATAGACGCACAACAAGCAGGTAAATAGAAAACACGCATTCAAACGCACTTATTGTATTAATGTATAATCTCTTAACGCTTGGTCATTATATTGTTTATCATCAAAGAGGGTCGACCAAAACTTACATGGTGTATCGGAATGTCTCCTAATGCTCAAGTCGTCAATAGCTATTCTTGTGACTCCTGTCTTTCTCACGGCAATGAATGATAACTGGAGGAGTAAACGGAAAAGGATACTTTATAACGAGTAAATAATCAATAAAAACAACGTACATGGTAACACTTCCAATGAAAGGCTAATGGTACACTGTAAAAAATGCGACATGCGACATGTTTATGAACTAAACACAGTGTTAAAAATCTAAACACTTTGTTTAACATCTAAACACCCGGTGTGTATAGCACGTGTAAAGTATTGAGAGTTAAAGTGTTTAGCTTGGAGTGTTTAGTTGGAGTGTTTATTCTGGCTATGTCCATATATATGAAGAAGTGTTGGAAATGGTGTTTAAATTGCAATTTCCAGTTTCCTTTTATCACGAGAAAGTGGAAACAGTTACGACATCAAGATGCACTATGAAATAATTCATGTTTTAGGCCTTTCATGGAAATGCCTAATCAATAAGGAAAAAGGATAACCTAAAGATATGTAATTCAACTGTAATAAATTTATATTTTGGTTTCGCATGTACAGTTCTATATTTTAACTGCTAGAAAAAAAATGGGAGTTGCCTTTGTTAATAATTTCGTTCATGGTTTAGGGCATTACCCAAATGTTTGTTGGTTAGGCCTAAACACTTCTACTGTTAGGGTAAACAGACGCGTTTACATTTAGAACGCCTCGTAAACACGCTCTAAACACCGCACATGTTTAACATAAACACTGTGCTACTCGTACTCTACAAGTCAGCAGCGCATGCGACATGACGGCCGCGGCCACAACGCACGCATGGTGCCCTGTGCGTGCGCTTCTAGCGCACACTCGTGCTATGCATAATTATGACCATAATCAATGCACAATTGGCGGGAAAGGAGATGTGCGCATACGTCCTGTACGGATGGTTCTGTCTGATTGGCTGGCTGGCGCTGTCCTAGCAGCGTGATGTGCGTAGGCCTACAGTGTGCGCATTCGTTAGAGGCTTGGTATCGTCCACTACACTGTCCTTACGACTCGATCGACTGCACTGACTGTACTGTCGTACGGTACTGCATAAAGCTGAAGGAGCGGATCTAGCTAAGATGGCGTCGAAGCGATAAAGTTCTAGCCTGGCCGGCCTGCATGAAAGCGGTAAGTCTGCTAAGTCTGCTAAGTCGGTGAATAACAAGATTTATTGCAAAATTGCCCTCGTTTAATGTAAAACTGTAGTAGGCGTAGAAATAGGCTACGCCCTGAGAGATTTTGCTCGTTTGTTTTAGTTTTCTATTTCTAAATCTAACGTTACTGGAACGGGGAACGCTCTAACTGTAACGTGTACGTGTTAGTGTTGTTAACGTTACAATATTCCTACGCTCTACAGATTACCGGTACCGTAGTTATGGGTAAACTCGGCCTAGCGGGTTTGTTTGTTTGTTTGTTTTTATTTCATATACATTGCATATACGTACAGAAGAAACCTGGGATTGCCTGTTCAGTTATCAAAATATGTCTGTTCTTCCACAGGGTCCCTAAACTCACGGGTATTACAACTCACTGTATCTTTAATTTTACGAAGTTATGAAGTATCTTTCATGTGAATGACGATGGGTTACTGACTATATTTTGAGTGAAATTCAGTTTTATTCCCTGTAAATTCTTCATAACTCAACAGGTGGTGAAACTTGAATGTAAAGCCCATTAGGATGTCTTGGAAAGGGATGCCGATGGCACCAAAGTGGGTGACGATGATGTCCTGACAACTGTTTAAATTCTACAAGACATTACCTCTGCTAGCAGAGAACGAGGAATGGTGCAGTCAGCAGAGTAAATCAACTGGGGATAGTACATCACTGTATACTACCCATGTGGAAAGTGGAAATCAAGTAAGTACATTTACTCAAAATTGCAGAGCCAAATCAATGAATATTATGAACTTAAAGGGCATGTACATGAGTTTCTATAAAATGCAGATTTTAGATGCTTTAAGTTCTTTTGTTTGTTTGTTTGTTTGTTTGTTGGGGGGGGGGGGGATTACGTACTCCCGACTGCCGAATCCAATCCATTAGCTAAAATAAATATGAAAAATTGATTTATTGCAAATATTGCTGAAAGTGTAAATTACAGATGTGAAAATCTTCACCCAAGAGACAAAGGATACAGTAATGGTCGTAACTCTGCTTGATAATGATGATGAATAAGAAAGAAGCAACAACAACAAAAAAGACTTGAATTATTTCCAGAAAATTCATCAAAGTAAGTAAAAACTGACGCAAGACACCTTAGTGCTAATGTGATGAAGGGATTCTGTCATTCCTTTTAATTTGAACTTGCTTATGGATTCAGTCAACTTCTTTGCTATCCATTCATTTTCAGAATCTATGGGAGCAGTTAAGTCCATTGTATTAGAAAGCCAACTGATTTGTTTTCCTTGTGTAATCATTTCTTTTTACCAGCACCAGTACGTCATGGAAGAATTGATCAGGGATCACGCCAAACCTGTCTGGATTAGAATGAAAGGAGATGCATGCGCTTACTTCTATACAACCCGTCTAAAAGTGCAAACATCTGAGGATTACAAGGACATTGCAAGATATACTGATATACAGTATATCTATAGGCCTACATGCCATATGAAGGAAATGAACCATGGATAATAATTTTGAATGTTACTAATCTTTTTCCCGCTAGCCATGTGATGTCTCAAATCGTCATGATGCACTACAGACCTATTAGGAGGCATCCCACCTGTTAGAGCAACCTTTCTATTGTTTTGTTTTTTTGTCTTCACTGACAGTGTGCATCTAACCCTGTATACTAGAATAAAGTAAATCATATGGGGAATGATAGGGTTTTGTATGCGATGGGGCTTCAGTTCTCAGTGTGTGTGTATGCGTGTGTGTATTACATAATGACGAACCTCTAAAGAAATATGAAGGTAGGGGGCCTGGATATAATTCTAAGAGGAATTCAATGCTTATTTGATGAAAATTGGTTTTGAAATGGCAGGGATATCCAAAACAAAGCGATTCTATTGTCCTCTGTGCTTACGATAATGGTCACCTGCATTCTTATCGCTCATAGTTATGTGTAATTGTCTTTTTTAACAGCTGGTACGTAAAATTGTAATTTTATCTAACATGTAAAGACACTTGCTCGAAATCGTTTTGCACTATTAAGAAAAACAATTTTATTAACTTCATTTTATTCATCAACCAATGTCCTTGTAATTCACTGTTAAGGTATTACTCAAGAACTTTGCTCGATTGGCTTTCTGTTATATCCTTGTGCAAAAAGGAATATAGAAATCAAAACAAATCAAATCAAAATATCAGCCATTTCATTTTTTTTTCCCTCAGGTGCTTCCAATACAATCAGCAGATATTGGACGCAAATAAGAGGCCAGTAGTTGCATTTTTTTTTGAATTCTTTGCAATTTTCTTGTAGACCTGATAGAAAATGCAGTATTCGGTAGTTAATATTTTCTTTCTGAGATATTCTTGAAATCGGTCACATGGAGAGATGTATTAGAAATGTAGTACAACATGCATGGAGAATAGGGAGGAGTCTTGCAACTGACTGACAAATTGACAAGGGAGGAGTCTTGCTTATCACATCGCGTGTTCATGACAGCCTTGCATACCCTCCCGCCTCCAGTTGCAATGCATTATTTAAAAAAAAACTCTGCTGTGTCGAGATTGAAAGTAGCCCTCCATACCATGATTATGTGGAGTATGATGAGACTGATTAGACTCTAATAGACTATTCATGTATACCCATTGAGTTTGACTTCTTTCTCCAAGGTTCTAGCAAGGTGGAAGTTTTTTCTCACTCACTCCTTGAAATCCACTAACATTCTAATATTTCTCTCAAAATAGCAAAAGTGAAAATCCATACAGTACTGTTAGCCTACATGTACTTTCAGTGATCGTCGCAGTGAAAAGAACAATAATCATGTATGTATTTAAGTTCCATTATTGGTACTGATCAGGGAGTGCAGATGTTCACCACAGGCTAAATACAATGAAAACATTTTTTTTTTTTGTCTCCTTATGATGGAGTGCATCATCTACACTCCCTGATCAGTACCAATACGACCATTGTGCATGGTATAATTTGCCGTGAGCTAATCTGGTTCGGGTACACCCCAAAGCACTTTGCCAATAATTGATGCAATCGTCAAGGTCGGCATGGATTTGTTCATATATAGACTGCAGTTATGTTCCTGGAGGTGTTACATACATGTCAAGCTTCCGAAGCGTTGAGTTGCAATTCACAATCAACAAGTTTATTAGTTTGTTTTACAATACTAAGAATTAGTTCTGAATAATATAGTAGAAAGACGGCAATTCTTGAAAGTAGGCCAAGAATTACATGTGACTGAAAAGTAATTGTTAAATGCAATATTTTTTTTTTCTCCAAAATGAGTTGTATGCCATTTCCTGCATATACAAACTTTACTGTGTGTATAGGAGAAAATTTCATTTACGTCTTCGTGTACAGGCCAGTGACTCCCAGGTATCTTGCATTTAACTCAGTATTGTGTCGTATAGCAAAACATGGCAATATTTAAAGGGGAAATCCAGTCCAATACAAGTTAGTCTGATAAGAAAGAGTAAAATATTAAGAGTTCATTGGTAAAATTTTGATCGAAATCGGATGTAAAATCAGGAAGTTATGACATTTTGAAGTTTCGCTAATTTTTGAGGAAACAATTCTTGAATGGTTGATGTGAATATGCAAATGGCAACGTGGGCATGTCATTCCCTCACAACTTACTTAATTTCAAGTTTTTCATTCAAACGCAATTATTCCCGAAGCTCAAGTCCTGATATATCTAACTGATCACTTTTCTGAAGTTATTCAACCAGCAATACCATAATGTTTCACATTTCATTAACATAAACATTGAATTTCATCATTTTTTTTTTTTTTTTTGTACACGATCAACGAAAAATTGTGAGGTTATGGCATGGTCAACTCACTCATTTGCATATTCATATCCACTTTTAACTGCTTTGCAGAAATTAGCAAAACTTCAACATTTTATAACTTCCTTATTTTTCATCCGATTTTCATTAAAATTTTTACTGTTAAACTTGTAAGATTTTACTCTATTTTATCAGACTATCTTATTTATTGGACTCGATTTCCCCTTTAAAGGATTTTAACTTATTATTCATCAGATATTTCCCAAGCTTTGACTGATGTTTTGATAACTTGCATTCAGAGAATTGCCTTTGACTCTTGTAGCCAAAATGTTTGTGAAAGCTAACCCAGGTCTTCCCTGGTATTTTGCGATGTAAGTGTGCTGATGATTTGGTACATACTGGGTAAATTTAATTCTATATAATGTTATGCGTTTATCTCATTCCATGCAACAAAAAAAAAGTGGAAACAATCCACTTTACATTAATAAATACATGGGAATTAACATGCATGATGATATGTCTCATTTAAACACGTAGAAATTAGCATGTATGAATGTATGATGTGTAAACATGTCTCATATAAACACGTGGAAATTACCATGTATGATGTGTAAACATGTCTCATATAAACACTCAGCATGTATAAGATGTAAACATGTCTCATATAAACACTGAGAAATTGCGATGTTTAATATGTAAACATGTCACATGTTTAGTGTATGCAATTTTGTGATCGATCTAAAAATCAGGCATGTGTTCTGAGAATAAACACTAAAATGGCAAATAAACATGTCGCAGTGTTTTTAATCTGTCACAGCGAATAAACATGTCGCAGTGTTTACATTGTAAACAGTGCGTCATGTTTATTTGTTGGTTTAGTGTTTAGATCTTAAACATTGTGGGTGATTATGTGACTGTGCGGTGTTTAGTATTTAAACACTGTGAGTGATTAAGGTGTAAACGTTTGGTGTTTAGGCTATAAACAGAGCAGGTGTTTAGTTTTTAAACATCAGAACCGTTTAAAACATAAACATGTGTGTGTGATAAACACCTCGGGTGTGCTGAAAATAAACACAGCATGTGTTTAGTTCGTAAACATGTTTAATAAATAAACGCGTCGCAGTGTTTTTAAACTGTCACAGAAAAGTGTTTAGTTAGGTGTTTAGAAACTAAACAAATTTTTTACAGTGTAGAGCAGTAGACTTTGTCAAAGAAACTCTCTATAATGCATTATATTATTGTACACTCTCTATAATGTACGGCTATCAGTCAATCGATTTATTTCTTGTATGCACCCTGCAAGCACTGCTTTTTAGCATTCCTCCCCATTTCCAACATTTCCGTCTCCTTACAATATTTTGCAAACTTAGCCTTTATTTTGTATTTTGAAGAAAACTATGTATTCAATTTCTGTAATTCATTTATATGTTTCTGTTGAAAATGAAGAAAAATGAATGAATAAATGAATGAATGAATAAATGAATGAATGAATAAATGAATAAATGAATGAATAAATGTTTGTGCAGTGATTGCAAAAGGAGAAATACTTTCTAGTCAAGCCACCAGGTAGAGCCAAGACCGCTGATCACAAATGGCTAAGATTGATTAGAAAACAAAACAAAACAAATGTCAATACATATGATATAGAATCTGTTCGAATTTCTTACAGCGCCCTCGTTGAATTGCCGAATTTTATTCCCAGCTTTTGATAGCAAAGATCACAACCAATCAATCATTCGCCGTCCGATTAAGTGACTATCATAAGGGAGCTTTAGGACTTCGCGATGAGGACGTTCAGTGAAAAAAAAAGATGTTCTGAGCATGCGCAGAAACACGCGTCAAGTCGATCTATTTTTAGCTTGCGTCGTCTGAGTTTTTCACTACGCATATTGGGCTACTAGTAATTTTACAATTTGCGACGTAGAGAATTTCTTCATGCACCGATCATATGGGGGCGCCATTTTGTTTTTCCATACGTTGCGTCCCAGCGTAATCTAAAGCTACTTTTCAGCACGACGCAGGGGAGAGGAGAACGTCCAGCTTAAGTGTCGTCTCGAGCGTCCGCGCTGCAAATCTAAAGCTCGCTATCATTATTCAGTGATTGAACTATTCAGTATAATGGAGGGGACGTCGCGACGTCTCCTCCAGTCACGGCGACGCGTCGTTGCGACTGCCCGTCTGATCGTAGGCCGCGACTCATGCAACTCTAAACACCAAGAAATTTCTTGCGTTCTCCCCAAGAAGGCGACTCCAGGGCGACGTCCGAGACGTCTGAAAAAAAAAAAAGAGAGAGAGAAAAAAAAGGTGACAAATTAATAATGGACCGAGACGTATTTTCAGTAGCGGAAATGTCTCCGCGAAGTCTCAACATGATACCGCTAGGTCGCCATGGGTCTTTAGAAGGTGACAAAGACGTCTCGGCCGCGTCTAAGAAGACATGGAGGAGACGTCGAGAAGACGTTCTCCTAGACCAGCTGGAGACTAGAAAAACAAGTCTCATGTTCGTTTTCCCCGGAGATCAGCAGGCTAGTCTCCGAAGACGTCGCGGTAAAGTCGCGGAGAAGTCTCTGCGTCCATCGAGACAGCCTCCAAGCCAATGAGACTCCCACTGCAATTTACCCTCGGTCTACACAATAATCATTGATCTCAACTGCATCTGACGCTCTGGAGCTGCTTTGGCTTTCTAGTTGTTTGCTCACGACTATACCTATATCAGCACGAGGGCCTTGAAAAGGCTTTACATCAGCAGTTGCTATTATTGTAAGTTTCTCTGAAGTATTTTACACACGGCGTCAGAGAAAATGACATCGAACATACCAAGAATAAAAATGATTGCCGTCCTTATCTTCTTTAGTTATAACTTACATTCTTTGTTTCCAGCGTGTGAGAAAAGATTGAAAAGCACGTTAAAGCTTTTGTACTGCATATAGAGATTCAATTCAATTCAATTCAATTCAGTTCAATTCAATTCAAAGTTTATTTCATTTTTTGACAAAACATATGTTTCACTTCTTTTGATAACAGATAATAAGGTAAATAGAATGTAGTGAAATGAAAAGACTGTACAACAATTGAGGACCTATAGTAATCATACATTGTATAGTAAAAAGAAACAGAAGTGATCAAAGTGAAGTACATGTATACCGTTGCTTAAAGTGCGAAAAATGGAGGGACCCACTAAAAAGATAGAGCTTGTAGTATGTGGGTCCCTCTGGAAAAGAACATCGATGGAAAGATAAATTGAATCATCGTAGATACAAAGAATAACAAAAGTGGAAGAAGCCTGGAAGCTCACTGAAAGTTAGATTATAATACGTAGACGCTAACAACTACTGAAGAAAAGGTTGTACATGCAAGACAAAACGGGGTGGACAAGACTGACAAAATGAAGACAAAATAGCAGACAAGAATGCACAACAGAAACAGCGATCTTCGGCAGTATATAACATGCCAAGAGAAACAGAAGATAGTTGTGGGTAAAAAGTAATATTTTGACGCCTGAAAAAAAGACAAGAAAATAGAAAATAGAGGGACGTATGAACAGGAGTAACATACGGAAAGTCAACTTCAAGACGTTATGGGCAAAATGGCATAGATGACAAGATTGCGAACATCCAGGAAAAAATACCATTAATTCTTCGAAGAGGGGACAAAGTGAGCAGGTCAGTATGTAAGAAAAAAAGGCCAAATGGTTAATTCAGTATTGTAGAGTCATACGATTGCAATAAAAAGACTTCTCCTCTTGAAAGAATATATGGAGGGAGCGTTTTTTTATGTGATGATACAAAGAATTCCAATAATTTGGGCCTACATAAACAAGCGTGTTTTTAGCAAAAATCGTTCTTAAAAGAGGTAAAGGAAATTCATTGGAACGCCTAGTGGGATATTCATGAAATGATTGATTTTTGAGGAACATAGAATCAAAAATAGACGGAAACAAATTATTACAATACTTGTACATAAATTGCCCTAAATTAAACAAAAACAAATCTGTAATTTTTAAGAGCTTGTTGGAGGCAAACAACATATTTGTATGAGAACGTACAGGGGAATAACAGATAACACGGAGAGCTTTCTTTTGTAAAAGGAACACTCTCTCTAATAAATTCTGATGCGTGTTGCCCCAAACTAATATTCCATAATTAAGATGGGGCAATATTAACGACGAATATAGCATAAGTAATGATTTTTGTGGAATATATAATTTCAATCTATTTACAATGCCTATATTACGTGAAATTATATTGCAAACATTATCAACATGACTTTGTGATTTCCAGGAAAGTTTGTCATCCACAATGACACCCAAAAATTTGATATGTGAGACTCTTTCTAGATGAGAGTCATCTAATACTATATTTGTACTTGAACTATCAACAGTATTACTAAAAAGCATATATTTTGTTTTTTGAGCATGGTGTGATACCTATTGGCCCTGACCCAGTTTGTCACTTTTTTCAATTCAATGTTGATGTTATGAACGAGAAAATCAATATCATTATGGGCAAAAAATACATTAGTGTCATCTGCAAAATGAATAAAAGATTCCGGAATTTATCTTCATCATGCTTTAAACATCATTTTATGTCCATGTAAAATGTCTTCATGCTCTTATCTGAGCACGGGAGGGTTTTTTTCCCCTTTTCTCCTACCCTCTTGTTTACGGTGGGCTACTGTCTAGGTAGAAAGAATTTTTAGGCCAACAGCTGGCGAGATCGAGGTTGCAAGCTGCACCCTTCTCGCAGCGCGGTAAGAAATGCTTGGCTGGGTTTCCCGCGAATTTTGGTATGATTCATTTGGTTATAAATAAAGGCCGCACCCCAGTATTTGAATAAAGAGAATGTAAGTGACAGTGAGTAGTCAAATTACAGGTTAATTATTATTGTATTGGTATGGGAGTGAAAGGTTACAATTAAGGGAATCGCACTGATTGGTGAGTGATAATGTATGCAAGGTTAAAGTACAAGTTCACCTTCATAAACATAAAGATTGAGAGAATGCAACAATATTAGTAGAACACATCAGTGCAAGTTTGAGGAAAATTGGACAATCGATATGCAAAAGTTATGAATTTTTAAAATTTTTGTGTTGGAACCGCTGGATGAGGAGACTACTACAGCTTGTGAGTCATATGCGTACAACAGTATAAAGAAAATGTAAAGAAAATTCAACATATGTTCACTTTTTTCGCATAATAAAAGAGCACTTGACTTGCCTCTTTCTAAAGGCAGGGGGAATAATATTACCAATAACATTTGTCGGTAACAAGTCGGACGAATGTGTACTTTTTTCAAAAGATGAAATTTTGTGAAATTCTCTTTATATTTTCCTTATATTGTTGTACGCATGTGACATCTAAGTTATTCACACACTGCAGTAGTCTTCTCATCCAGCGGTTACTGCACAAAAACTTCAAAAATTCATAACTTTTGAACGGATTGTCCGATTTTCCTCAAACTATCAATGATATGTTCTACTAATATTGCTACATTCTCTCAATCCTTATGTTTATGAAGGTGAACTTGTCCTTTAAGAGCGAAAGAGGGAGCGTGAGAGAAGATAAATAGCTGTGAAGGAGGAATAAGAGAGGAGAAGCTAATCCGACGCGAGAGTGGAAAGACCGTTTGTGCCCATTGGGAAGGGTCCAGGCTCGTCGAAATAGGAGGGAATCCAGGATAAGACTCCGCTGAGATCCGAGCTAAAAGGCTGTGAGGGAGAAAGCGAGAGAGAAATTGAACCTGCGATACTCCGAGGCTAAAGTATTCCTGCTGCTGAGCGGAATTGGCAGACGGGGTACTGGACGACAACTCCTAGGGCAGACGGCAACTCTCCGCGCGGTGCAGGGCAGAAATAACTGTAAGTGGAGTTTATATGCTGATTTCATTAATTTTCTTCCAGTTAGTTTTTTTCTGGGACTCAATAGAGGCGCTGTTAAAACGAGGCGCCTGGTAGTAAGTGACAATATTAGGTTTTTTTTTTTTGTATGAAGAGAACGATTTGATGTGTAAGGTGAGAATGAATTGATATGTTGAAGAAAGTAGGGTGGTAATAATTTGTGTGCAGAAATAAAGTACAGAAGTATATCCAACAGTGTTATAGCTGTAAACCAAGAAGCTCGGTTATGGTTTATGCACACATTGTAAACATTGGGTAAAAAATTCGGAAGTTATAAATTATGATGAAGAGAATTCTCAGGTATAGAGAAATGTTTTTGGGTGAATTTAAAGGAATAGTTACAGTAGTAATAGGTATTAGATATTCGCCATACAGAGCGCGAATGCCATGATGTTATAAGATGATTTTGATATTGATGCTGTAAGATGATTTTGATATTGATGTTCTAAGAAGATTGTGATATTGATGTTATGAGTGTGACACAGAATAGTCGCCGTGTAGTCGGGGAATATCAAAGTGAGGATAGAATAGTATTAATATGGATGGACATTATTGTGTTAGTGGTGGTTAATTGTAAATTTACAGCCGCATCCTTATATTGCTACGAGCTGAGGCAGCCGCATTGCTACGAACTGAGACAGCCGCAGTACTACGAGCTGAGACAGCCGCAGTGCTACGAGCTGAGACAGCCGCACTACTACGAGCTGAGTCCGGGACCAGCCGCTGCTCGGTGACACAGTCAAGGTCGTCAGCAGAGACGCTGTCATCACTGGCCGGGCCAGACTGGTCGACGTCGGCACCGACGCTGCACCCTAGCGATCTACAAGACGCACGAGGGCGCCCTCCAGCGACGTCATAGGACACAGAACTCGGCAAGATAACGCCTGACAGTTGATAGTTAAAGGAGCTCCGTAGGCAGTAGTACAAGTGTAGTGTAATTGTAACAGGGAGTTTGATGAGGTTGATTTAATCTAATGAATTCAGGGGGATATTTGATTTAAGTATATAAGCAGATAATTCATATATGTTGCGTTGCGTTATGATGAGATCTGTCAGAAATCAGAGAACCCGCAGAGGAATTAAAATTTTGTTTATTGCATTTTGAATCCAAAACAAAAATCTTCACGCTGTGTTATTTACGTGGTCTATACTAGAGTAAAGTAGCGCAGTACGTTCCCCCTGACAATGGGCAAAAGATACATTAGTGTCATCTGCAAAATGAATAAAAGATTCCGGAATTTATCTTCATCATGCTTTATACATCATTTTATGTCCATGTAAAATGTCTTCATGCTCTTATCTGAATCATATCATATAACTTTTAGGCCAATGTTACAACAAAAAAGCGGATTGAGTTTTTATACCAGGGAATACCTGGAATACTCATGTCCAGAATATCATAACAGCAATATCTAAAGCAATTGGTGTTTTAAGAAGAATAAAATACTTAATTAATGATCAAACGTTAATAATGTTATATAATACTTTATTTCTACCATATGTAATGTACTGCAATATCGTATGGGGCAACTGGAGCAAAACTAAATTGAACACAATTTTTCTTCTCCAGAAAAAGGCTCTTCGTATATGCACACATTCAAATGTCTTGGCTCACACTGATCCCATATTTCATCGCCTAAAACTTTGAAGGCCCATGATATACATTTATACCTAACTACCATATTTATGTATAAACACACACTCGAAATTTATTACCATTTTTTCATAATGCCCTAGTAACCAATGACCATATTCACTCATACCCTATAGTCGTTCAGATGATTTTCATTTAAGTAATCCAAAGCTTTTACTTGCTCAAAAGTCGATTAGACATCACGGTCCAGATACATGGAACACTCTTCCTGAGGAGTTGAAACAGTGTGCCTCCTTGTTTTCATTCAAAGCAAACTTAAAGAAGCACATTTTATTACAGTGTACTTCAAATATGAACTAAAAACAAATAATTTATATGACTAATGTTGGTCTCCCGATAGCAACATCGCATATCGTCCCCTCTTCCAGCAAACCAATTCTATTATTCTAAATTCCAGCCTATCTGCCCTTGTGCACTTTAAAGCACCTGCACGCACATTCACCACCACCACCATCACACATCAGAGTGAATTTCTCCCTGCTATCTTTGCAGCAGAATTTGTATTGTTACGAATCTAGTACGTCCCTATCTTTTCCTCGGGCCTGCCATCTTTTAAAGCAATGCTTATAATGGCGGCCCTCTGTATAATCGTTTCTTAACTACAATTGTTTTTCTAATCACTGCTGCATAGACATGCAAACTGTATATTATATCATTAATTTTCTTTCATATCCTTGTTTCTGCAAGTCAAAAATTTACTTTGTATATTTCCTACATCTTCATGATTATGTAACTTATCTATATCGTTGTTTATGCAAGTCAAACGACTCTGTGTTGAATTTACTTTGTATGTTTTCTACATCTTCATGATTATGTAGCTTATGTATATTGATTTGCAGAAAATAAAGTATCTATCAAACAAACAAACAAACAAATGTGTCTGAATAAGAGTATACTATGGTGTGTGTACGACTGTAGCTATGGCGTGATATCACATGTGTGTGTCTTATCATCAACATGTGTACTTGTGTGACTGTCGCTGTGTG